>NC_081158.1:4471448-4800109 GCF_012432095.1 Onychostoma macrolepis | reverse complement strand
GACTCTCCTCTTTCAGCAGCATCAGGTCTAGGGTGAAAGGAAACAAATACAAGTGAACAACAGTTTAACTGCACCAAGACATGAAAGCTTTAAGACAGTAAAACATCAAATTTAACCACTAGATTCTATACCCACTAAACAAATAAAATGTAATCTCAGAAACTCTTGTCAATATAGTTCATTCTTTGTTTTCTTTAGGACAAGTCCCAAATACTTTCAAGCTGGCAGTTATCAAAGCCCATATAAAAACCCACAGTAGAGCACTGGATTGGGATCCCGCGGGTCCCAACACAAATCAGGATCAGGTGGTTTTACATTTGCTCCGGATGGGAGTGGGGGATCAAAAATACACAGTAGTTACCGGGATTTAGGAAGAAGAATGCAGTCAACAATAGTGAGTGTGTTTTGTGGTCAAATTAGTTTTTTAACCTGTTGTTTTTACTGAACTGTTCGAACCAGTTCACCAAATCAGACTGAATTGTTCAAAACAGTTCAAGTTTTAAAGTCAGCACAATTTTTTGAAGTTATTTACTCAACTCACCAGTAAACTGAAGCGAGAACCGTTTCTTTCGGACACGTTCGATACTGAGAACCGATGAGCTGACGATACTGAGCATGCTTGTAATTTTCTCAGAGGGATGAAAAGCATTTTGTTGAACATCAGAAAGTGTAACAAAATAAAACAGCTCATTTAATTTCTAAATAATTTGATATAAATCTTGACAAATGTTTGCCAAGGTTTTATGGGTACAAAGAAAAAGTTTATGTGTTAATCAGTAGAAACGTATTAAACATACTGCAGAGATGCTTCAGCTTTTTAGTTTTGTCGACTGTATATTCAAGTTGCAGCAGTTCTCAGCTCAGCAGGCTTGCACATACTGCTACAGCGGATCTCGATTCAAGAACCAGTTGCAGGAGTTTTCGAATCACAAGAACACTAAATGGAGAACTGTTTCTTTCAGACCCGTTCAATATTGAGCTGGAGATAAGAGCATGCATGAAGCTAGCACTGACTGAACACCAACTGTTTCTTATGGAGAACTGATGGTGTGCTGATACAGTGAGCGCTGATCAACCGATTATAACATCCTGATGTTATCAGTGCCCCAGTCGCACTGAGTAGAGCATAGTACATGACGTCACCAGTATCGTGAGATTACTAGTTGTATGTGACTCTGGTGTCTGATACAAGATGTCTGAGTAAACAGTGGTTGAAGTTACACTGGTCTCTTCTACTCATTATCTAAAAGTCAATAAGCTGCCAAAGGGCAAACGTAACATGGTGTCAGAGTAACAGTCCAATAGTGAAGACGATGGACACGTATGGCATTCCGGCACCACGGATGAACTGGAATTCGTCCAACCTACCCGAAGCATAGCGGCGGTTCAAGCAACAAGCCAAACTGATGTTTTCTGGCCCACTATGGGTGAAACGCTAACCAGATAAGTGCAGCTACCTCCTCTTATGGATCGGGGAGAAGGGATAGGACATATACAATACCTGGACGCTTTCTGAAGACGAAGCTAAGAAGCCACAGACATACTACGATAAGTACACAGCTTATATTACCCCCAAGTCCAACCCGATATACGCCAGATTTCGCTTCCATGAGAAAATGCAGGGTGACGGTGAAACATTCGAACATTTTATAACTGAGCTGAAGCTACTTGTAAAAGGCTGCAGTTACCCCAACAGTGACCAAATAGTCAGAGACCGCATTGTGTTCGCCACAAACTCGCCATGCGTTTGCGAGAAGCTCTTAAGTCATGGAGCCAAGCTAACGCCCGCTCCCACAAGCTAGCACAGATACAATTTGAAAGAAATGACTGAAACAAAAGATGCCCCCAAGATTGATGCCTTGAATGCAACAAAACAACGACAAAATACTCATAGATACACAAAAGCGAAAGATCATAAACCAACACAAAGAGAATGTGACAAGTTCGCAAGCTAACATAGTCCTGCCCAGCCAAGAGGCAAACAGCGTATAAAATGAAAAAAGTACAACCACTTCGCAAAAGTCTGCAAAACCAAGAATACTACTCCATCAAAGCCTCAGTTGAGACCTGTTCATGCATAGAGAAAAATGATGAAGAGGATCAGTGCGAATTGTACATTGACAGTATCACAACTGTGAACACAAACAAAAACAACATACAGGCCTATGCAGACATCAAAGTTGGCCGTAGGCAGCAAACAGTCAGTTTCAAAATAGACTCGGGTGCGGAAATCAATGCTATACCAAATAAAACCTTCAACGCTTTATTTCAAGGAGTGCCCAAAGCACCGCCCGCACAGCCTATGGAGGCAACACATTGGGAGTCCGAGATACCTGTCTGCTGGAATGTGAGCATAACAATCGCTTAGCGCTACTAGAGTTGGAGTCAGTATATATAGAAATTAAAACTTTTATTTAACACACAAGTGATGATAAAGACATTTATCATGTTACAAACGATGCTGTTCTTCTGAACATTCTACTCATAAAAAAAAAAAAAAACACTGAAATTCTTCTCAGCTCTTTTCAACATAATAATAAATGTTTTTGAGCAGCAAATCAGAATATTAGAATGATTTCTGAAGGATCATGTGACTGGAGTAATGATGGAGTAATGGTGTGTGCGCTGACGCGGAAGCGTCTGCGGAAGCGTTCAGCCGTCGTGTTCAGCCTCCTCGTGTGAAGACCGAGGAGTGTAAAGACCTGCGACTTTTTCCTGTGCGACTTTAACCGAGCAACGACACCGAGCTACACACTTAAGTATCTTTTTTTCCTTCCTCACTCTGCTCTCCTATCCTCTTTCCTTCTACCTCTATCATGTGTCTCCAAAACATTCCGGTTCTCTCTCAGCCACGCTCTAACATCACTCGCAGACAGCAACGTAATCCTGCTAACCTACGCCCTATCTCTACATCTTCCACTACACCTCTGGCTTTCTCTGTGGGTCTCTGGAATTGTCAGTCAGCTGTCAACAAAGCTGACTTCATTTCTGCCTTTTCTTTAAAATCCACTCTCAGCATCTTGGGCTTGACTGAGACCTGGATTCGTCCAGAAGACTCAGCAACCCCAGCTGCTCTCTACTAATTTCTCTTTCTCTCATACTTCGGCGTCAAGTTGGCGGGGTGGGGTACTGACCTGCTCGTTTCACACAATTGGAAATACTCAACCCACTCTACCCTTTGCAATTACAACTCATTTGAATGTCATGCCATTACTGTATCAGCTCCGATAAAACTCCAGATTGTGGTAATCTACCGTCCCCCTGGACAAATTCTAGCCACCTTCCTAGAGGAGCTGGACGGGTTGTTGTCCTCTTTTTTGGAGGATGGCACTCCACTCTTAGTCTTTGGTGATTTCAACATTCACCTAGACAAGCCTTATGCTACAGACTTCCACTCACTCCTAGCTTCATTTGATCTCAATCGCCTTACCACTGCATGCACAAATCAGGCAACCAACTTGATTTAATTTACACACGCAATTGTACTGCAGATAACATTCTGGTACAACCGCAACATATCTCGGACCATTTCTTCATTACATTTACACTACATTTTGCTACCCGTGTGCCACCAACCCCCCTACCGGTTACTTTTAGACGAAACCTGCGCTCCCTTTCTCCTTCCCATCTTTCCTCTGTAGTATCCTCCTCTCTTCCCTCATCTACCCATTTCTCATCTCTGGATGTAAACGCAGCTACTGAAACTTTATGCTCTACCTTAACTTCTTGTCTAGACGACATTTGTCCTCTCTCCTCTAGGTCAGCATGGACTGCCCCTTCTAACTCCTGGTTATCTGATGTTCTTCGTGAACATCGGACTAAACTCAGAGCGGCAGAGAGAAAATGGCACAAATCAAACAACCCGTCGGACCTGAGTAGGTATCAGTCTCTGCTCTCATCTTTCTCTGCTGATGTCCACACTGCCAAATCCTCACATTTCCACAACAAGATCAACAGCGCTCCAGACATGCGTAATCTCTTCAGAACATTTAATTCTCTCCTCTGTCCCCCTCCACCACCTCCCACCACTTCTATTACAGCTGATGACTTTGCTACTTTTTTTACAGACAAAACTAGATCGATCAGTGATCAGTTCTCACCTCCACGCACACAGGACCCCCAACCAACCACATCCACTGCTAAACCTCCCATTTTCTCCTTCTGTCCCCTGACGGAGGCTGAAGTATCCAAACTTCTCCTCTCCAATCATCCTACAACATGTCCTCTTGACCCAATCCCCTCACACCTTCTGCAAGCAATCTCTCCCACGCTCTTACCGACACTCACACACATCATCAACACATCCCTCCTCACAGGCATCTTCCCCACTGCGTTCAAGCAGGCTCGGGTAACCCCACTGCTCAAAAAACCTACATTAAACACTTCTCTTATAGAAAACTATAGACCTGTCTCTCTCCTTCCATTCATAGCGAAAACACTTGAACGTGTTGTCTTCAACCAGGTCTCATTGTTTCTTTCACAGAACAACAAACTGGACGCTAAACAGTCAGGTTTCAGGAGTGGCCATTCAACTGAGACTGCACTTCTCTCGGTCACTGAAGCCCTGCGAATTGCAAAAGCCTATTCCAAATCATCAGTCCTCATTCTGCTGGATCTATCTGCCGCATTTGACACTGTCAATCATCAGATACTCCTCTCCACTCTCTCATCACTGGGCATCGCTGGAATTCCACTTCGCTGGTTTGAATCCTATCTCACTGGTAGGTCTTTCAGGGTGGCCTGGGGAGGGGAGGTATCCAAAGCACATACACTGGTCACTGGGGTTCCTCAGGGATCGGTTCTTGGACCCTTCCTCTTCTCCACATACACTACATCACTGGGTCCCATCATACAGGCACATGGATTCTCCTACCACTGCTATGCTGATGACACACAGCTCTATCTCTCTTTTCAACCAGATGATCCAACGGTAGCTGCAAGGATCTCAGGTTGCCTGGCGGACATCTCGGCATGGATGAAAGAACATCACCTCCAGCTCAACCTGGCAAAGACTGAGCTTCTTGTCTTTCCTGCCGCTCCAACTCTACAGCATGACATCACAATCCAGTTAGGTTCATCAACAATTACCCCATCAACTTCGGTCAGAAATCTTGGTGTAATCTTTGATGACCAGCTGACCTTCAAAGACCACATTGCAAAGACTGCTCGATCTTGCAGGTTTGCACTACACAACATCAGAAAGATCAGGCCCTTTCTGACGGAGCATGCTGCACAACTTCTTGTCCAGGCCCTTGTCATTTCTAGGCTGGACTACTGCAATGCTCTTCTGGCTGGACTTCCATCAAACACAGTCAAACCTCTACAAATGATTCAGAATGCGGCACGACTGGTCTTCAAGGAACCCAAAAGAACCCATGTTACACCTCTCTTTATCTCATTGCATTGGCTACCAATCGCAGCTCGCATCAAGTTCAAGACACTGATGCTTGCTCATAGAACAACCACAGGCTCAGCACCCGCCTACATGCACTCACTATTAAGAATCTACATCCCCTCCAGAAGTCTGAGATCTGCTAGTGAGCGGCGCCTCGTGGTACCATCACAAAGAGGCTCAAAATCACTCTCCAGAACATTCTCGTTCACCATTCCTTGCTGGTGGAATGATCTTCCCACCCATATTCGGAGTACTGGATCCCTGTCAATCTTCAAACAACAGCTGAAAACTCATCTCTTTCGACACTACTTGACTTCAACCTACACATAAAAAAAAAACAAAACAAAAAAACAACTCTTTCTCCTTATTTATTCCTTCCCTTGCTAGCTTGTACTTATTTAAACAATGCCTGAGACTTGGTGTTACAAGCACTTCGTTTGTCGGATTGCCTCTTCAAGATGAATCGCTTCATGTGTTCCCCAAATTGTAAGTCGCTTTGGATAAAAGCGTCTGCAAAATGACTAAATGTAAATGTAAAGGCTAAAAAGTCAGCTTTGATTCTTCCTAATAAACTGTTTAACTGCACTCGCAAGTGAATCTCAAGTTATTTTGTGATAGCTTTATGATAGCTAAATATATTCTAAATAAACTACAAACAAAAAATATATTACTTTATTTTGTCCTCACATTCTTTCTTGTAACTCTTCTCTCTCAGTCACACACCTGACTAAATGGCTCATTATGGAGCTCATTATGTGGGCCTTTGTCTTTTTCAGGTGAGAATCACAGTATTATCCAGGATAGTTCACGCCCTCTCGCATAGACCCTACTCGAAAAGTGACTAAGAAAATTTAAATCAATATATTGTTTTCTGTGCGCAAGTAAACAAGATGATTTTCACATCATTTTGAAGCAAAAACTCTAGACTACAAGGTCCAGTTTTCAAAAGTCTTGTGAACAAATGTTCTGTATGTTTTTTTAATGGCCTTATTTCAGTGACTTCAAAATTTTAGTTTTTCACTAACTACGCATAAACGTTGCTTTCTCAAAAACACAATCATGTACATAAATGCTGCTAACACATTACTGTAGCCCAGTTTGTGCTGATTACAGTGTTATTAGCCATTTATATGTTTATAAGCAACTGAAAAAAGCACAAATGTCAGGGCATGTCAAAACTTCTCCAGGCCCCCAAAACACCCTCAGACCCCAGAGGGTTAAGGTTATAGGGTTATACGAGCCTGTCTAAATGGCTGAGGGAAAAACACCAGTGTGAAGGGATGAGTTAATGATGTGAGTGAGTGCAGGTGCAACTGAAGGAGAAATGGCTTGAAGGGAGATGAAATGGAATAGGATCAAGCGGACAAGTAGTAGGATGATTAGAAAGGATTAGTTTGGAGACTTCTGCCTCAGAGAGTGAAGAGAAGGATGTGAATGAATGTATGTTTGCTGGTAAGATGTGCTTGACAGATTGTGGTGTGGAAAATTGTGCACTGATGGTTTTAGTTAATGAAGAATTTAATTTTATTAATCGTCAGCTGTTAGAGTTGATGAAGGGGGTGGGGGGACACAGGAGCGAGGAAAATGTTTTAAAGAGCATGTGAGATTTAGACGAATTGTTAATTTTGTTATGATAGTATGTCCTTTTAGCAGTGGAAACATTAGCAGAGAAGGGAGAGAGGAGTGACTGATACACATTAAGGTCAGTAGGATTTTTTTTATATGCGCCACACCCTTTCAGCAGCCCTGAGTTTAGCATGATGTTCACAGAGAACATAAGACAGCCAAGGGGCAGAAGGGGTGGTACGGGCTGGCCTGGAAGACAAGGGGCAGACAGTGTCTAAACAAGATGTAAGAGTGGAGCAGAAAGTATCAGTAGCACTGTTAGCATCAAGAGATGCAAACTGTTTAGGGGGTGGAAGTGAAGACCATCGGCATGATTCTGTCATTGACATTACTAAATGGGCCCAGGAATACTTCCAGAAACCACTGTAGAAAAACACAATCCGCCATGCCATCTGCAGATGCCAACTAAAGCTCTATCATGCAAAAAGGAAGCCATATGTGAACATGGTCCAGAAGCGCCGTCGTGTCCTGTGGGCCAAGGCTCATTTAAAATGGACTGTTTCAAAGTGGACTGTCTGCAGTCCAGATCTTTCACCTATAGAGAACGTTTGGCGCATCATTAAACGAAAAATACGTCAAAGTCGACCACGAACTCTTCAGCAGCTGGAAGCCTATATCAGGCAAGAATAGGACCAAATTCCAACACCAAAACTCCAGAAACTCATAACCTCGATGCCCAGACATCTTCAAACTGTTTTGAAAAGAAGAGGAGATGCTACACCATAGTAAACATGCCCCCATCCCAACTATTTTGAGACCTTTAGCAGGCATCACATTTGAAATGAGCTCATTTTGTGCATAAAATTTCTCAGTTTAAACATTTGTTATGTTCTCTATGTTCTATTGTGAATAAAATATTGGCTCATGTGATTTGAAATTCTTTCAGTTTTCATTTTACTCAAATTTAAAAAATGTCCCAACAATTCCGGAATTCAGGTTGTAGTTATTATTTTAGGGAGTAAATGTGTTTTAGTCAGTATCTATTTATTGTTTTTCGTAATTTAATTTGTGACGTCATTCATTTTGTCGCATGTTGTGTGTAGTAAATAAAGAGATTGATGATGCAGAAGACTTTGAAAATGAAACCAACCTGTTTGTTGCTCAGTATCTTCATGTTTGACTCTGAAAGCTTCTTTAGTCGTCACATCTTCACTCTCCTCTTTAATAAGCGCCATATCTGTTTGTTCCTCAGTATCTTCTTGTTTGACAGTAAAAGCTTCTTCTATCTTCATCTCTTCACTCTCGACTTTAATAAACGCCATCTTTATAACAGTGACACGTGGATCTCAGTTGCTTCAGCAGGAGTTTTTCTGTGTGTTTAAGATGAGAATAATTAACAGACAGATCTCTGTGTGCGTCTCAATCAGCTCTAGTTCAGCAGCACACTAGTAAGGGAGTCAGTCAGACAGAGTTAATGGACTTAAATGACCTGATGAGACAAAAACACTCAAAACTAGCACATCAAAATAAAAATTAAAAACGAACACAGACCATACAGACATTTCATGTATAGGCATTTATGATTTACATTTATCATGCATTGATTTGTAGATTATGTTTAATAGATTGAACTTTCATGAAAACGGTCAGTTGATTTGTAGAAGCTGTCATGACACACAGGGGCGGATCTAGAGGATTATTGATAGGGTGGCAACACCAAAGCAAGTGCAGTTTTGGGAATTTATGGCCTGACATACACCACTGTGTTAAAAAATATAAAAAGCAATTAAAAATAACGTCTTTCTCATTAAATCTCATTTAAATAAATGAATATTCGTTTTTTATGAATGCAATATATTTGGAAAATGCCCATCCCTAGTTATTACAGTTATTCTTGATTGCTAACACACAATTCATGAAATAATAGCTTGTTTGCAATCACGTGATTCTGTTGAGGCACAAAATGCAGCTGGAGGTCAGGAAGTGATTTTTCTCTATAGCAGTGGTTCTCAACCTTTTTTACTCCAAGGCCCCTCTCTTCTCTGAATCCCCCCCCCTCACAAACCACTCCAAAACACACCTCTTCGGTGAGCATCCGATATAAAACTTGAGCTGCTCCCAAACACAGAATATCAACTCAGAACACGCACAAGAGCAGTGGTGCTGTTATGTTTAGAATTGTTTTAAATCTTCGTACACAATAAAAGCTCCTTGTGGTTTCTTGGTTTGACCGATTTCAGCATCCATAAACAACGCAAAACAGGCATTTTGAGTTTCTGCTAGCGATTCCTATAGAGAAAAATGACTTCCTGCCCGCCAGCTGGGTCATTCCGTGTCAACTCAACCAGAGGTCCCCAGCTCCAATTTTTGATTTTGCTAATATTTTTTCTGAAGAAAGTTGAACATGTTTAGTGATGAAAGCTAAAATATTAAATGTCATAGATGAATATTTATTGAGTAAACACGCTTTTTTGTAGCGGAGGGTCAAAATGGCAATTTTCTCCTGAGATTCAGAGCCAAATTACAGGAGGGTAAAAATGACTTCAGAAAGATGGCAGCATCATAATGTTAGTTTTACACAGAGATTGGTATGGCTGTTAGTAAAATCTGTTGACTGTAGCAGTCTTTGTTGCATTATGTGCCAATGGTGACCATTCAAAAATGGGGAAAAAGCTCAAGTTTTTCTCCAAAGTTTGCAGGCCTGTAACTCAAAAAGTATGGTAACACTTGACAATAAGGTTCATTAGTAAACATGAACTAAGAATGAACAATACTTCTACAGCATTTATTAACCTTACTTAATGTTAATTTCAGCATTTACTAATGCATTATTCAAATCACAAGTTGTGTTTGTTAACATTAGTTAATGCACTGTGAACTAATATGAATAAACAATGAACAACTGTATTTTCATTAACATTAACGAAGATTAATAAATAGTGTAATAAATGCATTGTTCATTGTTTGTGCATGTTAGTTAATACATTACCTAATGTTAACAAATGACACCTTATTGTAAAGTGTTACAAAATGTATCTTTAAGCACTTTTCGATTTTGGGTCTTAAACTTTTCTTTTGATGTCTTCATTTTAATATTAACCAATATGAAGCCTCATTGAGACCCCCCTATCTTTGGGACTGAATGATGTAGGGGCTTGAAAATAAAGATTCCAAAAGAAAAAGTTTATTAAGAACTAGAATCTAAAATCATATTGCGATATCTTTAATACTTCTTGAGTTATAAGCACGCAACCTTTGGAAAAAGAATATTTATGGCACTCGGACAGGTGTGTTCAATGCAGTTGTTTTGACAGAAGTAATAGAGATGCATCTCTAGTTTCAACATTATTTGTTCTTCAGACATTCCTCTTTAAAAGAAAAGTATCATCATTTTTGAAAAGTTACCCACAGTTGGTTTTTGACCACTGAAAATGTGTACAATTTAATGATTTACTCCTGGAGCCATATTGAGATCTCAATATCTCTGGAACCAAGCTATATAGGGCCTTAAAAATGACGATGCCAAAAGAAAAGTTTAAGACCCAAAATTTAAAAGGGCATTTGGATATCTTTAATACTTCTCGAGTTACAGACATGCAAACTTTGGAGAAAAAACTTGAAACGGACCATTTTTGAATGATCACCATTGGCACATAATGCAACAAAGATTTTACTAATAGTCCTACCAATCTCAAAAGTTTGTTGCATATTTGTGTATTTTAGTTTCCATGGTCTTCCTAATAAAGTTAATATTACTACTATTATTAAAATTGTTTTTTTGTTGCTTTGGCTCTTTTGGAAAAATGCATTAACCAGAAATAAAAAATGGGCTCTTTGGTCAAAAACGGTTCCGAGCCCTGCTCTTATAGGATTGCTAAAATCATGCAGTGTGTTTTGGGCTTACAACGTCATCAGCATGTTACATCAGATGACACACAAAACCTATCAAATAATACACAGACTACTTTCTGACAAGCAATCACGGGATTGAATCTCAGACACATCCAGACAAATCCCTCAGGACTTCTTAGCTGAGAAGCTGTAATTCTCCGATTCACGAACAAATGTGAACTTGACTCTCAAAGAACCAGTTCATTTGTCAGCGCATTTGATTTAACTGAATCTCATCTGGTTTTTAAAAAGTTCTGTTGCTCTGTCATTCCTTACAGGCCAGAGATCAGACAGTGTGTTCATGATGCACTGCTGCACTGCACAGGGAGCGAGATGAGACATCTTTACTGTTACTCATGTGTGATGTGCTTCACTATAAATAAAAAAGACATGTTCATTAGATGGATTATAATACTACATTAAAACGTGTTTAATTCATTTAAAAGTTCTCTATAAGACTGTCTGAACGGGTAGTATTGATTTAAATACTTTAAAAGATTAAAATAACAAACCTTTCTTCAGCAGAAACACAGATGCAGGAGCGCGGCGCAGACTTATGACGTCATGACGCCACACCAAAATAAAAGTCCTGTTCCCACAAAACAGAAATTCACATACAGAAAACACATTAAAACTACAAGATAAACCACAGATTTAGAAAGCTATGGATATTGATATTTTTTTCAAAAGCTTCTGGCTCATATCTAAAGGTAAGCAAGTGTGTGGTGATCGCAATTATAACAACAACAACAGAGCATTTGTGATGTTCTCAATCACAACAAAGTCAGATCTTGATCTTCATGTTTCAAAGGACTGTATTCAAACTCATGAAGAATTTACAGTTTAATTTAAAGAATTTAAACATTTTAAGTTAAATATTAAGCTTATGGTTGAAGAGAGATCTACTATTTAATTGACTAACTAAAACTTATCATGATGTAGACCTATTATACGAGTAGTGGAAAATATAGTATAACTATTGGATTTAGTGGGCCCTTTGGGCAATGGGGCCCCTATAATAGCGACGGCCCTGCAATACATCATTCCAATCTGTAAAGGGCCTACTTTTATTTGAAGAATTTGGTTCCAAAACGCTATAAATGCATTTTGATTAATTTGAGTAAAAATGTGTTTTCTTTACCAAGAAAGTGGCAAGATGAAAACCACTATTTTCTGTTTCAAACTTTCACATAGCATCTTTAGGTTATAATTACATTAAAAATTCAAATCCAGATTTTGATTTTCAAAGATTTATTATAAAAATTATTTTTTTTCCCCAAAATGCAATAAATCCATAACTCGTTTTTTTTTTTTTTTTTTCAAAATCCAATAAATCCATTGAATCAAGATAAGTTATTTGTCATATTGAAACTGTTGAAAATACACAACAAAGTAAGCTGATCCACATATGACAGCCTCTGAACTTCATCATCACTCCCAAAATGAATTCAACGGGTTATCTCACTAATGCTATAAATTAAATTACAACAATAAAAGAAAATTTCATCATGAACAAGAACAACATTATCACATTAGACCACAGAAATTTCAAAATGACATTTCCCTTTTATTCAACTTCCAAAAGTGCATTCATCTTTGCCACGCTACATTCATTCAGTAGAGTAGTGCTATACGCTGTATTAACAAAAACATCAATGGCATTAATAAAAACACTTACTTTGTCATATTTAGAACACTGTAAAGAAGAAAGATTCACATAGTATCAATTTTATATCACTTGTAGGCCTAAAAGATTCTTTTTAAAGATTTTATTCAACCCATATCCCTGTTGAGCAAGGTCACCACGAGTTATTGACAGGTAAAGGAAAAGCATTATTAATGAATCAAAATCACATTCATTTTTAACACACTGAATTTGATGTCTTGTGTAAATCCACTCCATTAATATAATATCTTTGTAAAACTGTGCAAAATAGAACTGTAAAGAAGATTGAAAACTGATTTGCACATGACACCTCTTGTATTAGACTACAGAAAACTACATTGATATTTAAGACATCTTTGTTGTGCTGAATTGATTGTCTTGTGCATACTATAAATCCATTGCATTAATATAATATATCAATGTAAACACATTCAACTTTGTCATTTCAGGAGTTAGCAGCACTACCACTTTTCTTCCCCTTTTTCCTTTGAGCTCAACCCGCTCAAAATACATGCACAATTTCTGTTCATACTCAGACAAATTCATTTCTCGTTCCAGGAAATTTTTCAGTTTTATTTTTTAAACTTCTCCAACACATCTTCTATTGAAAAGCACTATCTTCTGTGGTATATAGTTCTGTGGTGTTGCCGCTTCCTCCAGTGCTGCAGTTGCTGACTTTGCTTTTTCATCAAGATGCTTGTTAAGCTTCATGTTGTCTTCGGTGAGTGGTAGTTTCGTTGGCTTGTTATATTTTAAATCACTAATGGTGTTTAAGGCACTGTGTGAAATGTACTCAGACCACTTGTCTCGATAAAGCTTCTGGAAAGCATCTGAGGACTTGATTAGGTTTTCTTCTCCAGCCATGAGGGCATGGCAATGAATTATATCACTTACTTTCAACAGTGAGTGGCCAAATTTTAATGCAAGACTTGGAGTCTTGTAGCTGTTCTGATTCTTATCAAACCCTGCAGTCTCTTTTACAGCCTCAATCACATTCAGGAAATTTGATGGTTTAACCGCATCCTCTAAAGTTAGGACTGGAGACCTCTTGAGCATGGTCTGTAGAAATCTGCCAAGCTGGCGGATTTTTTGCCGAATGTAGTCGTGTTTTGAGGGGTCATGTCCGTGTTTACTGTAAAGGGACTCCGCAAATCTTTAACAGACAAAAGTCATTGCGAACGACACTTGCAATTTCATCATCTTAAGCACCTCTTCTTCAACAGCGGTTGAACATGTTGATTTGACCAGTGCTGCTAAGCCAAGTACTCTCTTCCTGCCTTGGTGGTCCGTCGGTTTGGAAGGGCACCTTCTCATGTGTCTCCACAGCTCTGCTCTCAAAAACATGCCCTTACAATGGAGACAATATTCATATTTTTTATAGTCACCCTTGGCTGTTCTTTTGACTTTAGGCAAACCAGCTCCGTCTTTTAGCACCTCACAGTTATTCATGAAGTTTCCTTATCATTCATTAAGAAATGAATGGATGGTCACTCTCAAAAGGCTGACACAATGGGCAGCTACTCTTCATGACTGTCAAAGTCAACATCGTTTGTCTGTGACTGAGAGAGTGCATTATCAGGCACGCACATTGGCACTCACACCAACTTCAGAGAGTAAGTTCAGCACATCCTTCCTTTTTGCATCTGTCACTGTGATTTCATTGGGAAGCTTGAAGTTTGCCCACTTCTTTCCTCTCTTCAGTATTGAGTGATAGCAGTATTCACTGCTATACACAGCCTTGAATCCCAGTTTGTCGTTCCTCAATTCCAGCATTCTTGCATCACTCTGTGTGCCTTTACAAAAACCTGTGTTTCCGCCTTGAAATCATAAGCCTTCCAGTGTTGCCCGTAGATGTGAACATTTCTATGGTTGCACAAAATTTCGTAATATTCCTCCGGCATAAGAATGGTATCCTTCTTTCGAACCTGTTGCTCAATCCTTCCAAATACACGGTCCACGGGCAGAAAACTGTGCCCCCTTATAGGAAACACATACTCGGCACTATGTATGTATGTATGTATTTATTTATTTTTTATTCATCTACCTATTCATTCATTTTCTGCTTCATTTAAATACGTCATATATTTTAACAAGCAAACAAACTAGCAACAAACATAAAACATTAAAGATTCAACAGAAAAGCTTATGTCTCATCTTGCAGGGCTGATGGCCAGCATAAGCGTATGCCTACATCTTCACAATAATGTTACTATGATGACAACTAAGAGCAGGATGTGATATAGTAGGGTAAGCTTCTATTGATAATTTTCAGTGACGGGCGCATGCGGAGGGAACGCCCCCTTTCGCTGCATCTCTATAGCTATCAATAAGCTATCTCAGAGAACTATCAATAAGCTGAAATCAAAGCATGATGCTCCCGAGTGCCTCATCTTCTTAATCTCTTCACCTAAATGATTTTTTCCCCACCGCAGAAACCATTTAAAAAAAAAAAAAAAAACTACCTCACGTTGTGTCAATCACCTCCAAAATTTTCATCCGTCATAAAAAAATTCGGATCGGGTTTGATTTTTTGCGTTTTTCGCATCCGTAGCAAGCATTTTGAGATGCTTTGAGAAGGTGTTTTAACAATTCAGAGCCACCGTACAAGCGTAAGCCAAAATCCAAAATGGCATCTGACAAATGAATCCACTTCGTCTCTCAGCACACAGCACTTTATGACAAACAAAGTGCGGAATACAAAGATACAGAATATAAAGACAGATGATTGCGGAACAGCTTGGAAAACAGGATGGTAGGTACTGATTTCAAAACAAAGGGTGTGTGCAATAGATTATACAGCATTGTGCTAATCAATAGCTTGTTGTTAATGTTATTCATCCATTCGTAGTGAGCAGTGCTAACGTTAGTTCCAACCAGGGTTTATTAATTCAGTTGCTAGCATGTTTGGACTATTAATAGAATGCATGCAACCCTGGTCACCTGAATGATTGCTTACATGTAATAATTTGCCTTGTTTATATGATGTTAGTTGAAGCAGTGAAGAAAATGTGGCATAACCTGCGGGACACATACGTCCGCTACAGGAAAGAGGGACAGGGCAGAAGTGGACGGGGGGCCAGCAAAAAGAAGAAGTGGATCCATATGGACGCAATGTCCTTCTTGCAAAATTCCTTGGCAAGGAGAACGTAATGTTAGCTTATCCAGAAATGCACCACAGAAAGAGGACACTTGCAGAGTGCAATGTAGCCTATCATTTCATTACTCAGATAGCCAGATAGTAGGATATTAGGTCAGATAGTAATATCCACATGGACAGTACCGCCACTCCCTATACGCAGAGTACGCAGTTTGCGTAGGGCACCATCTCCCAAGGGGGCACCATCCCAGTTGCTCAAAAAAAAAAAAAAATCGTTCTATATTAATATTAAAATTAACATATACATAAATAAAAATATAGATATAAACATGAACATATATATCATTTTAAAAAATGCATTTTACAGTGAACACAGTTGTCACATTACACGTAGGCACGGGAACCAGGAACGAGGAGACGAGGAATACACGAAATGAGTCTTTTAATAATCCAACAGGTAACACAGAGAACAGGCAGGGTAGACACTTGAAGACCGACCAACACTAACTGAAAGGACTGGGGCTTATAAAGACAAGACAATCAAGGGACTAAGGAGACACACCTGGAATCAAATTAAACAATCAAAGGGAGACAGAAACTGGGTCACAGGGCACACATGGGGAGCAAAACACACACAAGACAGTCCAGGGGCGTGACAACAGTAGGCAGCAGGCTAAGCACACGTGATATTTTTTTGTGGTTATAAAAACAGACCTAAGCCAACATCAGCCGTTAAATTACTTAAAATGCATTATATAAAAACAATGAGGCAATAATGATTGGTTAATTAATAATTATATGGTAATAACACTGTTAAAACACATAATGTAATAGAAAATAAACAATTTATGTACATTACATGTTATTACAAATGCCTGTAAAGGGCGCCAAATGGATCAAGTCCTTGTTTAATACTGACCAAACACACTGTAAAAAGTGAAAGTTGACTTAACTTAAAACCTTGCCTTAACCGTTGCCTTAAAATTATTATGTACATAATAATTAAAAGAAAAAAAGTTAAGTGAACTTGACTTTTTAATTATAATATACTTAAAATTTATAAGGCAGCGGTTTTGATTTATGGTTTTATCATAGTAAAACTGCTTAATTTTCTTTTGTGTGATTTCTGAATGCTTGAGACTGTAAAATCAATCAGACTACTGTAAATTGTAGCGGTAGGTAACTGTCTAGAGCTACAACTGTAATTTGTAAATAATGTAATTTAATTACAATTTATTTACTTTTATATTTTATTAAAGTTCTATTTTGATCCCTATATGCTTTTTTTTTTTACTCCCATAATATTTGACAGAGGGGGCACAACAATACAATTCTACTTAGGGCACCCATTTGGCCAGCAGCGGCCCTGCACATGGAGGAGGAGGAGTTTGGAATAGAGGAAGATGAGAGAACGCAGACAGAGAAGGAGTGTGACAGTGTAGTGATGGAGACAGAGAGTGAGCGCAGCACAACTCCTTCAGGTAACTGTGGTGCCAAACGCAAGATGCAGGCAGAGAGTGAGGATAGCCTAGCAAGGTACTGTCAATGGAAAGAAGCAAGGGATGAAAGGAGAGAGAAGGAAAGAGAGGCAGAGCGACAGCAGCTGCAAACTGATGAGGTGTCCACCCTTCTCTCCAGCATGGCCCCCTGCATGAGGAGACTCACCACAGAGAAACTGTCCTATCTAAAAATCAAAATGCAGCAATTGATTCATGATGTTGCCTTTGGAGGGGTTTATTCCCAGGATCCAACCTATAGTTCTCTGTGATTATAGTTTTTGTACAGTATAATGTTTGAATAATCTTTTCATAATCTTTTCATGAATAAACCATTTAAGATCACCAGTTTTAATTAAATTATGAATTATTCCAGTTTAACTAGGGCTTAAGGGGTTAATGTAAAATTACAGTTTAACTTTTTTTTAACTTTTATTATTTTTGATATGCAGAAGCAATTTTTTTATTTTGTTTACATAAATTCAGGTACTGCTCTTTTTAATGCAGAATAAACAAGAAACAAGTCATTCATTGGTCTTTTTGTCTTTCTTTATATGTATAATATATAAATTTTGTATAACAATACTAAAAAAAAATACAATGATACAAAAATATTACAAAAATTAATACATATTGTGTGTACAAAATATAACAATGTATAAACTATATACAACGTTGTGTTGTATAATGTGTATCTAACAATTTATGTTTCAGTGTTGAATTGAATCTAACAATAAGATAATAATAGTTATCGTAAAAATGGTAACTGATTGTATATATTTGGTTGTGTTTACAAGATATAACAGCTAATAACTCAATTGTATGTTTATGTGTGTGTGTGTGTGTGTGTGTGTATGGACATCCTTGCCTCGTAAATCTGAAGACGACAGCCAATTTGATCCTGAACAGGGCTGGCAGTATGTTTAGGTATGGAGACAGACGTTAATTGCCATTCCAAATTGTTGCATGTTAAAGCAAAGACTACAGAATACCCAAGACATGTCACTCATATAGTTCTGAATGGGGAAAAATGCAACGCTCAATATGGCCGCTCAATCTCAGTAAGCCCCGCCTTCTGAATGAAAGAGCCAACCACTAATATGTAAAGTCAGCGCGTCACTGCAGCTGCCGTTAGAAACCCCGGTTGCTATAGAAACAGTCAGCATTCTGAGACATGCGTTTAGGACTGCGCATGCGCACTGGCTGATCTAGCCTGAAAAAGCTTTTTATAATGCTATTTGAGCAAAAGAAACAACAGTTGTTGTCAGATTTCTTTGGTGATTTCAAATATGAAATTTAATCGTAAGCTTAGTGAACAGATTTGGAGAATTTGATGTTTCCCCATTCAAAGAGATGCACTTGGATGCCCGAGAGGCGTTTCAAAGATGGCCGCCGAGTGACATGATTAGTCTTAAAGAGACTTTGGTTAAAGGCCATGCTGGGTACCTCAGTCGTGCATGATGGCTGAGCTGCCTCATTGTGTAGTTCACACTTGCAGTGCTTGACACACCTTGACACACACACACACCAATAGTGTACACAATACATGAATGCAGCTCAGCCATTACGCACAACTGAGGTCTATACAGTCCACAGTTTAAACAGTCTATACAGGCGCACACAGTCGTACTGCCATGGTACCTCACCAGCAGGTATTTTCAATATTTTCTGAATGTGTCTCTAATGTGGAGAGCCTCTTCAGATGCACGGTTGCCCCTTGGCCTCTCGAACTCCTGTAGACACGCGGTGCCAGTCTCGTCAAAGTAAAAGCTGTCACCCTGGCCAGCTTGTTCCACTACATCATGGCGCAGATAACTGCATAAGATGCAGGTTGCCTTGACGATGCTGTCTTCCAGGTCAGGGTTCACCGCCATTGGTCTTTTGCAAACCCTGAATCTTTGGGTCAGAAAGGCAAACACATTTTCTGAGATGCGACGTGCTCTTGACAGGCGGAGGTTGAAGATGCGCTTGTCTTCTTCTAGGTGCTTTCCACCATAGGGTCAGAGCAGATATGGCTTCATGGGAAAGGCCTCATCTGCCATGATAACATGATTGATTCATTCAGGGTCCCACGCTGGAGGGCCCGTCCCTGTTTGTTAAAGTTGACCTTAACATACTTTTAAGTCATTCAAATTGTAAAGAATATCTGCAGTGACATTATAGCAAAGTGTGTTTGCAAAAAAAGAACAGTGAATGCTTAAATCTATCTTGAATTTAACTGTTCATAAGTTGGATTGCCTGGGGGAAGAAACTGTTCTTGTGCCTGGCTGTCCTGGTAATTGGGGCTCTGTAGTGCGAGCCAGATGGCAAAAGTTCAAAAAGGGGACGACTTGGATGTGAGAGATCCAGAGTGATTTTCTGAGCCCTTTTCCTCACTCTGGATGTATACAGTTCTTGAAGGATGGGCAGGGGGGCACCGATAATCCATTCAACAGTCCGAACTGTTCTCTGTAGTCTTCTGATCCCTGATTTTGTAGCTGAGCCAAACCAGACAGTTATTGAAGAGCACAGGACAGACTCAATGACGGCTGAGTAGAACTGTTTCAGCAGCTCCTGTGGCAGGTTAAACTTCCTCAGCTGGCGAAGGAAGTACAACCTTTGTTGTTGTTGTTTTTGTTTTTTTTACTATTGAGTTGATGTGAGTGTCCAAATTCAGGTCCTGAGAGATGATGGATCCCAGAACCTTGAATGTCTCCACTGCAGTCACAGTGCTGTCTATGATGGTGAGTAGGGAGAGTGCAGGGGGGTTTCTCCTGAAGTCCACGATCATCTCCACTGTTTTGAGCGTGTTGAGCTCCAGGTTGTTAAGACTGCACCAGACAGCCAGCTCTTTAACCTCCTGTCTGTAGGCAGACTCGTCACCGTCCTGGATGAGGCCAATGAGTGTGGTGTCGTCTGCAAACTTCAGGAGCTTGACAGAGGGGTCTTTAGAGGTGCAGTTTTTGGTGTACAGGGAGAAGAACAGTGGGGAGAGAACACATCCCTGAGGGGCACCAGTGTTGGTGGAGCAGCTGTTTGACATGAATTTCCCCAGTCTCCCTAGCTTCTGCCTATCTGTCAGAAAGCTTGTGATCCACTGACAGATAGAGCTAGGGACAGAGAGCTGGGTTAGTTTGGTCTGGAGGAGTGTAAGGATGATGGTGTTGAAGGCCGAACTAAAGTCCACAAACAGGATCCTCACATAAGTCCCTGATTTGTCCAGGTGCTGCAGGATGAAGTGCAGTCCCATGCTGACTGGATTATCCACGGATCTGTTTGCTGGGTAAGTAAACTGCAGGGGGTCCAGTAAGGGTCCAGTGATGTCCTTCAGATAAGCCAGTACCAGTTTTTCAAATGACTTCATGACAACAGAAGTTAGAGCCACAGTCATTAAGTCCTGTTATCTTGGGTTTCTTTGGAACAGGGATAATGGTGAAGCGTTTGAAGCAGGAAGGGACTTCACACAACTCCAGAGGTCTATTGAAGATCTGTGTGAAGACAGCTGGTCAGCACGGGTTTTCAAGCAGGATGGTGTCACACCGTCTGGGCCTGGTGCCTTCCTTCTCTTGCTCTTCCTGAAGACCTGGCGCACATCTTCACTGATCTGAAGTCCTGAAGTTGGGGAGAGGGGGGTTTCTGGAGGTGTTAACGGTTGTGTAAAGAGATGGTCAGGATTTATCTACAATAAAACTAATTCAAGTCTTCAGCAAGTTGTTGATTCACCTCAGTGCTGGGGGATGGTGTCCTATACTTGGTGATGGCTTTCAGGCCTTTCCACACTGAAGCGGAGTCATTGGAAGTGAACTGATCTTCCAGCTTTTTAGCGTAGGTCCTTTTAGCCGCTCTAATCTCCTTATTCAGTGTGTGATTGTACAAGACTCTGTCCCCATTTCTGTAGGCGTCCTCTTTGGCCTGACGAAGGTGTGACAAAGTTTTGCTGTAAACCATGGCTTATCATTGTTGAATGTTACATAAGTCCTGGTGGGAATGCATATATCCTCGCAGTAACTGATATATGAAGTTACAGTCTCTGTGAGCTCGTCTAGATTGGTGGCAGCAGTTTCAAAAACACTCCAATCAGCAAGGTCGAGAAAAGCTTGTAAAACCCACTCTGTCTCGTTGGTCCATCTCTTTACAGTCATTTCCAAAGGTTTAGCAGATTTAAGTAAGATCGAGTAAGATCGCGTGCGCTTGCGGAGAAATGTAAACACTCACGAGCAGAAAGGCCTACAGTTAATGAAGAGAGCTTCTAGATCTGAACAGCACATCTTTTAACACTGTTACATCTGTACACCACCTCTCATTGATGTAGAAGCATGTCCTGCCGCCGCGCGATTTCCCCATTGATTCTGTGTCGCGATCTGCTCTGATCAGCTGAAAGCCCGGCAGATAAAGCGCGCTGTCTGGAATGGCGTCATTCAGCCAGGTTTCCATGAAACACAGAGCAGTTTATTTGTCTTATTTGTCCAGGAGAGCAGTAGGAGTTTGTCCGTTTTGTTGGGTAGAGAGCGGAGATTCGCCTGATGGATGCAAGGCAACGCCATAATAGATCCACTGTGTCTGAGCTTCACGAGCGCGCCGGATCGCTTCCCCCGTCTGCGCATTACAGTGTAAATGCCAGGATCAAGACTGATATTATATATAACAGAAATTATAGAAACATTTAACCTAAATAATTTTTTTTAAAACATGGTAATGTTTAAATTAGGGCTTGAAAACGAAAAAAAAAAGTCAATGGGTTCACTCTGAGCAGAAATGATATTTTAACGTTTCTGTTCCTGCGTTCCTCTGTGTTATTACTGTTCCAAAACCAGTTTGAGTAGAAAAAATAATGGTTAATAAAGGAAAAAAACATAGGCGTCCATAAGTCGCGTCCCATTTTATTAGGCTACATTCAGAAATTATGTAGGTTAAAATGCCGGTAAATCCAAATGAAACAGTTATTAGTTTCTCTCCACAACAAATCCTCTAAACTTAAGGATATAGGCTATAAAAATGTCAATCCAAAAACAAATTAAAGGTGAAACTGAAGCCTACCTCTCTCATTTGGCACAAATCCAAAAATTTTCCATATTCGCGACGTATCTGGATGCTAAAATATTATTTATTGTAGGCTTTGTACTTTCATCTATGTAAAACATCATCCTCGGCTAGCCTATATTAGCACAGTGAGGCGGTAGTCACGTTGAATGCAACAGATTGGACAACGGAGCACTATAACTTTTTATACATTTCTTTAACTGTATTTTATTTTGATAATGAACTGGCTACAATTTCGCAACAATATGTTGTGTCTGAGTGCGCGTGAGGCTAGCGCGATATGGCCATACCAACGCTGGTTGGTTATACAGATGCAAGACATCATTCAAAACTGTCAAGCTTTTGCAAAACAAATAAAACTGTAAAATAAATAAAACTGTAAAGCTTTTGCAAAATAAAGAAAACTAATTTCTGCCATCAAGATTCATCACATTTGCATAGGCCGTACTATTTGAATTCCTGATTGGCTGACAGCAAATTTCAAATATTATATGGAACGATAAAAATAACATTATTAACCAGTTAATGGCCATTTCAAATGTTTGATTCTGTTCAGAACTATAAAATTTGATTTTGTTTCTGTTTCCGGTTCTGTTCCAGTCAAAATTTCGTTCGTTACTGAAAAAAAAAACACAAATATCAGAGCATATCAAAACTTCTCCACGGCCCCAAAACCCCCTCTGGAGGGTTAATAGAAAACACAATCAGGTTCTCACATTTACATGATTTGTCACATGAATGTGTTAATGAGATGTTTTAATTAGACTGATCACAACTGAATTGTCTTTCTTCAGAGGGAATGTGCAGATAACTGTTGAAATTAACATTTTCCTCAGTGTGACATGAGGTTTGGAATTTCTTTCCAGAATGAGTTTGCAAGTGCCGTTTCAGGTCTGTGTGATATGTGAAACTCATGTCACACTGGAGACACTTGTAAGGCTTCTCTCCAGTGTGAACTCTCATGTGAATCTTAAGGTTTCCTTTAGCTGTGAAGCTCTTTCCACACTGAGGGCAGGTGAAAGGCTTCTCTCCAGTGTGAACTCTCATGTGATTCTCAAAGTTTCCTCTGTGAGAAACTCTTTCCACACTGCTGACATATAAAACAGTTCTCTCCTGAGTGACTCCTCATGTGAAGATCAAGCTGTGCTTTATACCTGAAACTCTTTTCACACTGATCACAAACAAACAGCTTCTTTCCAGTGTGAATTGTCATGTGGCCATTGAGGTACTTTTTCTGTTTAAAACTCTTTCCACACTGAGAACATTTGAATGGCTTCTCTCCAGTGTGAATTCCTGTGTGAATTTTAAGATTTTCTTTTTGTGTAAAGTTCTTCCCACACAGTTTGCAGGTGTAAGGCCTCTCTCCAGTGTGAATTCTCATATGAATTTTAAGATTTTCATTTCTTTTGTAGCTCTTCCCACACAGTTTGCATGTGTAAGGTTTCTCCAGTGTGAACTCTCATCTGGAATTCAAGGTATCTAGCTTCTGCTTTTTGAGTCGGTGAGTAAGTAAAAGATTTTTCCCCAATCATGAAATCATGATGTATGTCATAGTGATTTTTCTCTTCCATTTCATTCAGTTCTTGACTCTCCTCTTTCAGCAGTATCAAGTCTAAGGTGAAAGGAAACAAAAACAATTTAGCACCAGTTTAACAGCACCAATACATGAAAGCTTTTAGACAGTAAAACATCAAATTTAACCACTAGATTCTATACCCACTAAACAAATAAAGGTAATCTCAGAAACTCTTGTCAATATTGTTAATTCTTTGCTTTCTTTAGGACACGTCCCAAATACTTTCAAGCTGGCAGTTATCAAAGCCCATATAAAAACCGACAGTAGAGCACTGGATTGGGATCCCGCGGGTCCCAACACAAATCAGGATCAGGTGGTTTTACATTTGCTCCGGATGGGAGTGGGGGATCGAAAATATACAGCAGTTACTGGGACTTAAAGAATGCAGTAAACAATAGTGATTTGTGTTTTGTGATCAAAAATAATTTTTTTGAACCAGTTGTTTTTAGTCAACCAGTTGAACCAGTTCACCAAATCGGATTGAATCGTTCAAAACGGTTCACGACTCGAGTCAGCACAATTTTCTAAAGTTATTTACTCAAATCACCAGTATACTGCTGCTAGAACTTTCTTTCGGACACGTTCGATACTGAGAACTGATGAACTGATGATACTAAGCATGCCTGTAATTTTCTCAGAGGGACAAAAAGCATTTTTCTGAAGTGTTTTGTTGAACATCAGAAAGTGTGACAAAATAAAACATGTTGGAAACATGTTTAACACAATTACCGTTGCATCAATGTATTTTTAAAGATAGGAAACACAATAAAAGGATCAGAAAACTGTCAAACTAAACATTTATTTGTTTCAACAACTATATATTTTTTCAGTCAAAAACATATAAATGAATTTTACTATTTACAATTGTATATGCACATTATATTTTAAGCTTTATGAACTGGATCCTGGTTTCTATAAAAAGCTGATGAAGGCAAGTTTATTCATGTTATATTTTTAGATATATTGTGTGCAGTTCTCTCTCTCTCACTCAGGCAGTGCTTAATTACATTTACATTTAGGCATTTAGCAGACGCTTTTATCCAAAGGTGACTTACAAACTTAAATTATTCCATTGCACAAGTATTCAAACAGTTGACAGATGAAATTTAACTCAGGAGCATTCAAATTGCTTGTAGATGTTCAAGTGAAGTTAACCTGTGGCAAATTCAATTGAATGGGTATGATTTGGAAAGTCACACACACCTTATTAAAAGGTCTAACAGCTTAAAATGCATTTCAAAGCAAAAACCAAGCCCTGAGCTCAAAAGAACTGCCTGTAGAGCTCAGAGACAGGATTGTGTCAAGGCACACATATTGCGAAGACTTTAGAAAAATTATGCTGCATTGAAGGTTTACAGAAGCATGTAGCCTCTATCCATAACAGAAGATGATTGGAACAATCAGGACTCTTCCAATAGCTGGCCTTTTGGCCAAACTGAGCAATTGATAGAGAAGGGCCTTGTCTTAGAGGTCTGCATTCCCGCGGCTGTCCTGCGGGAATCGCGGGACCCGACCAGATTTCTTGCGACGCGGGATTAAATTCCCGAATAAAACGCGGTTGCAGTCGGTAACTCTGGTGCAATTTGAACAGGAGCGGGCGGTCTAACAATATCCCGTTCCCGACGTCTTTTCAGAACAGCATATCTGCGCTTTATTCAAGCACCGGTACAGCCTGCACTGGACTGTTCTGCAGGTGCTGCACGCATGAACCAGTGCTTCGTTTTATTTGCGAGGTCTGTGCACAGCATACGCATAATGATGCTCAGAGCAGGCTACCAGTGGTGAATATGCGGCCCACAGACAGAACAGGCAGGTTGTCGATGAGTGACAGAGCAGAATAAAGATGGAGCAAAGTGTGGATGCGCTGTCCTTGAAGAACGCTCAACTAGGTTTTGTTTATATTTTGCTTAGCCTATAATTTTAAATGACAGATGTCGAATTTATTTATTTATTTTTCTTCCGCGACACTTTTCCTAGGCTACTGTGTTTAGAGCAAGATGTTAAACGAATTTAGTATTTTGACAAGACGAATAAAATTATAATAGGCCATTTTTGTACAACCTACATTTTTTTCCCTCTGCGACACTTGTTCCTATTGTGTTGTAAAGGTTAAATGAATTGTATCCTGACAAGACGAATAAAAATAAGGAATACAATTTTTGTACATTTTTATTTTCTCTGACACTTTTTTTTCCTACTGTGTTGGCAGCAAAATGTTAAACGAATTTCGTTTCTTAAGACACAAAATTCGTTTAACATTTTGCTGTCAATAAAAAGACGAATAAAATGAATACAATTTTGTGCAGACTACACTTTTATTTGTTAGCCTATCTGTCATTCTTTCAGTAGAGGAAATTTAAATGTGTGATTCTGGAAACGAGATCTAAATTTAGCGGGAACGGTCGGGTCGGGAAGAAAATTATTCAAAGCGGACAGCGGGTGAACAAAGAGTGAATATATCGCGGGAGCGGGTGGGTGCGGGATATAACCTCGCGGGAGCTGGACTTAAAAAAACAGTTCCGCGCAGACCTCTACCTTGTCTAGACTGGTGACCAAGAAGCTGATGGTCACTCTAGTTGAGCTCCACGATCATACATAGAGACAGGAGAAACCTACAGAAGGACAAACATCACTGCAACACTACTGGTGTGGCCAGACTCAATCCTCTCCTCAGTGAAGTCACATGACAACCCAACAAGACTCTCTTGTCTGATGAACCTCAATTCCAAGCATCATGTTTGGAGGAAAGCAGGCACTGCTCATCACCTGCAGAGTACCATCTCAACAGTAAAGTGTGCTGGTAGCAGCCTCATGCTGAGTGGCTGTTTTTCAGCGGCAGGGACTGAGGGACTCAGCGTAGAAGACAAGCTCAATGCACCAAAATATTAAGATAGCATTAATGAAAACCCAGTCCAGAGCATTCAGAACCTCAGACTGGGCAGAAGGTTCACCTTGCAACAGGATAAAGACTCTAAGCACACAGCAAGAGTGGCTTATAGACAACTCTGTGAATGTCCTTGAGTGGTCCAGCCACAGTCTGGGATTGAAGCCAATCAAACATTTCTGGAGAAACCTGAAAATGTGCGTCTTCCCCAACCAACTTGACAGAGCTTGAGACATGAAGAGAAGAATGGCAGATAATTGCCAAATACTGATGTGCACAGCTTGTCGCATAATATTCAAAAAGACTTGAGGCTGTAAAGGTGCTTCAAGTCAAGTCAAGTCAAGTTGAGCTTTATTGTCATTCCGCTACATGCGGGGCATACAGTGGAACGAAATGTCGTGCCTCACAGGACCACGGTGCTACATAAATACAGGCATACAACAATGGAGTAAGACAATAGAAACCTATACACAACTATCCTACTGATAGATTTTGACTATAAATATACTATCTATAAAAAGTACCTATACAAACTAAAAAATACAAACTATACAAACTATACGAATGCTTCAGATAAATACTGTACATGTGCAAGGAGAAACATTGAGTTCAAGCAGCTGGCTGGGGAACAGTGCAGGATGATTTGTAGTGCATGAGCATGTAAACATACATATATTACTGAGTTCTTTTTGTGGGATTTGTGTACACACAGCAGTGTGTGTGAAAAGTGACTAGTGCGCATAGAGGAGGAGAGTGAGCTACTACAGGTGGTTTGTACAGGCCCACTCACCTGCGTGTAGCACACTTCGAGTTACATGTTACAGGAGGTAGGGGGTTTGTATGGGGGTTCAGAGAGGGGCAGGGTGATTTGAGTTCAGGGCTCTCACAGCCTGGGGGAAAAAGCTGTTGAGCAGTCTGGCAGAGCGGGCTCTGATGCTCTGGTACCGTCTTCCTGATGGTAGGAGCTGGAAGAGACTGTGGGAGGGGTGTGTGGAGTCCTTCACGATACTATTGGCTTTGCTGGAGCATCGTGTGAGGAAAATATCCAGGATGGAGGGGAGAGGGGCACCGATGATCCTTGCAGCGGTGTTCACTGTCCGCTGGAGGGTCTTGCGGTCTGCTGCAGTACAGTTCCCGTACCAGACAGTGATGCAGCTGGTCAGCACACTCTCAATGGTGCCCCTGTAGAAAGTGGTGAGGATGGGTAGAGGGAGACTTGCTCTTTTCAGCCGGCGGAGGAAGTGTAGGCGCTGTTGTGCCTTCTTGGAGAATGACATGGTGTTGGTGGTCCAGGTGAGATCCTCTGTGATGTGCACCCCCAGGAATTTAGTGCTGCTGACTCTCTCCACAGTCGAGCTGTCGATGGTCAGTGGGGGATGATCAGCGGAGTTTCTCCTGAAGTCCATCACAACCTCCTTTGTCTTACTCACATTGAGGGACAGGTTGTTAGTGCCACACCATTCAGCCAGCTGTGCCTCTTCCTCTCTGTAGTGTGTTTCATCGTTGTTGCTGATGAGACCTACCACTGTTGTGTCGTCAGCAAACTTGATGATGTGGTTGGAGCTGGACTTGGCAGTGCAGTCGTGGGTCAGCAGCGTGAAGAGCAGCGGGCTGAGCACACGGCCTTGTGGGGCACCTGTGTTCAGTGTGGTAGTGCTCGAGGTGTTGTGGCCGACACGGACTGACTGAGGTCTTCCAGTTAGAAAGTCCAGGATCCATTTGCAGAGGGAATTGTTAAGGCCCAGCAGGTTGAGTTTATTTATGAGCTGTTGTGGGATTATTGTGTTGAATGCTGAGCTGAAGTCAATGAACAGCATTCTAACGTAGGAGTCTTTATTTTCTAGGTGGGTAAGAACCAGGTGGAGAGTGGAGGAAATTGCATCGTCCGTAGAGCGGTTCGGACGGTATGCAAACTGGAGCGGGTCAAGTGTGTTGGGGAGGCTGGTTTTGATGTTGTGAAAACCTTCAACTAAGTAATGAAGGATTTGCATACTTAGGCTCTGACTGATGTCACTTCCTGTTTGTTGCTGCCGCATGTTTTGTGTTGGATCAAGTTAATTCTTTATCGTCTATCTTTGAAAAATCTAAAATTTATTTTACACACCATCATTTTCATTTCTATAAAGTGTGAATATATCTCTTACTGTATTGTACAACAAAAACAATCAGAGCGCCTTATCACTAGTTTTTATTTTGATTTCCCTTAGCTTGTAGCCCGTTAGCATCGCCAGCATTGTTGCCGCTAATCTTGCTTAAATTGGAGGCCATGGAGAAGCAGATCCGTGAGCTGCTGGAGAAGCAGGACCAGTTGAGGGAATGGAGAGCTGTGCTGAAGACATCCCGGGCTGATGCTCACAAGACCGGGGTAAGTATAAAGCGTGCTGCTAACACTCCCACCACCTCTACTCTGTGTGTTTCTCTGCACAGGCCCTGTGCACCTAGGACGCGATCTTCCAAGATGTCCTTCACTCCGGCGCCGGGACACCACAGACCCTGGGTGCACCAGCAGCGGAAGATGCGAGCAAGGCCCCAGGCGCCGACCTCTCCCCCTCCGCCTTGAGATTTCCACCCGGAACCGCTTCGTTCCCCTCTGCGAGACTGAACGCGATGCTGTGAACTTCGGAGACTCCATCGTCCAGCACGTCCGTGCTACATTAGCTGAAGGTAAATTGCACACTCACTGTTTTTCCTGATGCTTGTGTTCTCAATGTTTCCGCAGCTGGAGTCTCTGAAGAGGGACTTCAGGAGCCTGATCGAGACGGTACGCAGAACATCGCCCATGACGTGGATAATCGTGTCAGGACCGCTTCCCACGTATCGTCAAGGACACGAAAGGTTCAGTACACTTTTTGCTTTAAATGAATGATTATTGTCATGGTGTAAAGTACAGAAAATGCTCTTTGTTACTAATTGGAATATTTTCTGGGAGCGTCCTAGGCTTTTTCATGCTGATGGCCTGCATCCCAGCAGAGTTGGAGCGGAACTCTTGTCGGACAACATCTCCAGGACGCTAGAATATCAAAATCAACTGCGGGTGGCAGATCCTTTTCCTATTTAGCGCCCGAACTCTGGAATAATCTACCTAACACTGTTCGGGAGGCAGACACACTCTGTCAGTTTAAATCTAGATTAAAAACCTATCTCTTTAACCTGGCTTACACATAACACACTAACACATTTCTATTATTCGAATCCATTAAAGGATTCTTAGGCTGCATTAATTAGGTCAACAGGAACTTCTTTTCTTATTCCGAGATCACCGTAGCCACCAGATCCAGTCTGTATCCAGATCAGATGGTCACTGTAGTCACCCGGATCCAGTCTGTATCCAAGCCGGATGGTGGATCAGCACCTTGAGATGACCTCTACAGCCCTGAATGTCAGCGGAGATCGGGACACCTAGATGAGCCCCAGAGACAGAGCCCCAGAGACAGATCCCCAGTGAAGACCTTGTCTCCTAGACGGCCACTGGGACAAGAGCTCGGGAGCCAGATGAGTCCTCAGCACAAACTGCTGGTTCGTCTGGTCGGAGGAGAACTGGCCCCCCCGACTGAGCCTGGTTTCTCCCAAGGTTTTTTTCTCCATTCTGTCACCGATGGAGTTTTGGTTCCTTGCTGCTCTCGCCTCTGGCTTGCTTAGTTGGGGACACCTAATTTCCAGCGATATCGTCGACTTGATTGCACAGATACTATTTAAACTGAACTGAGCTGGATGATGACATCACTGAATTCAATGATGAACTGCCTTTAACTGAAAATTGAGTGTTTACTATTGTACTTTTGCATTACTGACACACTATTTTCCTATTTGATAGGGTAAAGCTGTAGTTTTAAATGCTGATAAAACAAAATGTATGTTGTTTTCTAAATCAAAATCAATCCCTCTTAATCTTCTTTCTATTACGACTTCTCAAGATTTGGAGATTGAATTTGTCTCAGTATAGGTATCTCGGAATTTTAATTGATGACACTCTCTCCTTTGGCCCTCACGTCTAGCACCTGGTAAGAAGATTGAAAGTGAACTTGGGCTTCTATTTTAGAATTAAATCCTGCCTTTCCTTTGAGGCAAAAAAGAAGTTTGTTTCTGCCACTTTTATGTCTTTACTGGACTATGGTGATGTTATATATATGTATGCATCTTCTCAGAGTTGACATGCTATAGACACTGTTTATCATGGTGCACTGAGGTTTATAACAAATCTTAAGCTCCGCACTCATCATAGTAGGCTGTATGCCCGGGTTGGATGGTCTGCTTTGTCCATCCGTAGGTTAAAACACTGGCATGTTTTTATTTATTAATCTATCCTGGGTTTACTTCCCTCATATCTTAATACTTACATCTGTAAAACTTACGTCTGTTCCAGTGGTACGTACTGAATTAGGGAAAAAGTCATTTAAATTTGCTGCTCCCTTTGTCTGGAATAATGTGCAAATTAAATTACAGCTTAAGGAGCTGGTTTCACTAGACGTTTTTAAAGTGATTTTAAATAACTTGGAGATGGAAACATTGGGCTGTAGATGTTTTGACTAGTTATGTATTGATATTCTTTTTTGTGTGTGTGTGTATGCATGGATGTTATCTGTTAAACCCATGTGAGCTGTGTTACTGTCAATCTTGACCAGGACGCTCTTGTAAAAGAGATTTTTAATCTCAATGTGCTTCTTTTCCTGGTAAAATAAAGGTTATTATAATAATACTAATAATAAAAGCTGCTTTGACACAATCTGTATTGTTAAAAGCGCTATATAAATTCTCAAATAACTGCTATGATGGCTTTTGTTCTACCCACTTAAATGATAGAAGTACTTGCATTGTCCAGTCTATAAAGACTGTGTCTGTTCCCCGAATAATGAGGTCAACATATAGATTTGAAGGGAAAAAGATCATTATTTTAAAGATTGTTATTTTGTGCATTTGGTGTAACAGAATGTGTTGACATGCTTTAATGTTCAAAAAACACATTATTTTTCAAATACTGTACATTATTATAGTTCCTCTATGCCCCGCCTCTCTCAAACGCATCGTTTTCTACAAAGCCCTACCTTTCGACAAGTGCAGTCTGCTCTGATTGGCCAGCTGACACAGTGCATTGTGATTGGCCAAACACCACAAGAGCACATTGGAAATGTAACGCCCCTTACCATAATTGCAAACTTCAGTTTTCAAAATAAATATAAAGACAGTTAATAATGGCCTTTTACCATCAGTTCAAGCCCTAGAGGGGAACAGAGTCACGCGACAGACACAGTGCCGATGCTCGCATGTATTTGCAGTACACAAGCCGCGGTTAAGACAGCTGACTCCACTGTGATGTGACCCTGTCTCTCTCTCTCTCTTACGCCGGTTTCACACCGCAAGCGTGAGCGGCGCATATTTTTTCGGCGCCCATGTTAACAAGTGAGTGTATTCACACCGGGAGCAGGAGCAGCGCGTGAGCAGCGCTGCAGCGATGGTTTCGGTGCAGAGTCTATTTTTGCTGCGCCGCTCACGCTCAATTAAAGTGACAGCACACTTTTGATGGACAAAATAAATGATTTTCACACAAAACGTGCTAAAATGCACAGAATAAGCATGTCTAGTGTGTTTTAAGATGAATTGGAGTATGTCAGGAAAGAAAATGAACAATCAAAAATATGTATAGAAGATTTACCCATTTTAACTTGTTTTTCATTTTTAATCGCCGTAAGAAAATTATAATTAGTTTCTCAGATATAAAATATCATTTTTATAGTACAAAGTACATCCTTTTATTGTACAAAGCGTGTTTGAGTCTGTGGCTACAGAATCATATCATAGGCTACTATAAAATCATACATACTAGACTATATGACTGCAAAATCATAGTTGGGGTTTTCTAAGTATGTTTAGTACATGTTTATTATTAATAGCCTACTCTGTTCAGAAATAGATTTTAATAACGTGCTAAACAATTAGTTTCTCAGATATAAGATTTCTTTCTCTTTTTATGATAGTACAAAGCATGTGTGAGTCTATGGCTACAAAACACACACACACATATATATATATATATATATATATATATATATATATATATATATATATATATATATATACAGATGTTCCTGATATTAACATGCTCACAAATGTTTTTTGTTTGTATTTTATTAAATCAGATACCAGCACCAGATGAATCCTGATGTCTCTTCAAACTGTTTTCCTCTGAGAGCGCTGCACCAACATCAGATGTTCAACTACACTGATATTCTATGTTAAAACAAGCTCCTTCTCTACTGATTATGTTTTTTCTTCTTGAATCCATGGAAAGAAGTAGAAACATAAATAACACACGTAAATATCAGGTATGATTTACTTGTTTCACTTGTTGAACAGAATCTGTTGCAGGAATGACTCAAAGTCTGTTCACATCTCTGTGGTTAGATCAGTGTGCACAATAATGTGTCTTTGACCTTCATTATGTATGTTTTGATTATACTGTGTTGTAAATAAAATACAAATAATTTAAAAAACCCTTTTTTTCAATCTCCTCACATTCTGTCTTACCTGCCTCACAGTCACACTGATGGGCCATTAGGGGCCATTAGGGGAGGGCCCTTTGTCTCTCAGGTGAGACTCACTTAATATTCATGGCCATTGCCACTCCCTCGCATATAGACCCTCGATGACAAAACATGTCTTGAAAATTTTAAATCAATATATTGTTTTCTGTGAATGAGTAAGCAGAATGATTTTCACATAATTTTGAAGTAAAAATTCTAGGCTACAAGACTGATTACTCAAAAGTCTTGGTCAGGACTATTTAGTGTGGGTTTTAAGGCCTTATTTCAGCTAAATTTTTTTTCCCAAAACTTACTAACCACGCATAATATTTTTTTTCTAAAAAATGCAAACATGTACATCCATCTTGGTCACATATTATTGTAGCACAGTTTGTGCTGAATACAAAAAAAATTACATGTTGGTCAATAGTATGTTTTAAGTAGCTGAAATAAGCACAAATATCAGGACATGTCAAAACATCCCAAGGGCCCCAAAATGACCTCGGACCCCAGAGGGTTAAGCTCCGCACTCATCATAGTAGGCTGTATGCCCGGGTTGGATGGTCTGCTTTGTCCATCCGTAGGTTAAAACACTGGCATGTTTTTATTTATTAATCTATCCTGGGTTTACTTCCCTCATATCTTAATACTTACATCTGTAAAACTTACGTCTGTTCCAGTGGTACGTACTGAATTAGGGAAAAAGTCATTTAAATTTGCTGCTCCCTTTATCTGGAATAATGTGCAAATTAAATTACAGCTTAAGGAGCTGGTTTCACTAGACGTTTTTAAAGTGATTTTAAATAACTTGGAGATGGAAACATTGGGCTGTAGATGTTTTGACTAGTTATGTATTGATATTCTTTTTTGTGTGTGTGTGTATGCATGGATGTTATCTGTTAAACCCATGTGAGCTGTGTTACTGTCAATCTTGACCAGGACGCTCTTGTAAAAGAGATTTTAATCTCAATGTGCTTCTTTTCCTGGTAAAATAAAGGTTATTATAATAATACTAATAATAAAAGCTGCTTTGACACAATCTGTATTGTTAAAAGCGCTATATAAATTCTCAAATAACTGCTATGATGGCTTTTGTTCTACCCACCTAAATGATAGAAGTACTTGCATTGTCCAGTCTATAAAGACTGTGTCTGTTCCCGAATAATGAGGTCAACATATAGATTTGAAGGAAAAAGATCATTATTTTAAAGATTGTTATTTTGTGCATTTGGTGTAACAGAATGTGTTGACATGCTTTAATGTTCAAAAAACACATTATTTTTCTCTCTCAAACGCATCGTTTTCTACAAAGCCCTACCTTTCGACAAGTGCAGTCTGCTCTGATTGGCCAGCTGACAAAGTGCATTGTGATTGGCCAAACACCACAAGAGCACATTGGAAATGTAACGCCTTACCATAATTGCGAACTTCAGTTTTCAAAATAAATATAAAGACAGTTAATAATGGCCTTTTACCATCAGTTCAAGCCCTAGAGGGGAACAGAGTCACGCGACAGACACAGTGACGATGCTCGCATGTATTTGCAGTACACAAGCCGCGGTTAAGACAGCTGACTCCACTGTGATGTGACCCTGTCTCTCTCTCTCTCTCTTACGCCGGTTTCACACCGCAAGCGTGAGCGGCGCGTATTTTTTTCGGCGCCCATGTTAACAAATGAGTGTATTCACACCGGGAGCAGGAGCAGCGCGTGAGCATCAAGCAGGAGCGCCGCCGCGTGAGCAGCGCTGCAGCGATGGTTTCGGCGCAGAGTCTATTTTTGCTGCGCCGCTCAAGCTCAATTAAAGTGACAGCACACTTTTGATGGACAAAATAAATGATTTCACACAAAACGTGCTAAAAATGCACAGAATAAGCATGTCTAGTGTGTTTTAAGATGAATTGGAGTATGTCAGGAAAGAAAATGAACAATCAAAAATATGTATAGAAGATTTACCCATTTTAACTTGTTTTTCATTTTTAATCGCCGTAAGAAAATTATAACTTAAAGCATTTTATCAAACTCACAACGAACAATTCATCTTGCTCAGGATCTTAAGTTACAATGGAGTATATACAGTAGGCCTACATAAGAAATTCATTATTCATTCATTATTGACAGCTTTTATAAGAAATGGAGATTATGGGTAAAAGTATATATTATTTAAAAATAAATAAATAAATAAACAAACAGCACTTTCTATATTTGAGTATGACTGAAATGACATGATAGGAGCTGTTTTTGTTGTTTACTCAAGTTTATAACTGACCAACTTCTAAAAACAAATTTATAATTGTCTTTGTAAAGAAATATGTCGCTTTGGAGCCGCTGCTGTGACGCTGAACAAACGCTTCCAGTGTGAATACTCTGGCGAGTCTGCAGCTGCAGTGACGCTGACGTGACGCTGCCGCGAAGCTCACGCTTGCGGTGTGAGATGGTGTGCGGTGTGTACACACACACAACACGTTACTCTACACTGCGCAAAACTTCGCATTTGAACAGTCAATAGCAAATACTTCAACTAATAACAAAACATACTTACAGTCGCTGATTCAGAAGTACCAGATTTTCATAGTAAAGTTGGAATTGACCTTTTTTTTTTTTTTTAGTAGCAATACCCTTTGTGCACAGCCAGCCTTGTACTCTCCTAGGTTATGAAATTGTAATCCATAAAATGCATTGCACAAACATTTGGGTTGTGCCGTTCTGTTATAAACCAATCTTAATGATTCCTAATTGCATCTACTTTCGGAAGGCCAAATAAAGTGCATTTGCCATGTCCCAGTGTCTCCTACATGGCTGCATCAACACTACTATGGTTACTGAAACCACGCCTTCTTTCTTTGCATGAACATTTGGGCGGCATTACGCAAATATTTCCACATCATGACGTAGACATGTGGAGGTGTGTTTTAATAAGGCGTTTTAGCCCGGTCCGCATCAGCCTTCTCTTTTAAACAGAATAAATCCTTTTGTGGGAGACTGAGCTTTGTAACTCTGCAGATTGTATACATGCACAAACAGCTACATAACACACTAACGAAAAGGAAAACAAGAACTCGCATCATATGACCCCTTTATTGCAGGATCTTGTGATTAAACAGGAAAAATACACAATAAATTAACAAAAACTATTTTTAAAGCTTGGGCTCCTAAACGTTAGATCACTCACACCCAAAGCAGTTATTGTACAACCCAAATTCCGGAAATGTTGGGACATTTTTTAAATTTGAATAAAATGAAAACTAAAAGACTTTCAAATCATGAGCCACAATAGAACATAAAGGATATAAATGTTTAAATTTTACAGTTTTATCCACTAAATGAGATGGGCACTATCTTTAATAATTTAGAAGCTGTTGCCTCCGGCAAATTAAAAAAGGGTTACAGAAAAACGTACCACACCATGATACAACTGTTATACCCATTCTCTCAAGAAAGAAACTCTGGAATCTTGAGCGCAAATGGAGAAGAACTAACGTGGAAGTTTTTAGAATTGCGTGGAAAAACAGTTTGTCCAGCTATAGACAGGCTCTAAAAGCTGCCAGGGCAGAGCATATTCACAAACTCATAGATAATAACCAAAACAAGCCAAGGTTTTTATTTAGCACAGTGGCTAGATTAACAATAATCAGACATCACCCGAACTAAATATTCCCTCACAGTTTAATAGAAATTACTTTATGAATTTCTTCACTGATAAAATAGATAGCATCGGAAATACAATAACAAATATAGGATTTACATTGTCTTGTAATACAGTTTCATTCGTCACATCCAAAGAAAAACTGCAGTGCTTTACAACTACAGAACAAGAGGAGCTAAATAAACTTATCACTGCATTTAAGCCAACAACATGTCTATTAGATCCTGTACCCACTAAATTACTGATAGAGTTGTTACCTGTAGCAGAAGAGCCGCTTCTCAATATTATTAAATCGTTATATTTAGGTCACATTCCAAAACCATTCAAGCTGGCGGTTATTAAGCCTCTTGTTAAGAAACCACAACTAGATCCTAGTGAACTGGCAAATTACAGACCCATTTCAAATCTTCTGTTTATGTCTAAAATTGTAGAAAACGTTGTGTCTGCTCAACTGTGCTCCTTCCTGCAAAAAAAAAAAGATATCTAAAAACAATTTCAGTCAGGTTTCAGGCCCCATCATAGCACAGAAACTGCACTTGTTAAAATTACAAATGACTTGCTTCTTGCATCAGACCAAGGCTGCACCTCATTGCTAGTTTTACTTGATCTTAGTGCTGCATTTCACATTATAGATATTCAAGGAAAGGCTTTAAAATGGTTTAGATCCTACCTGTCCGATCATTATCACTTTATCTATTTAAATCTCAATAGATAATGTGCTGCAAGGATCTGTCCTAGGCCCTCTGCTATTTTCAATATACATGTTGCCCCTTGGTAATATTATTAGAAAATACAGGATTAGTTTCCATTGTTATGCTGATGATACTCAACTATATATTTCTTCAAGACCAGATGAAACTTCTAAATTATCTAAGCTAACAGAGTGTGTAAAAGATTGGATGACCAATAATCTTCTATTAAATTCAGATAAGACAGAGATATTATTTATTGGACCAAAAAACAGTACACAGAATCTCTTGGATTACAATTTGCAACTAGACGGATGTACTGTTACTTCCTCTTCAGTCAAAAAATTGGGTGTTATATTAGACAGCAACTTGTCTTTTGAAAATCCTATCTCTTATGTTACGAAAACAGTATTTTTCAAACATTGCCAAGCTACGAAACATGTTACCCGTTTCTGATGCAGAAAAGCTAGCTCATGCATTTATGACCTCTAGACTGGACTATTGTAATGCACTACTAGGTAGTTGTCCTGCATCTTCAATAAACAAGGTACAGGTAGTCCAAAACGCAACTGCTAGAGTCTTTAACAGGTCAAGAAAATATGATCATATTACCCCAATTTTAGTCTCTGCACTGCTACCTATTAAGTTCTGCATCAGTTACAAAATATTACTACTTACAAGGCCCTTAATGGTCTAGCTCCTGCGTACCTAACTAGTCTTCTATCACGCTACAATCCATCACGCTCCCTAAGGTCACAAAACTCTGGACTCTTGGTAGTTTCTAGTATAACAAAGCCCACTAAAGGAGGTAGAGCTTTTAGGAATAGCCTTCCTGATAACGTTCGGGGTTCAGACACACTCTCTCCGTTTAAATCTAGATTAAAGACACATCTTTTTAGCTAAGCATTCACATAATATATCTCATAACTTTGTACTTCAGCTATATCTGATGAAATGCACATTACCATTCTTTTGCTTGGGTTGAACACATCATCTTTGGTTGGTTAAAACAGCAGCTACGCTAATTTCTGCCACAGGACTTGCATCCCGAGACAACTAGGAATTACACAAACTTCAGTCTGGATCCAACCCTTACGAAGATCTGAGGTGACCAAACACCTGAGAAGAGATGATGCCAAACCCCCAGAAGACCTCAGATGATGCTAACCCTGGAACAACATATAAAACTACCAAATTTTGCTTAATCGCAACGTTTAGTCGCAATATATAATCACTGGAGTTAATAGTGTTCACCGTCTGTTTGATTACATGTAATTAGTAACTAACTGCATTATTTTTTACTGTACATTTCTGCCATAGTCACCACTAATAACCAGTATTGGGCAATGTAATACATTACAATATTACTGTCTCTGAATTGTAATGTGTTACACTACTTTTGAGTTACCAAAATATGCACAGAAGTATGACTAGGCATTATAAAATGCCAAAATGTAGTTATTGCTGCTAATTATACATCCAGTGGAGGGTAATGTGGTAGGTCTATATAGCATAAAATTATAAAATCATATTTAGATTCCGGTATGTAGGTCTACATTAATGTTATGTTGTAGTTTAGGTTAAACACATAAGCACAAACCACATTTTTACATTCATAAATAACACCTGTAAATAAAGCTAAATGTTTTAATGTACAAACAATAAACACAATACCTAGCCTATAGGCTATTCTGAACGGTTTTCAGAACAAATCAAGAATAAAAAAAATATAAGTTGCTAAACAAGTCAAAAGTTAAGCTAATTTAAAGCGAAACTGAAAGCAAACAGCGTTGTTCTCACACAGCCTACCTCTCATTCGGCATGAATCCAATTAAATGTGTCCATTTTCGCGATGTATTTGAATGCTAAACTATTATTTATTATGTAGGCCTAAACCAGGCTTTGCACTTAACGTGCAGAAAAAACATCCTCGTCACATGAGCAAATGTGTTGGGCCCTAGCTCAGGCTGAACGGCACGGATTGTACGCAGCACGCACTATTTAAATTAAGAAGTGTATCTATATGTTTGGTTGACTGTATTTTATTCTGATAACAAACAGGCTGCAACGCTTGCAATGTTATGTGTGTGTGTGTGTGAGGCACCGGCGTGATCGAACAGCGGAAACAAACAACAACAAAAAATACTCAGTTTTTGTCATACAGATTCTGCAATAATGTGTTTACTTTTATTTCTGTCATCTCGGTTTCCCTTCCGTGAACTTTCGCCTCGCCACACAAAAATGAACCAAACTCAGCAGCATGTCACTCAGTCTTTTCCTTTTGTTTTGTTAATCTGGCTATTTAAGTCAAATATATTTTGCGTATTCATTCATTTTATATATAAACTATGATTTAATACAAACAAATGTTGTAGTGGCACCAGTCCAGGTGTTTCCAGGTGTTACTCGTGCTATTTCTCCATGTTGAGAGTTTGGTGTCGCACATAGATTGCACCTGACTATGCATTCTTATCCTTTTCTCTGATGAACTGAATATTAATGGGAGTGTGTGTCTGTTTCACAAATGTAGAATCAGTCTCTGCAGTCATCTCAAACATCTAATTCCAGCAACAGGAAATAGACAAACTTTTTTGTCTCTGGTGTGGTTTTGTGGTGTGGTTAAATTCACCACTTAATTTTGAGTTAAAATATGTTGCTGTAACTTGCATTACCGAGATTGTAACGAGTAATAATATTACCCAAATTTTATTAGTAATGCTTTATATTACTGTGTTACAGCGAAAAGTAATATACTACTGTAATATTATTACTTTTGTAATGCGTTACTCCCAACACTGCTAATAACCTACTCCTAAATATAATGTAGAAACTTAAACTTTTCTGTAAAGCTGCTTTGCATCGTGAAAAGCGCTATACAAATAAACTTGAATTTAACTTATGCAATGTACTTATTTCAGTTTTACAATTTTTAATAAATTTACAAAGCTGTGACAATTCTGTTTTTGATTTTTCATCATGGTGTATGAAGTAGATTGATGGGGGGGGACATTTAACATAAGGCAGCAACATAAATTGTGAAAAAATTTAAGGGGTATGAATACTTTCGCAAGGCACTGTATGTAATAATTAGGATTAGAGAAGACTTAAAAACTTTATACCTCTCTTAAACTTTTCTGTGATCAAGAGTTTTGCTCTGTTAAATAATTATTCGTTATTTCAGAAACTGCAGGATGTGGGTCGCCACATTTTTATTTGTGAAACTGTTTTCTTCTGTTTATGAGTTAGCTAGGGAGTAAGGGAAGACTCCTGCATTTTATTTGGGATTTCCTTTGTAAGGCAAGTTACAGTTAACCCCGATCTGTCAGATTCACTTTTGTTTGTTATTTTGACCTGAATCTCTGTTCATTATTGTTTTCTAAATAAAGAACCACTGTTGTGAAGATTGTGAGCTCCCAACAGGAGAGGGAGAACACAGCTGTTAAAAATCATAGTCCCTCATTCTTTCATTTTATTCTTGTCACTGACCTCTCCAACTTTAGACTGGTTTGTGACATGACGGAAGAGGTGGTCATAGTTGCTAGTGATGCTTTTGGGAAATGCACCCTTGAGCGTTTATTTTAGCTCAGTCTTGTTCCTGATTATGGACATTCCTGTAAAGTTCAGCTCTAACCCTAATCAAACCCACTTGAACCAGCTAATTAAAACTTTTAGGACTCAACTCAATTTTATTGATATAGCACTTTCAAAAAAATTGACCAAAGTGCTGTAGATAGGAGAATATATCATAGTTCCCCCACTCTATAGGCTTTTGTTTCCCAAAGCCAAAAAGGTAGAATACTCCACGCAGCCATTAAAGTCACAGGCAACATATTGTAAGTTAAACAAATTTATTGATATTCACAGTAAAGTAACTAAAAAATCTAAACCATAAATATAATTAATTGCAGTGTCACTTGTGCAATTATATTTTTACAGACTATGTCATCAATCTGATGACCTTCCTTTATGAAAAAGTGATCCCAGACCCTCTTCCCTACATGGAGGGGATTAGCAAAATCAAGGTCCCTGAAACACTCTCAGCCCAGTGCGACAGATCCTCCGTGAAAGAAGTCATCGCAAGGTTCAGTCAAGGGGAGGTCTGAATCCAACGCAGCTGCCTGCAGCGTCAGGAAACTCTCGGCATATACGCAGGACAACACAAGACGGGATCGCCACCCTGATCGTCCTGCTCAGATAGCCCCAGCACCAGCTCACAAAACTCCTCTGCGCCAGGCGCCTGTAACGCCTAATGTGAAACACAGTGACAAAGTCAGAGAAAATGACTGTGAATTGATGACAAATGTTGTAATATTTATTTTGTTGATTTGTAATAAAACATTACAGCTGTTTTTGTCTTAAAATACTGTTTTCATTGATACATACTATTGTGTGTTATTTACTTAAATTTAATTGTAATGACCTGACTGCTTTACAAAATAACTATTGTATTGAACACAAAATAATTACATAGACTTCTGTGACATAATACATGTATAAATCTTACTGTTCTATTCCTCTGAGTCTCAAGGGGCCATAATCAGCTTTGTAAATATTAAGTGCATTCTGTAGTGAATACACATTCAGGCAAACCGGTTCGAAGCCTGGGTGATGGGTTATGCAGGTAACTGTGTCCGGTATCTGGTGAATCCTTCTAACAATCTAAAAAACAAAAACAATATGCTTCTATTTTATTATACATACATACATACACTGCCGCTCAAAAGTTTGGGATCAGTAGAATTTTTATAGTTTTTAGTTATTTCAACACTTTATTATCGGTGTTGGAACATTTGACTGTTTTCAGGATTCTTTGATGAATAAAAAGTTAAAAAGTTACTTTATTCAGCAAGGATGTGCTAAATTGACACAAAGTGATAGTAAAGACTTAGAAAAGATTTATATTATTATTATTACTTTTTAAATGCTGTTCTTTTTAACTTTATATTCATCAAAAAAGTATCACAAGTTCCAAAACAGATATTAAGCAGCACAACTGTTTCCAACACTGATTATAAATCAGCATATTATTATGATTTCTGAAGGATCATGTGACACTGAAGACTGGAGTAATGATGCTGAAAATACAGCTCTGATTCACAGGAATAAATTATATTTTAAAGTATATTAAGATAGAAAACCATTATTTTAAATTACAATAATATTTCACAATATTACTGTTTTTCTGTATTTTTGACCAAATAAATTCAGTCTTGATGAGAAGAATCCTCTTTAAAAGCCAATAAAAATCCTACTGATCTCAAACTTTTGAGCGGCAGTGTACATATATACACACATACATATATACATATACACACATACATATACATGCATATATATAAATTATATGAATATATACATGTAAATATTTTCAAAATATATACTATATGTGTGTGTATTTATATATAAATAATAAATATACACAGTACACAAACATATGTAAACAAAAACTTTTATTTTGGATATAAATATATAAATGAGCAATATCACACGAGTAGACGTGAGATACGGCCGTATATCAGCACGGCTGTGATTCTGTCGTTGGAAATCACAGTGTGCTATACAGCCATACCTCACGTCTACTCGTGTGATATTGCATTTATACAACAGTTCGACAGCACGAGTGTGTAAACACTAGGGATGAAACAATTCCTCGAGTAACTTGAATACAAAACATCATCTGCCTCGAGGCTTCGTTTAGTTCATTTACTGTAACTACACAGGGAACACTGTGTTTCCCCACGGACCATTATTACTGACGCACAACCTGATCAACACTGGACCATAGACTGTAAAAATAAAAATCACAGAACATATTTAAGACCATTAATCAATATGGTGGCTAGTTATGATGTCCCTAAGTTAGCTATGTTTTGTGAAAGACACACGCACACTCACACACTCCCCATACAGTTATGCATAAAAATAACACAGAAAGTAAGTTAAGACAGTGTCACACGAAGAGTGCCAGTTTTCACCTCTAAAATCAGCAGGACTACAAATGTGATACTGATTTCATACAACAGTTCAATAAACAAGAGATAAATTAAACAGTGTAAATATTCTAACAGATCGTTTAATGCACAACTAGCCGTTGATTACCCCGTTTATGTCATGGTCATTTACCAGCATTCACATATTAAAGATGTTAATAATATTTGTGCTGCAATATTTGACTGGAACGATAAAAATTACGGTTATTTTCGTCTGTATTACTATTCAACTGTAACTGTATGTTACTATAGTTACCAATGTTTATAGGAAGCGCATTAATATAGAACGTGATTAAACTGACCTGGAACTACCTGTGCAGTTCAACGAATTTAATCAACACCTGCCAGCCAATCAGAATCCAGTATTCAGACAGACCATGGCATAAGAGAATGTTCCGAACATGCCTCTCAGCTAATGGAGCTTAAACAAAAACAGAGAATAGGAGCTCTTATAATACGCTGTGTCATTTATTTTTTTAACACCATATATGATATTTTCTCACACACATACATCTGCTTATCTGTCATGAGATTTTCCGTCTTTCCGGCGACCTTCAGGTTACAAGCGCGACTATTCCCCATGGACCACGCCCCCCCACCCAACAATCACCTGCACTCAGAATCAAATTTATATTAACTAAAAAAAGTAGTATGTTTTTGAATAATTTAGTAAATGATAAAATAAGAACAAATAAATTAATGACAATCAATAGCACAAACAAAAATAATAACAAGATACAAATTAAATTATCAGTGCTTACATTTTTTCAGTTAGGTCTAACTATAATCTATTCAACTGTAAAATAACACTGGATAGTCTTCACTGTATAATGAAAGACAGCAGCAGGTTTATTTAGGCTGCTGTCTCTTTAAGACCTCATGCACGGATCTAATATGTTACACATAGCTCTGTGCTTACTTTTCTTTTTAGGAGTCTTGTCCTAAAAAAATTAGGAGCACCTTCTGATCAATAATCAAATTCTGATCAAAAATTTGCATTCCTAATACGAGACATTTGACTCCTTAAAGTGACTTACAGGGGTATTTTCTTTTTACCTTTGCAATGGCATCATTTTCATCTTTGTCAAATTCAAAAATTTATGGTTATAAGCTTTTTAAAATTTCTATTTAAAACAATATAATAAGTAGAATAAGACAAATAAGTTACCAATCATATGAGGCTCAGAGGTGGCATGAGTGCAATTAAATTCATAGATTCATGTGGACATTAATGTTTTAAAAATAAAATTTTGAATACAGAAATATTAAGTTAAGTTAAGTTAGTGACGTATTGTATTTAAATGATCTAATTAAATGATTTAAATAACTGAATTTATACGCTAAAAATTAAACTGAAACTGGTATGTAACTGATTTTATCACTGAATCATTCATTCAGCTGATTCATTCAGGGATGAAGCAAGTGACTGTCTTTATGAATCTGTAATCATGAATCACTGACTCACTAGATTCGTTCAAAAACACACTTTCATTCATGAATGAAACATTGCTGTGTTTGCTTTTAGAGATGCGCAGCGGCTCAGCTGTTACTTTATTTAGAACTATTTTCGTGGATGATATAGAGCAAAATCATGCAGTACTTGTTTATTGATCTGTTGTATTAAATTGAATTAAATGCAAACTCCCTTAATTATTAAAAGCTGTCACTCTCCTTATCACGATCTGTGCACATAGACAAGAGCGCGCGAGTGAGTTATCAAGACTGAAAATCACGTGCAGATGTGATACATTCCGTCGGAACCTGAGGGAATGAGTAGAATTATTAATAATAGCCGAAATCAAGTTCTGCTCTGTGTTCTCTGCTAATAACCCGGCTGTGAATGATGCGAGCGGCGTTACTATGTTGTCAGTGAGCAGCTGCAGACGTGGCAGGGATGATTTTTGGTGTGCCGGCAGAACAACAACAACAACGCACTACATGTTTCTTTCCCCCTCATTTTTTTCAATTGACTTTAACAAGAACAAGAGTCCATTAACTTTAATCCCTGACATTCTCGCCTAAAAAAAATATCTTAAAACTACATTCCGTGATACAAAAACAGTATTATTTTTAAATTATAGTGGATTTGGGCATCCGCCATGACACTCGCTGTGAAAAATATGGCAAGCGGAGTGATACATGACACAAACTGTGAAGCGGTTAGGGGAGCTCTGTTATCACTCTAATATCGCAGTCTTATCAGCAAATCAGACTCGAGGACCAGAAAGAACTGTTGTGTGTATATATATATATATGTATATATAGACACTTTTTCTTTTAGTAAACATTGTGAGGTTTTTCTGTGGGTGAGGTGGTGGCAGAAAGATTCCACTGACCGCTTCACTAACGCTAGCTATGAAGTTTGTTACCTTGTTTTTTTTAACAATGGCTGGAGAAAATCTGATTTTACCTGCATATGTAAGGTCACTCACTGTGCAGGACCATGATTAAGTTAACTTTAACGGACAAAATCAGATTGGCCGACCCTACGCTCATGGATGGACAATCTGACAGGATTACCTCCGATTGAGTGACTCGAGTCGCATATAGAGAAACCTAACGAGTAGTAAAGAAAACTCACCTGTGTCTATCTAGTCATGAAGATGTACATATATTTCAATTTCAGCAGGCAACTATTTTTACAGCTAATGAACTGGGCCAAAATACTAAAAGTAAGTTAAACATTCAATGTGATGGATATATTATTTGAAGATGAATATATCATGGCCAAATAGTTATTTTGAAGTATATACATCCTGTAAATTATGTAAGTTAAGTTTACAATACTTTACATACAGTACATTTAAGGAAAGATGTGAATAGTTTCTAGAAATAAAAATTCCAGAAATTAATTTTGAATTTTCTGTATTTGATTATTCGGTAACACTTTACAATAAGGTTCACTAGTTAAACATTAGTTAATGTATTATCTAATACGAACTAACCATGAGCAATACATTTGTTGCTGTATTTACTAATCTTCGCTAACGTTAGTTAATAAAAATACAGATGTTCATTGTTAGTTCACAGTGCATTAACTAATGTTAAAAAGATTTTAATAATGTATTAGTAAATGTTGAAATTAACATTAACAAAGAATAATAAACGCTGTATAAGTGCAGTTAATTATTAGTTCATGTTAACTAATGTAGTTAACTAATGAACCTTATTGTAAAGTGTTACCAATTATTCTTTCTTACCAAGTTCTTAGAAAGTCCAGCCACTATCAATCACAACAATGTATATTTCAGTGACATGTAACACAAACCATAATTCATAACAACAAAAGACAATACTTTATTTAACCTTTTCTAATAAGAAGTGTGCGCTGCAAACTCGAGCATTTTTGACGATCGTTTCTGTCCAGTCCGCTCGTTTTATCACGTTTAAACACAGCTGTCGTCGGTTTTTTGTCTGGCAGTGGCAGCAGGTATGCCTTAAAATTTCAAATTGGAGCCTGTACTACATCGATTCTTGTATCCAACATCAAACAAGATGATATTTTAAGCTCCTTACGTAGTCGAATCTGCGCTGGTTTGAATGGGCCGCCTCCAGTTTTCCTTTTGTTTTGCCTCCAGCTAGCGCTGTGACGTAATCATGACGTCGGCACAAAAAGAGTCTATATATTTACACATACAAATATACGTTAAAAAAAAACATTCTGTGCCTTGTACTTACCTCAGGAATCTCCAAACAGCATATATTTTCTTTTTCCGTTGGCATAACAGCACAGTTTTCACAGGTACACCTACAGATTATTGATAGCAAGTGATTTATTTTCATTTTATTTACAAGACAGCAGTGTGTAACTGACAACGTAAATGTTTCAATTTACAGAAAATGTTGAACAAACAATAAAGGTCCAACACTCGACAAACAATGCTTTTTTATAATATAACTGTGGTAAGTACGAGTTCATAAACCTAACTTGTCACATCCAAAATGTATAACCCTTATGTAGTACACATTATTGTTTCACATTGTTGGTAAATATTTTAATTTTGAGTAATAACTTTCTGTTATGTCTTTGGTTACATTAAAATAAAAAGTTAGAACAACCTCACAAATAAATTAGAAAGAAACATAATTGACAATAAGGACTTGCCATGCTGTCACAGGCTGGAGCATCCTTGGTGTCTGAGGTGTAGTCGGTTCATCGTCTTGAAATTCGGGATCAGACTCTGGCTCGAACATATATGGTTGAAACACTCCGGTTGCCATTTCTCCACTTTGGAAGTTTTCAAAACAATTCCCCTCGCGTACTGATGGGGGAGTCGAAAGTTAGTTTACTAACCAAAACTGTTTTCCAGTCATAACAGTGGGTTACTTCCAAGTCTTCACTGCGGCCCGCCCATAAAAACAGAGCATTTCTCGAGCCGGCCTCAACACCAGGGTGGAAAATAGTAGAGATCGACCGATATATCGATTTCCCAATATTTTTCCCGATATTTAAGCATTTTACCATAATCGGATATCGGTTTTGTAATATCGGATTTACCGATAAACACCACCATCTTGTGGGTGTTTTGAGAATTGCGCGCAGGATCGCCATTACAGCACATCTGAGGGGAGACGAGACAATGGCGTGCACAGGTAAAGTATTACTTGCTTTGCTGTAATTAGTAAACTTTACTTAACATAACAGCCATTAATGCACAAATTAGATGTGATACATATGCTTCTTTTGTAGTTTATGCAGCTTGCCTCTAAGAAATAGAGACGAGCCACGTAAGAATCAAGTCTTGTCCCAATAAAGACGTAACTTTGCATGAATTAAATAATACAGCCATGAATGAGCGCAAGTTGGAAATAAACGCGCTGAATTTAATTCTCTCTCTGTTGTATATGCTCATCATTAGTCTCGTGAAGCCACTTTCATATCGCTGTTCACTCAGCGGGTTGATGCTCAGGAAATGCTCCAGCTCGGCCACCGCATGTAACTTTTAACAAGATTCACTTGATTAAAACACCGTAATTATATAAACATTTACTATATAACCATTAATTCGCTAATAAACATCCAAGTAAACACAACTCTATGGAAATTAGTTATTTATTATCTCCGCGAGCGATCTCAGTTTGAGTATAGTTCTGTGTAATAAACAGCGCTTTCTCAGCAGGTATTTCATAATCTAGAACGACAAAAAACATTAATAATTCTGATATAACATACCAGTTGAGAAATGCAATAAAATACGATGTTTTGTTTGTTATATTCCAATATTACAGAGAATATTATTCAGTTATTTAACATTATCCAGCAAATTATTCTTCACTCTTTAGCCTATTAAACAGCTTATAAATCTACTAAAACTATAGTTTAAAATTAAGTATTACATTTCTGCAAAGTTGATACGACGCCTGTCTTTAATTTTTTTCATTTAAAAACATTAGACATTCTACATTTATTTTGCTTATATGTTAACATTAGTGTTGCTGCTGATGCTTTTTATAAATACAATTATTTTTTGTAATATGAAGATTTAAAATTAACATGAAAGACTACTAATTTTCAACACTTATTTTTAAGATGACTGAAAGGAGGAAAAAACAATTGGCAGTTTGCAAAGAATGCCAAATGAATGTGAGCATGGGGTCAAAATCTAAAACAACAAAAAATACCTCCAACCTGTGGACCCACCTAAAGATACATCACTCAACTATCTTTGAAGAGGCAAAGAAAAAAAAAAAGAGATGCTGAAGAGGAAAATACATCAAGCCACATTCAAGCTTCTCTTCCTATGATGTTTGATAAGCAGACAAAGTGGAAGACATCTGATGTCCGCTCAAAAAACTAGACAGGCTGATTACAGAAATGATTGCTACAGACAATCAGCCTTTCAACTTTGTTGAAAATAAAGGCTTCCAGAGACTCATGGCTACTGCAGAACCAAGATATACTCTTAAGAGGGAGAAGTTCTACAGAACAGAGGTGTTCCCCAGTATTCACAACAGTATCGTTGAGAAGGTTAAAGCACTGTTAAAACCTAATAAAGCAGGTCATAACTTGGCTTTTACCACAGACTGCTGGTCCGGTACAACTGAATCCCTCATGAGTCTCACATGCCATTTCATTGATGATCAATGGATTCGCAGACAAGTAATTCTAAACACAAAAGCAATGACTGGATCACACACTGGGGAGTACATTAGTGAAATGTTCTTGGGAATGCTGGAAGAATGGGAAATTGACAAAGACAGAGTGGTTCTAACATTGTTAAAGGTATGAGAATTGCTGAACTGCCTGACATGAGCTGCAGTGCCCACATATTACAGCTTGTTGTCAATGATGGCCTCAACTCACAAAGAGCGGTCCAAAATATTCTGTCAGTGCTGAGAAGCTGTGCTACCCATTTTAATCATTCATTACTGGCCAAACAGCGTTTAGCAGTGATCCAGCAGGACCTTGGGTTACCTGCACATTTCATCATTCAGGCTGTGCCAACCCGATGGAATTGCACCTTGCACATGCTGGTCAGGATGCTAGAGCAAAAAAGGGCTTTGAACATATATGCCAATGAGCATGGTGGGTTCACTAGCCTGAGCGCAGAGCAGTGTAATATTGTCAGTAATCTTATTGACACCCTTTGTCCAGTGGAAGAGGTCACTCTTGAGATGAGCCACTACGAAAGTTCATAGTCATGCATCATCCCATCTGTCAAAGTTCTGAAGATGTTGCTCAGCAGCCAAGGTCCCTCCTCTCATGGGATTAAAACAATGAGACAGGAGATGCTGGAGAGTCTCACCAGACGGTTTGCAAAAGTGGAGGAGGTGAAATGTGCAGTCCTTGCCTGTCTTCTGGATCCAAGATACAAGGCACATGCCTTTTCATCTGACACCACACTGTCAAATGCAAAAGAGTGGCTTAAAGAGGAGACAGAGAGCTTCGAGCAAGACAATGCACAAACCACACAATGTGAAGAAACACAGTCAGATGATTCTAGCACCCTTTCAAAAAGGTCCCGGACTGAAGAAAACCAGAAGAAAGTGATTGATGAGATGTATGACACTATGCTTGGCGCTAGTTCTGAAGTTGCTGTGTCTAGCCTTGAAGGAGAGCTTCAGCAGCACCTTCTGGAACCAGTGATTGATAGAAGGATGGGCGAGCCTCTTGAATGGTGGCAACAAAATGAGAAAAGGTTCCCCATTCTTGCTCCTCTGACAAGAAAGTTTCTTTGCCCCCCATCTTCTTCGGTGCCCAGTGAGCGAGTCTTCAGTGAAGTCGGAGCCATTTATGAAAACAAACGAAGCAGGCTTACGGGGCAGAACGCTGAAAGACTCTGTTTTCTACACTACAACCTAGTTCTGCTCAACTGGGAGTATTAAGCTAAATTAAAATAGCAATGCTATTTCTTCAGGTGGTTTCGATTGTTTTTTTGTTTTTTTAATTGGTTAGAATTACTTTTATGTGCTTTATTTATTTGACCTGTTTTTTTTGTTTGTTTTTTACCTCATTGAAGATTTTATTTTTAAACAAAAACAGTTTAGTAACAGTGCACTTTTTTATTTTTTGCACTTTCAGACCCCTCTATTTATTGGTGTATAAATAAGATTTGTTTTGTTTTCTATGCAAGGAGGGAGTGATTGTTATAAATAAAATGGTTTGTTCAGTTCAGTGGTGTTGTAATCGTGTCAAAAACAGAAGCATAACAGTAAATAAATATCGGTTCTGCATATCGGTTATCGTGCAAATATCGGTTCTAAAAAAATATATATATATCGGTCGATCACTAGAAAATAGCCTGGTTTGGCTGACACAGAACAGCGTACGCTATTTGCATCCAGTGGATACTCTCCAAAATGGCACTACGGTGACGCTACGGAATCGCAGAGGAGACGAATTGTTGAATAAAGTCGTTATTTTTGTTTTCTTTGCGCAGAAAAAGTATTCTTGTCGCTTCATTAAATTCAGATTGAACAACTGATGGCAGATGGACTATTCTGACAATGTCTTTCATACTTTGCTGGGCCTTGACAGTGGTATTTACTTGGCAGTCAATGGGACAGTCACAAACCTAGGTAGGTGATTAATGACAAAATTTTAATTTTGGGGTGGAGTAAACCTGTAAAACCACCTCAAGCACAGTTTGTTTCATTTGTATCATTTTATTTGTTGTTGTTGTTTTTTTAATAATATTAGATACCCTAGTATTCTGTGGTATTGAAAATTGTGAAATTTCGCTGGTCTCTAAAATGTAGATGTCATAGCATCCTTATTTACATAACATATATATTTGATATATCACTGTCTTTAAATAAATCACTCAAAGAACTTTTGGTCATATGGCAATTTGGTCATTATTACAATATTGATTTTTAATCATAGTGATTATGATTTTTGCCATAATCGAGCAGCCCTAGTGTCCCATGATCGTTTAGCTACAGGTACACTAAATATGGTCTTGTATTTGATTTTAGTAAAGCCATGGTTAGTCGCCAGAATTACGAGCCCTTTACACAAAACGATAAAACCGTACATATAAGCTGACATAAACAGCAGTAGCATTTACAATAACAGCGTAACTAAAAAGTATTAGACTACTACAAAGAAGAAGAAAGTCGTGCTTGCATAGGTCCCTCTTCGGTAATTTTTTTGAGGGTCTGATTCGCGCTTAAATTAATGAGCAATATTGATGCATTTGTTTACAATACACCAGAGCACATGCATACATGAGTGAAGAAAGACTTTTAGAATGAAACCAACCTGTTTGTTCCTCAGTATCTTCATGTTTAACTCTAAAATCTTCTTCAATCGTCACCTCTTCCCTCTTCTCTTTAATAAACACCATCTCTGTTTGTTCCTCAGTATGTTCATGTTTAACTCCAAAATCTTCTTCAATCGTCACCTCTTCCCTCTCCTCTTTAATAAACGGCATCTCTGTTTGTTCCTCAGTATCTTCACGTTTGACTATAAAATCTTCTTCAATCGTCACCTCTTCCCTCTCCTCTTTAATAAACACCATCTCTGTTTGTTCCTCAATATCTTCTTGTTTGACAATAAAAGTTTCTTCTATCTTCATCTCTTCACTCTCAACTTTAATAAATGCCATCTTTATAACCGTGACACGTGGATCTCAGTTGCTTCAGCAGGAGTTTTTCTGTGTGTTTAAGATGAGAATAATTAACAGACAGATCTCTGTGTGCGTCTCAATCAGCTCTAGTTCAGCAGCACACTAGTAAGGGAGTCAGTCAGACAGAGTTAATGGACTTAAATGACCTGATGAGACAAAAACACTCAAAACTAGCACATCAAAATAATAAAAGAACACAGATCAAACAGACATTTCATATATAGGCATTTCTAATTTACATTTATCATGCATTGATTTGTAGATTATGTGTAATAGCTTACACTCATGAAAACAGTCAGTTGATTTGTAGAAGCTGTCATTACACACGAGGCGGATCTAGAAAATTGATAGGGTGGCAACACCAAAGCAAGTGTAGTTTTGGGAATTTATGGCCTGACACACACTGTTGTGTTCACAAAGTAATCATCTATATATTGTTTTAAAATTAAAAATAAATAACATTTCAATATCCATGGCACCAAGTCAAACACATCAATAGATTGTAAATGTGTCTGAGCTTGTATCACTAAAGAAGATGAGCAATTTTAATATGAAATGACTACTTGGTTAGTTTAAATGACATTTTAGTGCAAGTTTATGAGCAACAAAAAAAATCTGAATTTCCTAACATTAGAAAGAAATATCAAAACACTGAGACTGGATCAGGGGTGTATTCCAGAAAGCAGGGTTAACTTACCATCTGCTAAACCCTGAACTCTCGGTTGATTAACCAAAACCTTGCTTACTCAAAGTATGTGGTTCCAAAAACGCGTCTGGGAGTGTTAATTCAACTCGGTGTAAGTTCCTGGTTAACACACAAGACGAATCGACGTATCACTATGAAAATGGACGCTAAGAAAAAGCGCACCATACTACTACTACTACTTTTGTTCAATGGCCATTTGCATACCTAGAGTATATCGCTACCTAACTGGTGGTTGTGCAATCATTTTTCAAACCATTTTCGTTCTCTCTTTAATATTTAGGCTAATCACTGACAATAAGAATTATATTGTTTGTTTGATTCTGATTAATAAGACATATGATGTATTTTTATTATAGAAATATATTATAGAAAACATTGTTTGAATGCAGATCCTTGTGTAAGGTGACAAAATAAATAATAAATATGTTAGAATAAATAAGTCTTGTTATTATAGTGCTTTATATCAATACAACTTATATATATATATATATGGGTCAGGTTCTGAGATGAAATCATAAACATCTTTCTTACAGCAGAAAATTACATCTGGAGTTTGTGCTTGAGCAAACTGAACAAAATGAACATGCTGCCTATGGCGAGCATTTATTTTACTTTGCTTGGCAGTGGAATCTGGTCAAATAGATTAAAATGGTTATTAGGAAATATATAATAAATGTATAATTACCAACCTAAAATTAGATGCTCTAAATTATTATTTTTTGCATTTGTTCTCATATTGTACAAAAGATTAAATATAAACCGCCCGAAATTACCCAAATGATATTAAAATAAAGTATTTTGTGTATATAAACCATTGATTGAATATAAAAGCACAAAAACTGTGAATCTGGGACATATGTCTATAATGAGAAACACTCTGCAGTGGTCGCACCACATGATATTTGGTCGCACCACGATATTTTCAAATTCAGTCCAAATTTACAAGCACAGAATTAGCCACCTAAACAAAATAAGCTAGCTTCCCATGAAAGTTCACTATGAATTTTATAATAAAAAATAAATACTTGTAGAAATAACTTAATATTCATCGTCTTTTTGAGGTCATATCACATGATATCCAAATGTGGTAACTACATACCAGCCATTAAAAAGGTTTTTTTTTTTCAAAATTTGAAAGAGTTACAAATCTGCTTGATGCTTCTATGGGTCCTTGGCAAATTGTTACATGATGCAACGTCCTATCTTTGAATGGATTTCAACATAAAAGTACCAAAATCGCAGTTTCTTGATGGTCGCACCACATGATATTTCATAAAATGGAGATTATCAGACAAAGTTTGTTTGAATATTATGATGGAAATATAAATACAAATGCTTTGCAATTTTATAAAGAATTACACACTTTGGAAATCACGCCAAATAGTGCATAAAATTAATCTGAATAAATTTAGGTTAATTTCAAAGATGTTTCCAAAACAAAAGTTATGGCCGGACAGTCGCACCACATGATGTTTTGACACTTTGAATAACAGAAAAATTACAAATATCTAATGTTTTTTGAAAAGTTAAAGTTTGTACATTAGGGCTGGGACGATAAATCGTTGCAGAATCGATTCCAAGATTTTCAGAGCGCATCGTGATTCCTCTGGAATCGATTTTAACAGCAGATGGTGCTCTAATCTCCACACTCAAATGCTCATGAAGAAAAGCGCTGAAGAGTGCTTGTGTGTTCGGCTAAGTTTGTAATTTCAACTCGACTCAGAATGCTTTTATGACGCGAGATTAATGTAAACCCTTGTAATTCGCTTCAACCTTTTCGAATTTTATGAATGATTATTTGAGGTTCAAGTATGTGTAAGGATTGGAAACAAGCAGAGTATAGCTGTTTCTAAAGCAGAAAAGCCATCTGCTGTTCAAAACTAAGCTCAGAATCGACTCAAGAAAGAATCGCGATGCATTTGGAAAATCTCAGAATCGATGCTGAATCATTTCTCTATTCACGATCAATTTATTTTTCCAGCACCTTTGTACATATGTGGGAAAGGTACTTCTTATATATGGCTTTTTTTTCATGCATTTAAACCAATTTTTAACTGAAAAAATTGCAATCAGCCAGAAAATTTAGGCGTCACGTCATATGTATTTACTAGATGTAATAATAAAATACTGTGCGCAATCTGTCTGGTCAGTAGGTCACGCATGCTCTGAAGTAGTCTCATGTAGCCAGACCTTCAGACTGATGGCAGAAGATCTGGGAACCTTGGCCTCTTTGAATGGCCAAGACCCGCCCAAGAGGCCATATGACTGACAGGCAAAGCAACCAATCACGTATCGTTTTGTGCCGCGTCATGTTTAGGGGTGCAGAAATGTCGCCACAATAATAGACAGACTCTTTAAAATACATCAAAGAGTTTTACACTATGTCACGAACTTTAAATATTTTACATACTTTTGAAAACCCAGCGTTTAGTTGATCCTGATAAGCGCTTGTCATCTCAGTTTTAAACATGATGGCTTTCTTTATCATGAGGGGGTTTGGCATCACAGCATCTTTGTTTCCAGGCAGAACGTTAAAGAACGTGACACGCGTCTCCCGGAAATGCTGTATAATTCAACCAATCTGATGACGACTTTGAAACTCCTGAAGTGTTTCCAGTTAATTAAGTGTGCCGTATACATCAGATGTTCAGCCAACGATCCGTGGACATGACGTCTGAGGCTGAGACTAGCTCTGAAGTAAACTAACCTCGAAACAGAACCTACTCCGGAGCATGTTATCTTCAGAGTATGGCTGGTTACATACAGTGCCCTCCAAAAGTATTGGAACAGTGAAGACAACATTGCTCTGTTGGCTGTGGAGTCAAGGCATCTGCAAATATGATGAAAAGATGAAGATGAGACAAAATTACAGAATGTCACATTTTATTATTAGCTGTTTCAACACACACATGTTTTACCAAATAAAAAGAACAGCACTTTTAGAGTTCATCCCACTCGTTGATGTGAGCATAAGTATTGGGACAGTTGAACATAAGGCAGATATAAAAGATTAAAAGCTATTATTTAGTTGCAGATCCCTTGCGCACAATCACAGCAGTGAGTCTGGGACCCATAGACATCACCAGACTCTTGCTCTCATGCTTTCAAATACTTTCCCCAGCCTTTAATGCAGCCAATTCCAACTGTTGCTTGTTTTGGGGAGTTTCTGCCTTTGCTCTCCTCTTCAGCTGCTGAAATTCATGTTCAATCAGATTTAAATCTGGAGATTGACTCGGGCAATCTAACACTTTCCATTTCTTTGCCCTGATAAACTCCTTGACTGAACTGGCAGGTGTTTTGGGTCATTGTCCTGATGCAATATGAAGCACTTCCCAATGAATCTGGTGGCATTTTCTTGAATATTGGTAGACAAGATGAGTTTGTACTCTTCCAAATTCATTCTGCTACTGTCATCATACATTAAGTCATCAGTAGTTGAGAGGTCTGTTCCAGAGACAGCCATGCGTGCCCATGCCATAACACCACCTCCACCATGCTTTACAGATGAGGCTGTATGCTTGGGATCATTGCAGTTCCCTTTTTTCTCCACATTTTTGCTTTCCCATCACTTCGATAAAGGTTCATCTGTGTCTCATCGGTCCATAAACACAGTTCCAAAACTCTTCTGGCTCACCTTTGTGCTTTTTTGCAAACTCTAATCTTGCCTTTCTATTTCTGGAGCTGGTCTGAGGTTTGTATCTTGCTGTGTAGCATCTGTAATTCTGTGTCAAAGTCTCCTGAGGACAGTAGATTGTCAGAGCATCACCCAGCTTTCTGGAAGTTGTTGGTGATTTTACAGACACGTCTTTTCATTTTCACAGCTTTTATGATTTGTCTGTCATCAACTACTGTTGTTTTCTCAGCTGATCAGGTCGTTGTTGGTTGCTGGTGTCGCTGGTGGTTTCCAAACTCTTGATTTCTCCATGCCCTTTGTTTTTGCTAGAGCTCAAAATGACTTCCTCTTTTCTTTTAGCATCCAAACTGCTTGCTTTTCTCTCAAAGTCAGCTCCCTCATCTTCATCCTGGTTTGTGTGCGTCATCATCGAATGCAAGATTCAGAATGCAGAAGTAATGGATATAACTGATGCGAAACATTCCCTGCTTTTAATATCTGAAGAATTAATGCAACAGGACACAGCTGATCACTCAGAAAGACCTGCGAGGCAACTGTTCCAATACTTATGCTCACATCAGATAGAGGGATGAACTCTAAAAGTGCTGAACTTCTGAGCTGGTAAAACATCTGTGTTGAATCACCCAATAATAAAATTCTGTAGTTTTGTCTCATATTCATCTTTTAATCATATTTGCAAATGTCTTAACTCCACAGCCAAAAGAGCCATTTTGTCTTTACTGTTCCAATACTTTTGGAGGGCACTGTACACTGTAAAAAATTACTCTGTAGGGTGTTAAATACAACCCATGTAAATCAGTTACAGTTTACTTAAGTATATGAGTTAGCAAGTAAAATACAAAATAATGGGTACATTCTACCTACACTATCTGTTTTTTAACAGTAATAACTGCAACACTAAAAAATTAAGTAAAATATACTTCGAAATATTAGTTTTGGCACCGCAAAGTGCGCATGAGTCAACATCCAGGCGGGAATCACGGGATTCAACATTTTGGCGGCAGCAGCGGTGCGATTTGTTGAGCTACAGATAAGTTTTTATTTAACTTGTTGATATCATCATGAATGCAAATGTTAAGTTGTTTAATGGTAAAATCTACCAGAAGATTAGTAATTTGCGCGCTTCTCTGTTGTCGGCACCACAGTCTGGTGACAGATTGACAGGTTAGAATTTGTGGTCAGTCAAGTTAGCGAGTAAACATCTACATTTATGATTAAAATATGTTAGCTTCCATGTTGTTATGTAGCCTACATGGCTGAAACCGGCTGAAACTCGTGAACGGCGAAGCTGCTGCACATGAGTGGTTGAACTTGAGCTTGTGAGGAGAGAGAGAGGAAGACGGTTGATAAGAACAGGGAAGGTGATCCGAGCAGAAAAACAGCAAAAGCTGTCGATGTGGTGTGATAATTACTGATAAAGTTTTATTGCATTTATCTTTTGATATACTGAGTTTTGTGTTAGAAGGGATCAATTTATAAAGCCATTTTATTATTGTTATCATTTACGGATTTATAATTAAAGTTTGCCTTTCCATGGGCATTTTTAATTTTAACGTCTGTTAAAAAGTGTTTTGGGGTTTATAAGAGGCATTATTTTACAGATTAGTAATTTTTTTTAAATTTATTGTTAAGTAATTAGCCTAGCTATGTTTGAAAATAGGTGTTTGTGTAACGTTAAGTGTGTGCGTCTTCCAATTCCTGTGTTCGCGCGATGTGCTTCATTCGTGATAAATTTGATTAATATTAAGTATTTAACCTTTGGTGGGGAACATTGGCAAGTTAATGTTTGATATTGATGGTTCAATATCGGTTAATATTGATTTGACCATACCAGAAATGAATAAAAAGGTACAGATGGGGGACATTTAATTATGAAAATTTGAAAGGTTCACCCATATTGTCAGGTAGTGGCAGCTCTGTTATTCCTTTGTTCTTTGGTGACATTTCTTTCCTGAAGAGGGTGATCTGTTCCAGCTAAAAATCTACTTAAAAGCTATTTCCATCCACAGCAAGGGGTTAAATTGATAATTGTGTCATTATGGGATACTGGGGTGAAGAATTTTTTGATAAGTTTTGATTTTTATTTGTTACCTGTTTATATTGAAGTGCTGATTAATACAGAAATCCTGCTTGTGTTCAAACAATTGGCATGAACCCAGAAAACTGTAATGAACAGCATGATAATTTGCTTGAACTAACAAAAATGTATTTGCTTTTATTATTTTCAACAGGAGGATGAACTTGAAGGCCACACCAATGAAATAATGAAGTCGGTGGTGATTCACAATCCCACAGTTGAGGAGAACCCAGCAGATGTGTGTGTTGTTATAGAGGGCACCAAAGTGCTGACCGGTTGTGGAAACAGAACCACAGCGTGCATACTGTTGATGGGATTGATCTATGCCTTCAACCTTGAGTATCCCAAAAAGTACACCTTTGAAGTGTTCCAGAAACTTTTTTTGGAACTTGACGGAGCAAAACTGCTGAAGAAGGTCCTAAGCCTCAAGCATAAACTAATACATCTAATGTGAGTTATATGATGTTGTATGCCACTTAAAATTGAATGCAAGTGCGTTTTTTGCACTTAATTAGTTTCAAATGAAGTTGAAATCGAAATGTTTGTGTGTCTCCTTTAATTTTCTAGTGTTGCAAGTATTGTAGTCACACATTAAATCTAAACACTTATTGTTTGAAATGATAACGTGAAGAAACCGTATTTAGGAATCTTGCTTCTAATGTATATTTTGACATCTCATGAAGACTTTGGTTTATTTTTGAATGGAATATGTTCAAGCAGCTTTATGTTACATTATGATATATTGTATTTCACTGTAAGGGGTTATTTTGTACCTACATTAATTAGTTTAAAATGTTTTTAAAAATAAAATGTTATTTGGTCAATAAAAAAGCAATTGATGCAATCTCCTGCATCTGACCATTTTTAAGTAAATTCAACCTTCCCTGAATAAGTAATGTGTAATTATTTCTATTGGCTAATCATTATTAATAATAATTTAGTAGATAAACTGTTGCCTGCTAACAATATAGTTAATGTTACTCAATTTTTATAAGTAATTAGTAATGTAATTTAATGAGAAATATTAGGTAGAAATTACCTAATTTCGTTTAGTTTGTCATAGCTGTAAAATTTAGGTACTGTTTACTCAATATATAGGATGGAATCTACCCAAACAAAGTGAGTGCAAATTGTTACCTCAATTTTATTGAGTAGATTCTATAGGTTGTTTTTTACAGTGTATATACACTGACAGTTACCTCCGTTTTTGGAGCCGAATGCTGAGTTTATCCGCTTGCTTACCCTTAAACATGCCTGGGTATGTCACATAACCTGCTCTCTGGAATAACCCCCAGTTACTGTTATTAATGTCCACAGCAAGAGCCTAGCAAACACCCGGAAGATCTATTCTGACCAAACCAACCAAAATATTTATGTTTTTTAAACAAGGTGGCTTCAAAACAAGCCAGCATAATTGTTTCTTTCAAATTTTTTGAAATTTTGTTTTTGCAATTCTTCATTTTCTCACACCTATAAACGCAATATCAAAACACCAACTTGCACAAACCTCAAACTTCCAGGTCAAAATAAAATATTCTAGTCAAACATCAACATTTCTTCTGTCTAAATCTGATGACGCACAAAACTCATCAAATAATACACAGACTAATTTAATTATCTGATTCACGAACGAATGTGAACTGCTCCGCGCTGTGTATTTGACTCGCAAAGAATCGGTTCATAAGAGTCGTTTGTCAGAGCATTTGATTTAACTGAATCTCATCTGGTTTTTAAAAAGTTCTGTTGCTCTGTCATTCCTTACAGGCCAGAGATCAGACAGTGTGTTCATGATGCACTGCTGCACTGCACAGGGAGCGAGATGAGACATCTTTACTGTTACTCATGTGTGATGTGCTTCACTATATATATATAAAAAAACATGTTCTTTAGATGGATTATAATACTACATTAAAACGTGTTTAATTCATTTCAAAGTTCTCTATAAGACTGTCTGAACGGGTAGTATTGATTTAAACACTTTAAAAGATTAAAATAACAAACCTTTCTTCAGCAGAAACACAGATGCAGGAGCGCGGCGCAGACTTATGACGTCATGACGCCACACCAAAATAAAAGTCCTGTTCCCACAAAACAGAAATTCACATACAGAAAACACATTAAAACTACAAGATAAAGGTTTGATTCAAAGGATAAACCACAGATTCAGAAAGCTATGGATATCACAGATTTTTTTTTTTTTCAAAAGCTTCTGGCTCATATCTAAATGTAATAAAGTGTGAAGTGATCGCAACACGTTCTCAATCATGAACTAAGTCAGGTATCATGATCTTCATATTACAAAGGACTGGATTCAAACTCATGAAGAATTTTCAGTTTAATTTAAAGAATAAAAAAACAGTTAAGCTTGTGGTTGAAGAAAGATCTAGCCTACTGTTTAATTGACTAACTAAAACTTATTATGTATCTTATTCCATATCAGTTTCTCCACAGAATATAAGGGAAATAAATTAAATCAAGTTGAAACTTTGTTTTGTTAAAGTGTATTTTATTAAAGGACTGTAAAGGATTACATTGATGGTGGGTTTAAAACAACTGATTTTGACTCTAAGTGGAAAACTTAAATTAAAATGGTCAAAAATTTGTATAAATGGTAATGAAATCTGGTTTACATTTCCCTTAATTAATTAGTTCATCTTTAATAAAAAAAATAAATAATAATAATAAAAAAATGGCATGGAATTTGTATTGAAATGTGACTAAATATCTTTTAAGCTCTCAGATTCACAAACAAGTTTTCATTTATTCTAAAATGATTTACACACATGATTTTACTCCTCATAATATCCCTCAGGAGTAAAATTACAGACACATCAAGAAAACAAACAAAGCTGTCTTCTATAATGAATATGGTCTATCTTTGATCTTATTGATTTCAGTGGTAATGCACTTTTATATGAGCAATTGTGATTTTAATTCACGAAAGGAAAATAGTTATCTGATTAAATTCTTACATGTTGATTTTCTTTAATTGACAAAATATTCAACTGTTACTCCTCATCTACTCTTATTAGTGAATGTGTTCAGTGTCTAAACACAAGATGCAGTGACCAGTTTACTAGAAACACTGTAACTCTGGAGAGAGGTCCATCACAGGGATACAGAAATACATACACACTACGGTGGCCCTTATTTGTGGACTTCTGAAATCTTCTGCTGATCTGATCTAGATCGTGATGACAGTCCGACACGTCGTTCAGCCGCAAAGTTCTTGCAGACGTAGAAGCAGAATGTTAAAAAGTGAGATTGCTGTGCTGGTGAGGAAGGTGAACTTGGAACAAAACTGAGATGTGATCTAGATATTTCTGATGATCCGACAAGTCCTTCAAACACAGTACTCTTGCTGGGACCTGGAAACAGATTTCAGTGCTCTCTGACTATCTGCATAATGAACTGCGTTTGTTCTTCAGTCTTTGAGAGGAGTCCGTTGTACTCGTAGATAAGCGCAACACCTCCTTCTTGCATTTGCATTGTTTGCCCATCTTCATTTAGGAAGTCCTGACGGAGAGCGTGACATGCTGCCAAGTAAGTGTTTGTTAACCAGTGACGTAATCGTCAGCACTGAAGATAGTCCAGCATGGACTGAAACATTTGCTCTTTTTTTCTTTTTATTTGTGTGCATTTTTGACAGTGCACTTTAGTTTTTGTTGTCACTTTCATGTAAATCTTAATATTTTTGTTCACAGGACCTTGAACTTTGCATTTTGTTTGATGTGCAGTTTCCATTTTGCCTCTTGTATTTTTCCCCCATTGATTGAATCTACGCACCCAACTATATTTTTTATTTTACTCAATTTGCGCAGAATGTTTAAAAAAACATTTTGGCCAAGTATGGTGTCCACCACTATCACCAAATAACTACTTCTGCTGCTCAGTTTGCATGACATCGTATACCATCAAAATGCAATGGGGTGTTCATTTGATTTTGACAATAGTTGCCAATATACTGTGTCTCTGTTAATCTATTGATCAACATAATTCTTTTTCTTTTTCTTTTTTTTTAGGTGAAAGATACGAATCTTGAAGATTCTGATGAGCTCTTTGATTCTACACCAGAGAGTTCAGATGATTATGTTCCAGATACTACTTCCGAAAGTGACGGTGATGTTAGCCTTACACTAAACCAGACAAAACGTCAGCTTCTTGATGAACTGGATGTTGATGGATCTGGCTCAGTGAGTTCCCCTGACTGTGACACAACAACATCAGACAAAATGCACAGCCTTGCGTCCGAAGCACCTGGAACAGGAGAAGAGCCCAGTTCAAGTCAGAACACAAAGACGGCGTAGTTATTAGTGCATACCAAAAAAGAGATGGTGCTAGAGTGTACAACAAGATACATTACTGCTTGTATTGCACTAAACCATATGCTAAGATGGCAAGGCATCTAGAAAGTTCACATGAAAATAAGTCTGATGTGGCTAGAGCTCTAAGCTTTCCAAAGGGTTCAAAGGAGAGAAAACGTCAGCTTGATTATACTCGCAACAGAGGAAACTATGCTCACGATGCTGCTGTTATGGAGTCAGGAAAAAGGGGAAGTAGTGCCATTTAAACGACCACGTAAAAAAGTGCAGGGAGAAGATTTCATGCATTGTGCATACTGTCAAGTACTTTTTACAAGAAAGGTCCTGTGGAGACATATGCGTACTTGTAGACTTCAACCACAGTCAGTCGCCCCCAAACCAGGAAAAAAACGTGTTCAGTCCGTGTGTACCTACACCGGGCCTGTGCCTTCAACTGTGGGGAGTAATCAGTGCCATTAATCCAGACCCAATCACAGATACAATAAAAAATGGCAGAGTAATTACTGAAATTACTTGTTGAACAAAGGTGGGCTATCAGATAAGAATAAACAATGTGTGCGGGAGAAGATGCGAGAATTGGGAAGTTTGATTCACAATGCCAGGAGATTCACCTCCTTAAAAACACTGGAAGATTGTGTAAATCCAGATAAGTACATGGAGACTGTCAAAGCTGGTATGACAGTGAAACCGACAAATTCATGATTCCATCACTTGCACATAAGCTTGGAAATTCCCTGGTTAAAGTAAGCAAACTCTTAAAAGTTCAGGGCTTAATCTCCAACGACAAACAGCTTGTGAAGAATGCCAGTGAGTTCCAAGAAGTCCATGCAAACAAGTGGAAAGAGATGATCTCTGCTACAGCACTGAGGAATATCAATGATATCGACTCCCTGAGAAGACCCTGCAACTTGCCAAGATCAGCAAAGTTTTAATGGCTCTTGAGCAAGGAAGATTAGCCGAGTTCCATGGCAAGATTTTTTTAAACCATCTATTCATATAGCATGTGAAGAACCTTTTTTGGTTCCCTGAAGAACCTTTTATTAAATGGCTCCTTGAAGAACCTTTTTTGGTACTGCAAAGAACCCTTTTCAAAGGTTCTTAAAAGAACCCCTTGCAGTTCTTCATGTCACTTTATTAGGTTCTTTGTGGAACCATTCATGAAAAGGTTCTTCATGGCCCCAATGTAGTTAACAAACATACAAAGAAATGCATGTTTATTACTTTTATCCCTTGTGCCACATAAAATCATATGAATAGGCAAACAAAATTAATAAATTAAACAAATTGCCCAAAATCAAACTGAAAACAGTATTAAATAAACACAAACCAGAAAACAGCAGAAAAAAAATACAATATAAAACAGTACTGATACTTGTAAGATAAACAGCAGCAGCAACAACAAATAAATATGCAACTTAAGATGATTAATTTTAACTACAGGGAATTAAAAACTTCCTTCACAGAGAAACGCATTTTTGAACGATTCACGGGCATTTTCCAAATGGAAGTGATCATTCCTGTCCCCTTGCAGTGGGGAGCGATGTAATTTCCTAATATTTATTTTTAATATGAAATCAAAGGGCATTTTGTAGTCTCTCTTATCTGATACACTCAGTTCAGTTCATAGATCACTCTCCTATTGAGCTCATTAATTGATTCAGGTGTGTTAAATAAGGGAGACACAAAATCGAAAACCACTATAGGCTATGCAAATGACATTGTGCTATTTATTATAATCGGATGCCTTGTGTCACATTATTTTTCTTAAGAATCAATAAAATCATTCTGGGATATATTCCAACAATATGAGGTCACATGTCACAGTGGATTTTGAAAGCAGCTTCCAAAAGACAAAAAAATAGCTGAATAATATTTTCTATTTTTGATACAGTCACATCATCATGATTAAATCGTTCAGTGCGTCATATCATCAGCAGCTAATTAATCTGATTTTGTAATTCATATAGATGCAAAATTTAGTGAGACAAAGTGGAATTTATATTTTAAGATTTTGTAGCCTATACCTCAGCCTTTTTATTTCATTTTAAAACATGATTGCAGACAAATTTTGATTTTGTTAAATAACTAGCCTAATAATTTTTGAGTCAAAAAACAGCATTAAAATAGAGATACTAGATATAAAAGGACTGATCTACTGGTCTTTCTTTAATTAATAAACACACTATTTATATAACTCTAAATTAATACTTTATATTGCACTATAACTGAACGCAACTAATAGAAAATTAGTTTGGAATGAGTTCTTGACCAGACAGGACAATTTAGTTTACTTTCCAAAAAAAAATAAATAAAAATATATTTACAACATGTTGAGTGTGAAAAACCATTAGTCTAAAGAACCTTTTGTGCAATGGAAAGGTTCTTTGGATATAAAAGGTTCTTCATGGAACCATACAGGGTCCCAAAGCACCTTTTTTTTTTTTAAGAGTGTATGTGTTCCCTCAGCCTTATGTTCCCTGAATCTTATGTTCTCTCAACACTTACTCTGTTAGAAGATTGTCAATCCACAAAAGCAAAGATGCTGTATATTTAGTATTTATACATTGTTAGAAAAATTAAACACTGTTTTATATTTAATATCATTAAAAATGACTTGAAAACCACAAAAATATGATGACTTCACGTTGAATGTCAGCTCCATCATTGGCCCGTCACCACTGTCAGACAGAAAATCTTACGGTGGTGACATCTGACTGTTACGTCCTGTGGACGTATTTGTAAAATGTGCGATCTTGGGAGAGTGACCTATTGGGCATGTTATGTGTTGCATGTTTGTTCTCTTCTCTTGCTCTCGTGCTCTCTCTCTCTCTCTCCCCCTGTCGCAGATCGCTAATTGGGTTCCAGCTGATACTCATCATCCATCAGTACTGCGTGAACACCGCAGAAGTCCAAGAAGTATAAGACCGCAAAGAAACAATGCCGGAGTGCTGACGGCTACGCGCTCACTCTTTGTCCTGATCCAGAAATGTTCTCTCGTGTAGTTCAGTGTGACCAAGTGCGGTCTTTACCTCTTAACTTTGTGAACGAATTTCTCAATCGCAAACTATGAGCGAGCGTGTGAACGTTATGGCGTATTTTCCGTATGTGAATGATTATTTTGGTTTCTCTCAATTTTTGTGTAAATACTTTTTGGAAGCGCTAGGGAGACGGTGTCATTTTCTTTGAACTTGAGATTTTGCTTATGTTTATGGTAGTCAGAGAGTAAGGTAAGACTCTGTCATTTATTTCTTTTTCTTTTGGGTTAAGGTTATTTAAAGCTTTCGTTAACAGTTAGAGAGTTTTGTTTATGTTGGCCTTGCCCTCTCCTGAAGATTTGCTTCCTTTGCTATTAATAAAAAAAAGCTATTTGTTTAATTTTGTGTTTGTGCTTTTCTGGATCAGGGGATTGATGTGACTGTCACACATTTTTATTTTGTTATGATGTTTTATTAACAAAGTTCGGGAGGAGCACGTCAGATACTTAGCCTAATTAGACACAAGTGGTACGCCATCAGGCTAATCAAAACAAGGGTATAAATACAGCCGACCTACCTCCTTTCATTGACGGCTAATCAGCATCCGGTCTGCACCTTTTGCCATTACTTCACCCGGTTTTTCCCGTCCAAACAACGAGACCCATGCTGGGGATCTTTTCGGATCCTCCGGCCAATCTGCCGGCCCCAGGATCGGTCTTTCTCCCCCAGACACGGCCGCCGAGCTCCTGGCTTCGTCGCGGCCGCTGCTCTCAACTCAACCAGCCACACGCTCTCTTCCACCGGCGTCACTTCCATGCTCTTATCATTCGGATACACGGATTTCATCCGCGCCAACAATTCCTCCGATCGGGAATTGGATCGTATCTTAAACATAAGCCAAACGCTGATTAATTCCGACGCACCGTCTTCTCGGAGGGTAAACAAGCGGATTTGCACGATCTTTTCGCCACCCCGCAAACCAGCCCCTAAAAACCATTTCAGCAGTCACAGATCGAGAAAAGCCCGAACTCGCCTCGCTCGACACCACCATTGTCCCGCCCAACACCCGCGAGCGTCAGGTCGCAGCAGCAGGCCTTCATCGAGCCTGGGCCGGGCCGCGCCCCAGTTCTCACCGCAGCAAGCCTCACTCGCTTCCCGCTTCGGCTCAGCCTTCACCGCGGCTCTCCAGGCCGCAGCGCCGTATGCAGCCGGGCCTCTAGCTTCTGTTTCCAGATGCTAGCGCGAGGCGGCCTACGCTAGCGGCGTAACCATCAGTGTTGCCAAATAATTCTCAGGTAAAATCGCTGAAGGCAGGTAATTAAGTTGTTAAAGGATGTCGCGACATCATTGGATGTTAATGTCACCATATAACCATGACAGCGCCTAGAATATACACAAGAATTACTTAAACTTTCCGTATTGTTCACCTGCATTTCTTACCACACTGTAAAAATGTTTAAAAACAAATACATAATAGCATGAACGGTTAAAAACGTTAAAATGCTACAGGAAAACCTGTTAATGGGTAACGGGAAGTTCCCCTAATATATACGGTAAAAAACTGTAATAGACATTTCAGACAATTTTAAAGACAAATGCCATCTTGGAAGTGAAAAAGAATATAAAATTTACAGGGAAAACCGTAAACAATGTTCCCAGAATTCCCCGCATTGCATTTCAAATCTTATCAGTTATGTTTATTAAGGTTGTCTGTTACTTCTAATGTTGTTAAACGAATGTTTATTGCAAATTTCAATTTAATGAGTCTCACCATGATGATGTTTAATGCTTGCGTGACTGATACTGTGCACCATCTATATATGTTATTTAAAAGCTGCCTGTAATGGGCTTTGGTGCATCACCTGACTTTCTCATCACCACCTGCATTTGGTGGTTATCAATGTATTTCAAAGGTACAAAACATATTTCAGTACTTCAATAGGTTGGTTTATTAACATTATATCAGTTAATGAAATTACGGTATTTTGACTGTAAATTCAAGTCAAAACTGTAAAACTTAAATGTTGCTACCGTGTTATTTACGGTACAATTCCGGCAAACACAGCTGCCGGTTTATTTTATGGAAGTGTTTTTACAGTGCCATACTCAATTTACACAGAGCAATGGTAAAATTTATTTGTTTCGTGGATAATTCGATCACAATTCAAAAAAAAAAAAAACAGTACATTCGTTGCTGAAGTAGCTAGGCTAGTGGCTAGCCTAACCCATCCAGCAATAAATGGCTAAATCGGCTACACTGTAACATTTGGTGGGACACGCTGGAATGTCCAGGTAACCTACAGCAGCAGGAGCAAGCACGAGGCTGCCTCCGCCTGCAACACAGGCCCACACATCTCAGTCTTTTTCTCCCACTACGAATAACTTTCTTTTTCCTTTACAGTGGCCTCCAGTTCCCGTAGCAGACACTAGCGTGAGGTTACTCCTGTTAGCAGAGCAGGACACGATAGCTCTTCAGGACTCCCTTCCTGTGGCCTACAGATACAGCAACAGGAGCTAGCCACAAGGCTGCCCCCGCTCACAATACAGACCTCTTTCTTTTACTCCTTTTTCTCTTACGATTCTATCAGTTTCCCACCCCAAGCCCCAGAGGCCGTTGTTCAGTGTGAGGCTGCCTCCACTAGAAATCGCGGCCCCTGCTCCTCTCTCTCACAGCTCTCTACAGCTTTCTACAATGAATAATTGGGTAACGGATGCATTGCAGGCCACATAGGCTATAATAATTATTTTGAACTAAGTATCAAAGTAAGTAACAAATGGTTCTGTTGAAACTTCTTATAATGTATTATACAATATCATGTAAATACTCATTACATCAAAGCCTAAGATGGCTCCAATGGCCTGACAATCGTCTATATCGGTGATTCTCGGGCCTGTCTTGTGGGCCCCGGCTGCTGCGCGGTTTGTATGTCTCTCTCATGGGCCGCACCCGTTTCAGGTCTTGCAGACTCTACTAATGAGCTGATGAGTTGTGTCGGGTGTGTTGAATGGGGGAGGCATGCGGGTTGTGCTGTGGCTGGTGGTCCCCGGGATGGGTTTACGAACCACTGGTCTATATGCCACTGTGCAATCTAATCCTCGTTCGGCTAAACATCCAATTCAAATGTCCACTTAACCTTTAACATTTGGCCATTTCTTTATGTCAGAAACTATCGTATTTATTACTATCATAATTATCGTAAATTATCGAATATGGACATCAAAGTTGCCATTTTTCCATTCACTACATTCAGCCGTTTCACAGAATTAATCCGTTTAGCTTTCCCCTATAGGCGGCGCAATTAAACGAGGGTTCATGATCAGATCTTTCGTCGACCGCTGTCTCAGCATTAGCCCATTGGAGTGGCTGCTAGGAAATCCTGGGGTAAGAACATTCTAACCGACTTCAGCTCCACATAATTACCCGTTCAAGCATAAAACACCTCGATGAATTTTCTCTCAATAGTAGGACAATGATCATGCAATCCATATGACAAATCATGAGTCTTAGCACCTGGCTGGCAAAGTCGACATCACTTCCAAGTCATGCCTGTCCATCCAGATTCATGGCACTTATTTGGGGTACGCTAGCAGGGAATCCCATTTCGTTGTACGCTTAACCTTTGGACGCAAGCAGCACCAAGATTTTCGGACGTATTATCAGGTACCGCTATTGGATTGTCTTACAATCACGCAAGCAATCCTCATAGCATCTACCCTATTAGACGACTATTATTCTGAGTATTGAATTCCCTGTCAGATGCTGTAAGAGCGCTCCCGGTGGAGCAATACCTTTATCTGTCGACTAACGGTGAGGCTCACCCATCTGACACTGCGGGTAGTGAACTCGCGTTAGATGCATGAGAGCCTCTCAGTTGAGCAAACCTTACATTTCCGTCTGACTATAGGTGAAACTCACATGTCCGACACCATAAATATTGATTTCCCGTCGGATGCAAAAAAAAAAAAATTACGAGCCTCTCAGACATTTTTAAACTTACCTTTTCAAGTCCACGCTCGGTGAGGCTCACCTTTCTGACACCGTGAATCTCCACAGCTTGTCAAACACTGGCGGAGCCTCCCAGCTAGACGACTTACCTTTTCCACCCTGCGGCCAGAGAGTCTCACCCAACTAGGCTGCGAGCTTCCATCTCCAGTCAAGATGACGGCGAGTGCCTCCCGGCCACCTAACTTTACCTTTCCATCTTTACCTGTTCGACATTGTGAGTCTTGATCTCCCGTCGAACGCCGGCGAGCGCATTCCCGGCCAGATAACCTTACCTTTTCAAGTCCCACGCTGGCGACGCTTACTCGTCCGACATTGTGGGTATTGTGCCCCCGTCGGGCGTCAGCAAGAGCCTCCCAGCTAGACAAACTCTCCTTTCCATCCCGTGACAGGCGAGACTTACCCATCCGGACCGTGAGTTTTCATCTCCGGTCGGATGCCGGCGATAGCCTCCCGACCACACAACTTGACCTTTTCCGTCTTTACCTGTTCAGCAGTGAGTCTTGATCTCCCGCCGGACGCCGATGAGCGCATTCATGGCCAGACAAACTTACCTTTTCAAATCCCTCGCCGGGCAAGGCTTACCCGTCTGACACAGCGAGTATTGAGCTCCTGGCGGACATCGGTGAGAGCCTCCCAGCCAGACAAACTTCACTTTTTCCATCCTGCGGCCGGTGAGACTTACCCATCCATGCTGCGAGTGTCCGTCTCCAGACGGATGTCGGTGAAGCCTCCCGACCACACAACTATACCTTTCTGTCTTACCTGTCCGACCCAGTGAGCCCCGATCTCTTAACGGACGCCGGCGAGAGCACTCCCGGCCAGACAACCTTACCTTTTCAAGTCCTACGCTCGGCAAGGCTTACCCGTCCAACGGAGTCTTGATCTCCCGTCGGACGCCGGCTAGAGCCTCCCAGCCAGACAATCTTACCATTTCCGTCCGCTCGCACCACAATATCAAACCCCCGGCGAACGCTACATACTCGGTCGGTCAAGTAATTTTAGTTTTCAGTCTGCCACCGGCGAGGCTTAACCATCCGACTTGCGAGTATTGATCTCCCGTCGGATGCCGCGAGAGCCTCCCGGCCGGACAACCTCGTCTTTTTTCCTCCTACGTCAGCGCCGCTGGCCCTTCAAACAGGTGAGCACGCTCACCAGTTGGATGACGGCTAAGCGTCCCGACCAAACTTTACCTTTCCATCTTTACCTGTTCGACATTGTGAGTCTTGATCTCCCGGTTAAGAATTCCATGATTCAAACTCAAAAAGCATGATACTGGTCTCAGAATTCCTACTACTACTACCGCTTATCCATTATTACCTTCACAAAGTTTGGAGCGCTGTGAAGTGAGCTTTGTGTGTGAAGCACACTTCACAGTGCTCCAAACTTTGTAAACTCAGTAAATTTCTTTTCTGCTTTCCTTAGGCCACTACCGTATTTGCAGAGTAGCTTTCCGGTAGAGAGCACCTCCGTCGTAGCTCCTCTGACGTCACCAGGTATCTGAAATATCAATTAAGTATCTATATTATAATGATCGTGAATAAGCTGAGGTGCTTTATAAAATGCATACGAATACAAAAGAAAGAATCATTTAAGCAATTTTTGGTTTTGTCCTAGATCCTGCTAGCAGTAGGTGATATGACCAAATTCTTATTTCACGATATAAGAAATTTTATTTCACAATAATTGTATATATGACAATATATTTATTTTTGTTATTTTACTTCATCCCTGTGATTAAATATAATCAAATATCAATTAAATGAATATCAGACATTTTATACCTTGGTAGAAATATATACCGTCACACTGCCCAGCCCTAGATGCTACTTGAAAGTTTACCTGACTGATCTTCTTGGCTGTTTTCTCCCTCAATTCCTGGATTTCAGTGACTTTCTCCACAGCTGTTTTGTGCCTCAATTCCAGTGTGGTTTTGCTTACTTTCTCCTTAGCTGTCTTCTCACAGAATTCATTTATTTAAAAACAATATGAATATTGACAGACTATAATTAAACTTAACTTCATGATCAGCATCTCAAATTGTAAAAACTGTTACAGTATATTAGATAGTTTATTTTACAATGTAGGCACAAGGATTTACCTACGCAAAAAAAGACACTTTGCATCCTCTCGATTATCAGGTAGGCCTTTTGTATGGACATTTACTGAACAAGCTGAGCAGTTTGGTAACACTTTAGCATAGGGAACACTTATGCACTATTAACTACAACTTTTCCCTCAATAAATTCCTAATTTGCTGCTCATTAATAGTTAGTAATGTAGTTGTTAAGTTTACGTATTGGGTAGGATTAGGGATGCAGAATAAGGTCATGTAGAATAAGGCATTAATATGTGCTTAATTACTACTAATATTCAAGTAATATGCATGCTAATAAGCAACTAGTTAAGAGACCCTAAAATAAAGTGTTACCAGCAGTTTTCCTAGGAATTTAATTTGCTAGAAAAATGGTTAGGTCAAGACGATCCAGTTCCTGAGGGCCATTTATAATTTTATTTATTGAGTCATTCCGTGTCAACTCAACCAGAGGTCCCCAGCTCAAATTTTTGATTTTGCTAATATTTTTTCTTAAGAAAGATGGGTATATATAGTGATGAAAGCCAAAATATTAAATGTCATGGGTGAATATTTACTGAGTAATCCACAGTTTTGTTGAGGGGGGGTCAAAATAGCAATTTTCACCAGATATTCATAGCCAATATACAAGGGGTTAAAAATAACTTCAGAAAGATGGCAGCATCATAATGTTACATTTACACAGAGATTGGTAGGTCTGTTAGTAAAATCTGTTGACTTTAGAAATCTTTGTTGCATTATGTGCCAATGGTGACCATTCAAAAATGGGGAAAAAGCACTTTGAAAGTTTTTTTTTCTCCAAAGTTTACATGCCTGTAACTCAAGAAGTTTTAAAGATATCTTAATGTCCTTTGAGATATTGGGTCTTAATAAACTTCATAATTTCTAAGGCCTTATATGGTTCGGTTCCAGAGATATTGGTATGTTAATATGGCTCCAGGAGTAAATTGTTAAATTGTACACATTTTCAGTGGTCAAAAACCAAATGTGGGTCACTTTGCAAAAATATGATACTTCTTTTCTTTTAAAGAGGAATGTCTGAAGAACAAATAATGTTGAAACTAGAGATGTATCTCGTTTACTTCTGTCAAAACAACCGCATTGAACATACCTGTCTGAGTGCCATAAATATTCTTTTTCCAAAGTTTGCGTGCCTATAACTCAAGAAGTATTAAAGATATCGCAATATGATTTTAGTTTTAAGTTCTTAATAAACTTTTCTTTTGGTGTCTTCATTTTCAAGCCCCTACATCATTCATTGCCAGAAATATAGGGATCTCACTGAGGCCTCATGTCCAGATTGTTGAATATTACCCATTTTCAGTGGTTGAAAAAGAGCTTTTAAGTCAGACCACAAACATCAGCAATGGCAAAGATCACGTTCACGTTCTTTATTGCAGATGAAGTGGATGCAATTGAAATATCACTGCTTTTACATGATCAGTGTTGTGATGAGAATCAACAAAGGTGAACAGTGCTCATTACTAAAAGGGCTTACTCTGTAGTGTAAAATATAAACAGCTCAGTTGAAAGGAATTCATTAAAAATGTATCAATAGTGAAGAGTAATAGTAAAAATGTAAATTTAGTCAAATTTATTGCTTTTGAGACGGAGGAATGTACCTAAAATTCAACAGTTTGTTGAGCATGTGGTCCATTTATACAGTCCTTCTGAGTTTCAAAGTCATTTCAGACTCTCTAGAGCAGGGTTCCTCAAATCTTTCCCTGGAGGGCCGATCTGCTGCAGAGTTTAGCTCCAACCCTGATCAAACTCACCCACCTGTGATTTCCTAATGATCTTGAAGACTCTGATTAGCATGCTCAGGTGTGTTTGATTAGGGTTACAGCTAAACTCTGCAGGAAAGTGGATCTCGTGGGCCAGATTTGAGGATCCCTGCTCTAGAGGCCAAGTGGAGCTATGCAGGTGCACAGTGTGAAAATCAAGTCATACTTAATGTTTTTTAAATATGCTGTATGCTGTACATAAGATTTTTTTTTAATCCATTATCAAATTTGGAATTATTTTTAGCTTTTTGAGTATTTTTCCCCATGCAAATAAACACAGCATGTACAAAGAACTGCATAGACCTAGAATATAATGTTATGAATTTTGCATAAAAACAAAGGCCTGGGCTGCATTTTCCAGAAGCATTGTAAAAATATAAGTAGAACATAGGTGGCAATGGTTCTACGATCAGCATTTGGGAAACGCAGCCCTGGTTAGGTCCAACTTTTGTGCTGTATTATGTGAGATAATCTTACTTATATTTTTCCTCTTAGTAATGCAGGATCTTATAAATATACTTGGGCCCTTTCTACATGAATACACAGCAGACCAAGGTGCCACTGACAACCAGTATTCTTGCCTCTCTATGGACTCTTTCCAACCGAGAAGTCATACAGACGAGTGGCAGACCAAATCTACAGTCTCAACACATCTGCATGAGTTCTGTTCTCTTGTGGTAACTCATTTGTCACTTTACATCTCCTGGCCCAGAGGACATGTCCTGAATATATCCCGAGCTGGGTTTCCTTACACTGTTTGTGCAGTTGATAGAAGCCACATTTCGATTGTCAAACCACACTGTGAGAATCCTGTGGTCTACATCAGCAGGAAACTTCTATTCTGTTATACTCGCAGTATTCTGTGACAGTCAGCGGCGATTCTGTCATGTCAGTGTGGGTGATAAGGCCATACAGAGACAATGGCCACTTAACTGTCAGACAGAGGCATTTTAATAGGAAACTGAATGCTGCTTGTGTATTTATCGAGCATGCATTTGATTTATTAAAATCAAAATTTAGGAGACTCAAATGTCTGCACATGAAAAACGTGAAGAACAGTAGTTTTGCTTCTTCATAACATCTGCCTAGAATCAGGTGACCACATGAAGGAGGACCAGCAGACAGATGATATGGAGGATGACCCATACCCACCAGAACACCACATTCGCAGCGTTACAGAGATACCATCTGTGGCCAACATTACATTGTCTCCGTTCTGCCAACAATTTTCTTTGGCACAAAACATTCATTTAATATTTTCATAAGCTGAATAATGAAATTGTACAGAATGATATCTAGAGCAAATGAGTGACTGCCCCAGTCTGGGGAGAATTATTTTTTTTTCTTTTGGAAAAACAACTTTCTTAAATACCTCTGTAGTACTGATATTTGATAAGCAATAAAAGAAATGATGTGAGATGCACAGAAATGTATAGTTATATTTTATTTTCTTAACAGATTAATGAGCATTTCTTGGGATTTAGCTTTTTTTTTAGTTGGTCAGTTATTTGCCCAAGGCATGTTAGTGTTTTTTTGTTTTTTTTCTAACACTCTTCTCCATCGTTCCATGTCAGTCTGTACTAGTGACTCCAGAGCAGCGGTTCTCCTCTCTGAATGCTCTTCAGAAACGTCACAGAACGTTGGTCTTGATTGTCTCTTTCTTTGTGGTTCTGTAGCGGGGACAGCAGCGGAGGGACCAGGTTGCTCTTCAGGGAGAGGCGGTTCCTGGGAGCTCGAGGCCTGTCCAGCTGAGGTTTGTGGAGTTGGACGTATTGTGCCTGATGGTGCAATCCCAACTCGGATTTTCCAAATAAGTCTTCCATTTGCTGTGGGAAAACATGAAACAAATGTGAATGGACATGCTTAAGATTTTATTTTTAATGTAAAACCAGTGATTGCAGTACATAAAACACACTAACCTTGTAATACTATCATGTTATTGTTACCTCTCCTGTTGCCCGACACCGGTCTTTAGCCCTTTTATAGGTTGTGAGCATGTTGCCAAATTTTTTTCTCAACTTATCATTACTGAATTTGTAACCCCTTTCTTTGAAAGCTTGCTCAAGTTTTTTGTAGAATGCCATTTTATTTCTGTGGCACATATGTAAGTACCTTCCTGTGAGGTCAAGCAGCAGCAGTGTGGTCTTGTGTGTGAATTCTGTGAAAACAGCAGTTTATAATTGTGAGAGATGATCTTTGCATGGATATTGGATACTACACTTTGAATCAGTACATACTATGTTGGGATTCTTGACGTTTCGACTTCATTAAATGAGACTGAGGATTGTGTGTATAGTAGATTTTGAAGGTTGTGGTGTAAGATCCATTTTGCTCATTTTAACGGGGCACTGGACAAGGGATACTGGATGATGGCAGTAACAGGAGGGGGGCAGATTGAAGTTGCTGGACAATGGGTACTATCTGCCAAGGGGAACAAAAGTATTTTTTCACATAACCATTTGAAATGTTAGCATGGTTAAAAATAAAATGTTTTTGTCCTGCAGTTCTCACTTGTTGCATTATATAAGTTGCATATTTTTTTCTCTGAAAATAAATAAATAAACACATAAATAAAAATTCAATCAACAAAAATAAAGTCAAATCATTCCATCATCAGTGAATAATTTTTTACTCACCATTCTTTATTCTTTCAGCAATTTCTTTGCTCACTGTCAAGGTTATTGCTCCTTGATGATCTGTTAGTGTTACTAACATATTCTCCAGTTGGTAGCTTTGTGGATGCCTTTCGTAATTAAAGCAGTAGCGGTCCATCAATTTCACACCTAGGCCTTCAGTGGTGTCCTACATGAATAAATCCACTTCTTAATACATCATAACGATGCCATGGCTATAGAAACCTTAAATATTATATAAAAAAATGCAGTATAACAGGGCATTGCATCACAGACAGGTATCTCGTAGTGAGAATGAAAGCAAGAAACCCAATTAACACAATTCAGCAAGTTGCCGCAGATGCGCAACGTACATCATCTCTAGCTGAGGCATTAAACTTAAACTGACTTAGGAAGTCGTTTGTTGCCATGACTTTTTTAATCATATTATTACCTGTAACATGTCTGTGTCGTACCTAAATCAAGAATTAATGACCATTTCTACAGCCATTGCAAAGATGCAGCAGAGAATGAGCGAGAGCGTCTATTTACCTCAGCAGCAAGTATTCTCGCATCTGCAGCGCTTATTTTGATCTTTAACGTTAGATCTTTCCTATTCTTGGAACAAAATTAATGCTTATGGTTGATTCAGGATTACACTTAATGAACAAACAAAATCCCACACACAACATCAGTAATACTACAATGACAAAGCAGCTTATATTAAACATAAAAAATTTATTAACTGAACGAGTAAGACAAACCCACATTTGTAACAAATAAATAAAAGGTTTTTGGATTTCCCCTTTCTTTAAAACGATCGTAGTTTGTGGTTCATAAAACACATCAGCCATAAAATAGTATAATGGCAAATTCGCATAGGCCTATATTAAACATCTAACTTTTATTAACAAAATGAATAAGCCTAGGCTACTTGCGTCGTAAGGTCTTTTCCCTCTTTTAAAACAAATGGGTATGGTTCATTGTTTTATTTATTTTAATTTTTTAATGAAAACAGCAACAATAAAGACAAACTCGCCTAAACAAATTTTCATTAAAATCACTGGACTATAAAAAGCTTAAGACGTTTCGGTGTCTATCCAAACACCTTCATCTGTTGTAAAAACAGGAAGTAACTGTCGTCGTCTGTAAGTAAGTAAGTAAGTAAGTAAGTAATCTTGCTCTGATCACTGGTGATCGGTTCTGCACAGATTTAGGTCATCTCAAACAAGCCTCTTGATTATCTGGTGCAGGTGTGTTTAATTAGGGTTAGAGATAAACTCTGCAGGACACCGGCCCTCCAGGACCAAGTCTGGTATTCTGTGGTAATACCAGACTCCACTTAAACCCTATTCAGACGGTAATTGTTTCTCAGGGGACATAAGTGATTTTCACCATACACAGGGGGTAGTAGGTGATCTTAATGCCGTCCGAATCCAGAATGTCAGTGTTTGTCTCTCACCACCCCCGTAGAAATTCCCGGCCGAATTACATACTGTTTTTTGACAAACACCAAGGCCGTGTGGTGATTTAATTGCCGTCCGAATCCACATCTCTTGAGTTTACGAGAAGAAATCGATTCAAAATTCAGTGTTTAATCCCTTTTTGAGCACTCCTGAACACCGTACGGTAAATATTGTACTTCGGTGTGATTTGCATACATATTTATTTCTGAAATGCTGGAAATACTTCACAACTGCTCCACCACAGCGACTGGGAGCAGAAAGAGAAGAAAAACACGTAAACATTCGAAATGGGTCTTTATTGTGGCAGCAGCAGGTATGCAATGCAATTTTTAAAATGTGTATTATAAACAGATAACTAGCCTACATCGCATATAATTATATACAACTATAGCACGTCTATTTTCCTATTTTTAAACAGGAGATTTAAATAATCAAATAATAAATAGGATTATATATTATAAAATATGCTTGGAATAATAAGAATACATTTTACATAAGTATTTTTTAAAATACAATTTACACAATAATAAGAATAATCACGTGACTGGCCATGTGAGCAGTGCAGAACTCGCTCCTCCACTGTAAATAAATCGCCATTCGAATCTATGAGTTTTATCACTGAGGTGATATGTAAATTAATTTTTACAGACATCCATATGAGAAACAATTACCGTCTGAATGGGACTTTAATCTACCAGTCATAATGATTTCAGAAGAGATCTGAATAAATAAAACATTTTATTTGTCAGGTAAAAATGTATCATTTCAATTACATAATTAAACACTAAGAATACAATTCAGAATTAAATTCAGTTCCAATTCAGATCATTACGTAACATCAGTTGCTCAAAGATGAATCTAAGAGTGAGAGATGCATACCCGGCAGCAGCATGTGAGAGCTCTAGTGCACTGATAAAAAAAAAAAAATCCAATTTACCTAATTTTCCTGTTCTGAATTTGGCAGCCCTATTTATTAAAGGTTACTGATCCACTGAAGTTGTTTCCAATCATTACAGGAGCATTTACACTGGTACCATTTTCAGCTCTGATGTTAACAACATGGGATTCAGGCTGAGCACTGCTTCTCTTCTGGACTGGAGCTTTGTCAACTGAAAGAGAGAGATTTATGATTCTTACAAAGATTTACATACTTGACAACTTATGAATAATAGTGATATTGTAGGAGCAGGCAATAAGACCAAAATCTTAAATCACAATATATATATATATATATATATATATATATATATATTTTTTTTTTATTATTTATTTATTTATTTTTTTGCTTAATGTAAGGTTATTAATATGAAAACTTTGATCACATTGGAACTTTATAATTCTCAAAACCCATTTTGTTATCACAGCAAAAACCAGTACTAGCCAAACTAAAATCAGTAAATAGTTCTTGGCTCTTAGACAAAAACGATGTAAAGTCGCTTGTTTTAAAACTGCAAGGCTTAAGAATACATTTGAATGTTAAACTTTTGTGAAGGCAGTCACAAAAGTATTATTAAAGGTTATTAAAAGTTTATTGATATATCAAATCACTGACATCTAGCGTGACGTGAGGATGTATTTTCAACATGTTTGTCCAACTTAATGTGAAGCTTTGCTTGTGTGATTGAAACTTGCCTTGAAGATACATTAATCAATTTAGCGACCACCTATTGGCCTGCCTTAATGAACAATTGTATCACAGAATAATAAGTTTTAATTCAGACTTTTAGACCATTGTAAAGTGGGTGTCAGTGTTAAATGTACTAGTATAAGATCTGATGCTGTTGGGCTTGTGCCTATAATCATGATACAGTCACTGTGAATTAAACTTTACCTTGCTTGTGATTTTTCTCTAGCTGGTCAGCCAGATGGTTGTGGTTCATCTTCCTCAGGATGACCACAGTGATCGTCACAGCTTCTTCTGGTCCAAAACATGCAACCACCTTATCCACTGTTTTTAACCTATTTGCATTCTCCATTTCAGACTTTGATATACACTCATGATCTTTCTCTAAGTACCACTGAAACTCCTTCAGTTCATCTTCCACCAGGTTCCTCAGTGATTTCAGGAGCAGATCTTCAACAGACGCCATCGTCCTTCACCAGTTCACAGCTGCAGGACAAGAAGAAATACATCTGAAGTAGTTTCACTCTTAACATGTGAACCTAAATGCTCAAGTGTTATTTGGATTATGCAGAGGTGTAAAGAGGACCTGAAAGAGTACAGAGTGCAAGTTCTCTGTAAGTTCACCAGCAAAGTGCTATCTTCTGAATGGAATGACTCAAGGGAGAGCACACCCTCACCCAACTGATTGCTCAAGCCTGCGATCAAACAACGACTGAGGTCCAAAGAAGGACTGAAGGTGGGTACACTAATCTATGGCACACTATTAAGAAGTGCTAACCTGCAAATGCTATCTTAGTCAGTTATTTCTACCTGTTTTATCCCTTAAATTTCATTTTATCAATGTAACCCAATGTATAGATTAAGTTGATACTTTTGGGTTGAATAAAATCAAATAAATTGTTACCACATGAGAAATTGTACATTCAATTAAGAAAAACACTTAAAAGGACATCAAGGCTTTACTCAAGTGAAAACACTTTCATCATCCTCATGAATGTATGCTGGTTTTGCGTTATTTGTTATTAAGGCACACTATAGAAAGCGCATAAAATTAAGTATAAAGAAGAGAAGAAAGCAGCCCTAGGCAGCTGCCTATACTGTACATGCCAGGATCCGCCACTGCCAGCAGTTAGAAATTTACTAAAACAAGCCTATCGTGAGATATCTGGTAGGGGGGCACCTGGGGAGGCCAACCAGATTTCAGAGGGGCAAGAGCCACCCCGTAGACACGCCCCTGTTCTAAAGATAATAAAGCTGATGACAATGCATTACTGATCCCCTTTTATACTTCCGGGCACTTTGCTGATGACCTTGTCCAATTAAAATAACAGTGTTTTCACATATGCTTCAGACACCAGTCACTTTAATGGCATTTCCCATAGCGTCCTCCCAAACGCAGTGTAGATTAACATTCAAAAGGGAACATGGTGAATACACTTGATTCAAACATGTTCCAATTTGCTCAGTGTTTTCTGGAAAACTCTACACAAGAACGGCATCATTTTGCACAGGTTTAACCATGTTCTCATTTTGAAAACTGATGACACACAGTCAGAATCAGTCAGACAAAATGTCTCCTGTTTCCCAAAAGGAGGTTTTTGTAACAGTGTTTTGAATTGATCTCACTAGTGTTATCTAGACAGGAATAAATAGTCTTGAGTATTTGACAGGTTTTTTGCAGTAGTGGACAGTAATGAAGTAAATTTACTTGAGTATTGTACTTAAGTACACTTTTTGAGTATCTGTACTTTACTCGAGTATTATTTTTTCTGGAAACTTGCTACTTTAACTTCACTACATTTGAAAGACAAATATCGTACTTTTTACTCAACTACATTTATATCAAGGTCCCCAAGTAGAAAGTCGTTATATGTAGCAGTAAAATTGCAGTAAAATCACAGTATCCACAAATTTACTATTATCTCACTATAGTAACCATAATTATGCTATTTGTAGTAACTTCAGTAACCACAAATTTACCATTATAGTAACTATAGTATAGTAACAAATTTTCATTATAGTAACTATAGTTTAATTTTTGTAGTTAAACTATGGCAATACAAATGTTAGGCTAATATATCTGTCAAAAATGACTGCCCTCACTTTACCATATACAGTGGGTACGGAAAGTATTCAGACCCCCTTAAATTTTTCACTCTTTGTTATACTGCAGCCATTTGCTAAAATCATTTAAGTTAATTTTTTCCTCATTAAATGTACACACAGCACAGAATTTTTAAAAAATCACATTTTTGCAGATTTATTAAAAAAGAAAAACTGAATATGTCCTATCAATATGGTCCTAAGTATTCAGACCCTTTGCTGTGACACTCATATATTTAACTCAGGTGCTGTCCATTTCTTCTGATCATCCTTGAGATGGTTCTACACCTTCATTTGAGTCCAGCTGTGTTTGATTATACTGATTGGACTTGATTAGGAAAGCCACACACCTGTCTATATAAGACCTTACAGCTCACAGTGCATGTCAGAGCAAATGAGAATCATGAGGTCAAAGGAACTGCCTGAAGAGCTCAGAGACAGAATTGTGGCAAGGCACAGATCTGGCCAAGGTTACAAAAACATTTCTGCTGCACTTAAGGTTCCTAAGAGCACAGTGGCCTCCATAATCCTTAAATGGAAGACGTTTGGGACGACCAGAAGCCTTCCTAGAGCTGGCCGTCCGACCAAACTGAGCTATCGGGGGAGAAGAGCCTTGGTGAGAGAGGTAAAGAAGAACCCAAAGATCACTGTGACTGAGCTCCAGAGATGCAGTCCGGAGATGGGAGAAAGTTAACCATCACTGCAGCCCTCCACCAGTCGGGGCTTTATGGCAGAGTGGCCCGACGGAAGCCTCTCTTCAGTGCAAGACACGTGAAAGCCTGCATGGAACTTTTTGGCCTTAATTCTAAGCGGTATGTGTGGAGAAAACCAGGCACTGCTCATCACCTGTCCAATACAGTCCCAACAGTGAAGCATGGTGGTGGCAGCATCATGCTGTGGGGTGTTTTTCAGCTGCAGGGACAGGACGACTGGTTGCAATCGAGGGAAAGATGAATGCGGCCAAGTACAGGGATATCCTGGACGAAAACCTTCTCCAGAGTGCTCAGGACCTCAGACTGGGCCGAAGGTTTACCTTCCAACAAGACAATGACTCTAAGCACACAGCTAAAATAACGAAGGAGTGGCTTCACAACAACTCCGTGACTGTTCTTGAATGGCCCAGCCAGAGCCCTGACTTAAACCCAATTGAGCATCTCTGGAGAGACCTAAAAATGGCTGTCCACCAACGTTTACCATCCAACCTGACAGAACTGGAGAGGATCTGCAAGGAGGAATGGCAGAGGATCCCCAAATCCAGGTGTGAAAAACTTGTTGCATCTTTCCCAAAAGACTCATGGCTGTATTAGATCAAAAGGGTGCTTATACTAAATACTGAGCAAAGGGTCTGAATACTTAGGACCATGTGATATTTCAGTTTTTCTTTTTTTAATAAATCTGCAAAAATGTCAACAATTCTGTGTTTTTCTGTGAACATGGGGTGCTGTGTGTACATTAATGAGGGAAAAAAAATGAACTTAAATGATTTTAGCAAATGGCTGCAATATAACAAAGAGTGAAAAATTTAAGGGGGTCTGAATACTTTCCGTACCCACTGTGTGTGTATATATATATATATATATATATATATATATATATATATTTATATATAAACTTAGGCCTACTGGTAAATTGCTGCTAAAAACTGGTCAGGGAAGTATATATATCTGAACATTATTTTATTGTCAAAACACTGCACATAAATACATACTTTTTTTTTTGCAAACAAATGATCACAAAGTAGGCTAAATGAAAACTTTAGAATCTAAACTGGGAATCAATAAGAATTGAAATCAATAAGCAGAATCAGAATCTGAATGGATAGAATTCAAACAATACCCAACACTAGCCACATGTTGTGAAGTTCACTGATTTCTGAGCATTTTCTGAACACTGATCAGTTGATGGCAAAATTCAAAAAGACGGTTCTTTGGCGCAACCTGCACACCCATGGCCATACTGAGAGTATGTTCCAGTTTTCTGAAGAGATTAAAGGTTTGTTTTCTTTTCAATGTTTGCTTTGTTTGCCTAAAATGAACCATATCATAGACTTCAGTATCTCTTTGAAAAAGAACTTTGTAACTTTTAAACAAGTATTAAAATGAGTTCAATGTAGTTGTTGGAATGTTAAATAAAAAAATAAAGATGATTATCTTCATTCAGTTGTTCCATTTCAGTATGTTTTGTAACATAAAAGCTCTTAATTTCAAAGATAATACAAGCTAATAAGTTTATTCAGTAGGTTGCATTAGTGGCATAAGGTATTGTAAGTATACAACAATGCGACAATAAAACAATGCATTTACTTACTTTTTACTTTTGATACTTAAGTACTTTTAAAAACTTAAGTAAAAATCTGTCTTTACAACTTTCACTTGTAGTGGAGTAGTATTTGACCAGTAGTATCTGTACTTTCACTCAAGTAATGAAGTTGTGTACTTTGTCCGCCTCTGTTTGTTTGTCGTCTGAGGTCAAAGATTAGATTCTGACAAAAGAGAATATGATTTTGATTAAAATATTTGACTTTGACCTGGAAGTTTGAAGTTTGCACAAGTTGGTGTGTAGTTTTGATATTGTGTTTATAGTTGTGAGAAAATGGTGAATTGTTTCATGAATAACATTATTATGATAAGCTATTTAGCCCTACCTTTTCAACTTCCCTTTTGAACATAGATCCATGAAGTTTGAACAAACTATATGTGTTCGTTATTTTTCCAATAGAGGTTTTGCTCTCAAGTGTTTCGTAAAGTGTTTAACACTTAAAATGAACTTAAGCAAAAGAGCATTACTGAAATAGAAATAATGCTCATTTTTATTGAATTAGTCTGTTTACTATATAAATGTAGTATTACATAAACTCTGTCTGCAGACGCATGAACCTGTTGCAGGATAGTTTCTCTCTCGAAGAGTGAAGAGCGCATGAGAAGACATACTGTTTGAGAATCACACACTCACTAATAAACACAATGAAATGAGGGGGAAAACAGTGATTTCACGTCATGTTAAAACGGTATAAGAATGTGCAGCTTCCTGGGATTCACTTACAAAGAAACGCTTGATCATCTGATGACGACATTAAGAGCATTAAATAAAATCAGGAAAATGACTTTAGCACAGTATTAAAGTCTCAGAAGCAAAAAAGTGATCATAAGACGACACTCATACAAGAAAACAACTAAAGAAAGATGAAACACTCACCTCAAATGATATTTGTACTGTAGATTCTTCTATTTCTTCTTAACTGTTGTGTTGAAAAGCAGCTCAGAAATCTTTCACTTTCAGTTGAACTGGTTTTTCAGGAAGAGAAGAAAGACATCAACACACACACATTTCCTTCCACACTGGTGCAGAGATCTTTAGGACAGAATGAAATAAAAAATATATATATATGCAAACACTATCCACGAAGAAGTCTAGTTCATTGAGTACGGGCTAGTTGCATCTCCGCCATCTTGGATTTCCGGTTGGGCAAGTATGTGCATAGCTACTTCTGGTTTTGCTAAACGCCGGTGCAGAGAACTGGAGAAATCCAGATATTGCCTTCTATATATGTTTACAGGATTTATATTATCACTTCAAATGCAAATAAGATCTACATGGCTATTATTAGGATACATCAGTTTGTTCCATCATCATTTTCACAACATATTTTAATATTTTACACAAAGTTAACTTAGCATCAAACATATTTTTTAAATGAAAAAAAAGGGATGTAAAAGGATGCAACTAATACGTGACTAATTTAAAGATTTGTTTTATCTGATAATTAATGCAAAAGAAATCATAAAAATATACATGCACTGCTTATAGACAGATAATGATTTATGCAACAGATCTTTCACTAAACAGATAAATATTATTAAAAATACACAGGGAAATGCAAACACCGATCTTTTAATTAATGAAAATCTACCATAATTACATTGTTAAATTGTACATTTACAGTTATAAATTATGTAATCAAATAAAGTTAATAAAACATACATGCAGAAATCTCTTGAGTGTCTTATTTGACAGTCATAATCCTCATGATCTTATAAATAGCAGTCAGAACGTTTTTTTTATCTACACAGAAGTGCGCAATAATGTAGGGAGGATGTTTTCTCTTGTCTTTGATATGCCACCATCTGCAATTTAATTTGAAAAACATTATATCTATTTAGCCAAGTTTCTTATGTAACTTTCCAGTACAGTGAATTTGAATGTCGCAAGACCGGAAGTAAGTATGCACACACTCGCGTCGCCGAAGCTCACCGGCGCCATCTTGTGCACCGAGCCAATTGTGGTTTAATTTGGTTTTTTTACAAAGTCAAAAAATTTCTCTATTAAAGTGTAATGAGTTGTATTTGGGGTTATTATAGCACAATTCTTAACCCTACCCCAGACCTCACTGATTTTAAAACCTGGATACGGCCATGGTGACATCATAACTTTTGAACAAAATCTATTCAATCATTCAGTCAGTCATCTGTTCAGAAATGTGTGGTTTAATTAATTTTTTTTATTTAATTTAATTTTTAACATTTAATTTAAGTGAATAATTGTGTACATTTATGAGATATATGTAAAGTAAGACAGAGGCTGTTTACTGGAAAACTAGGCTTCATTGAAGGGAATGCTCTCTCTCAGGACAGACTGTGACCAAAGGAAGTGAGCTGAGAAACCACTGGGTGTGTGTTTCCTGTTCTCTGTTGAAGAAACTGCAGACGTTGTCGGCCAAAAAAAGCCTGGTGTTGCTGCTTCATTTGAGATTTTCTGTAAAAAAAACTTGGTCCCACTTTATATTAGGTGGCCTTAACTACTATGTACTTGCATTTGAATTAATCATTTGATACAATGCGCTTATTGTGTACATACATGTTTTTACATTGTACTTATATTTTTAAAAATACCTATTTGTAATTACATCTGTAATTAATTTCTGTAATTACATTTATAATTACACTGTTGACCCATCCCTTACACCTTAACCCACTCTTAAACCTACCCAAACCACCAAACCTGCCCCTAACCTCACCCGTATCCCACCTCAATATCAGCAAACGTGTTTTGCAATACAGTATGAACACAACAAGTACATGGTACTTATTTTTTGATGAAAGTACATAGTAGTTAAGGCCACCTAATATAAAGTGTGACCAAAAACTCTTTTACAGAAGTTCCCCTTTTCATCCTTTCTATTCGACTGTCATCCTAAAGATAGAAAAACAAAACACTTAAATTGTGTCAACAAACTCATCTGAAATCCGTTTCCATTTGAACTGCTGTGGTGATGGAGATGCTACCCATAATTCAGTGACACCTGAAGAAATTCAGGGCTTTAAATGTGAAGTGAAACTGCAGTTAATTTCTGAAAAAGTCACCAGATGTGCAACAATCAGAGCGGCTGAAGCTCCAGTAGCTTCAGGAAATGAGATGCATTTGACTGCTAAATAAACCAAATTCATTCATTCATCTTTCAAGACAAATAATTAAGTATATGCCTCATTTACTCACTCCTACTTCTCTCCATGTTCATTTCTGGAGCCACACTAATATTCTGCATGTTCTGAAGCAGTTCAGCATAGAGACTCACCACTGAAAAAAAGCCTGTTGTGGAGGATCTACTGGAAATGTCTTGTTTATTTATTATCAAAATTTGTCATAAATATGACTGAATACATACAAAAAGTAAAAAAAAAATGTCTTCTATTATTTCTGTTGAGTTCATCTAAGGCTGTATCTGGAAGTCAGTTGTAGTTTCTGTTTGTCTCTCTTCTTTTTGTTGTTTCTCTTTCCTTCAGTGATTTTGCTTATTAACCCTCTGGGGTCTGAGGGGGTTTTGGGGCCCTGGAGAATGTATGACATGCTCTGACATATGTAATGGTTTTTGGACTTGAATATTAATATCGGTATTAATACTAGGGGTGTAACGGTGCGCGTACCGAACCGAGACAGTTCACATGGCAAATTCCAAATGGAAGTGATCATCCCTATCCCCTTGGAGTGGGGACTTTGGAGTGAACAGGGCACATGCGTGCCATTATGTAGTCGTTTGGAATGCACTTGGCAAAGGGAGAGACATAAGTTCCTCATTATCTGCAGCTGGGATGTTCCCGTGACAACGCAGGACGGTGTGCGTCAGCAGATGTCGCTGTTTTAATGGCATAAATGTCTTTTTAGTGTTGTTAGCATAACTGTTGCAAATGAACATACATTTAATATTTTAAAACGTTTTTTTTTTAGTTTTTTGCCATATAATATATATTAAAACTAATATGTATAAAACTTTAAAAAATATAAAATGTATTTTTTATGCCGGTGTCCGTCAGCAAACCGTTTTGGTTCGGTACACGTACCATTACACCCCTAATTAATACTGATATTAATACTTGGTACTATTAATATTGAGCTTTGGTCACACACAGTTACACTGTAAGAACAGTTATATTAAATGAACAATTCCTGTGGATTTACCATGTAATTTCTCTGGTGTTACACAGTTATGATTGAAGGATTACACTCTAAATTCAGTGGAGATCATTTGTAATGACACTGATGTTACACAGCAGCACCTAGTGAGTCAGGCTTTACATATACAGTACATTGTGGTTGTTGTGCAGAACTTTACACTTTACACTGAGTGGACAGTTCCTGAGAAGTTACCATGTAAGTACACTGCTATCACTAGGTGAAACTTTCTAATTCAGCCCGAGTACCGCCAGTCTAATTCTATTTCAGTTTTCACAAATACAACATGATTTCCAGAAATGTTGGGACGTTTTTTAAATTTGAATAAAATGAAACCTAACAGAATTTCAAATCTATAGAGACTATATTTTATTCACAACGGAACAAATTTTTTAACTGAGAAATCTTTACAATTTTATGCACAAAATGAGCTCATTTCAAATCTGATGACTGCTACAGGTCTCAAAATAGTTGGGACGGGGGCATGTTTACCATGGTGTAGCATCTCCTCTTCTTTTCAAAACAGTTTGAAGACGTCTGGGCATCGAGGTTATGAGTTTCTGGAGCTTTGGTGTTGGAATTTGGTCCCATTCTTGCCTGATAAAGGTTTCCAGCTATTGAAGAGTTTGTGGTCGTCTTTGACGTATTCTCCGTTTAATGAAGCCCCAAATGTTCTCTAAAGGTGAAAGATCTGGACTGCAGGCAGGCCAATTCAGCACCCGGACTCTTCTACTACGAAGCCATGCTGTTGTAATAGCTGCAGTATGTGGTTTTGCGTTGTCCTGCTGAAATGCACAAGGCCTTCCCTGAAATAGACGTTGTCTGGATGGGAGCATATGTTGCTCTAAAACCCTTATATATCTTTCAGCATTCATAGTGCCTTCCAAAAAATGCAAGCTGCATCAGAGATTGGCTTTTGAACTGAACCCTGATGACACGCTGGAAGGTCTCCCTCCTCTTTAGACACAGCGTCCATGAACAAGAATGTCAAATTTGGACTCGTCTGACCATAGAACACTTTTCCACTTTGAAACAGTCCATTTTAAATGAGCCTTGGACACGACGGCGCTTCTGGACCATGTTCACATATGGCTTCCTTTTTGCATGATAGAGCTTTAGTTGGCATCTGCAGATGGCACGGTGGATTGTGTTTACCAACAGTGGTTTCTGGAAGTATTCCTGGGCCCATTTAGTAACGTCAATGACAGAATCATGCTGATGAGTGATGCAGTGTCGTCTGAGGGCCCGAAGACCACGGGCATCCAACAAAGGTCTTCGGCCTTGTCCCTTACACACAGAGATTATTTCAGTTTCTCTGAATCTTTTGATGATGTTATGCACTGTAGATGATGAGATTTGCAAAGCCTTTGCAATTTGATGTTGAGGAACGTTGTTTTTAAAGTATTCAACAATCTTCTTACACACTCTTTCACAGATTGGAGAGCCTTTGCCCATCTTTACTTCCGAGAGACTCTGCCTCTCAAAGACATCCCTTTTATAGCTAATCATGTTAAAGACCAGTGTTAATTTCGTCAACGAAGACGACGACGAAAAATATTCATTAGCGAACCTTTTTTCTGTGACTAAGATGAGACGTTGACGAGCTAAAACTAATATCTGATGATAAAAACTATTACGCCGCGTCTTCGTTAACAAGACGAGACGGGACTAGAATTTTATTTGAAGAGGTGTTCAGGGCGGGTGTGGGGTGTTTTTTCAAACCTGCAGTAGAACTCATTCAGATCGTCTGCCAGTTGTTGATTCTCCACAGTGCTGGGGGATGGTGTCTTGTAGTTGGTGATCTCTTTCAGACCTTTCCACACTGATGCTGAGTCACTGGAAGAGAATTGAATCCTTATTTTTTCTGAATAATTCCTCTTTGCCACTCTGATCTCCTTTTCCAGTGTGTATTTGGCCTGTTTATACAAGACTTTGTCCCCCTTCCTGTAAGCATCTTCTTTGACTGACTTTATTCAAATTTAAATAATGTCCCAACATTTCCGGAATTCGGGTTGTACATGGTATGCACACAGAGATCATCAATGTTTTACAAACCTTATGGTTTCCAGTTGTGTGTGCATAAATATATACACACACACAAACAACCTGTAACCGAAAGGTTTGTAAAACATTTACAACTGATGAGTAGTTTACACTTTAGATCAGGGGATGCAGAAAGTGTTGTAAATGGCAAGTCCTAACACACTTCACAAAGTACAAAGTCCAGAAACGTTCAAACAGCTCTGCATCTCTGCCTGATGAGCTCAACCTCTTGTTTGCATGCTTTAAAGACCTGAATACAGAACCCTGGACAATGCTGGAAATGACTCCTGATTAGATGAAACAGACTCTTACACTAACCCTTACACAGGTTTACAAGTCACTGAGTAGAGTGAACCTTCACAATGTAGGCCCAGGTAACATCCCAGAACAAATTCTCAGGCAAGAAAGTCATAAACACCTAAGATGGCATGAGGGTGAGTAAATCTTGTTGTATTTTTCATTTTTGGGTGAACTATACCTTTATTTCATGGCAAGATACAGTGGGGCAAAAAAGTATTTAGTCAGCCACCAATTGTGTAAGTTCTCCCACTTAAAAAGATGAAAGAGGCCTGTAATTTTCATCATGTGTATACCTCAACTATGAGAGACAAGATGAGGGAAAAAAATCCAGAAAATCACATTGTAGGATTTTTAAAGAATTTATTTGCAAATTATGGTGGAAAATAAGTATTTGGTCAATAACAAAATTTCATCTCAATACTTTGTTATATACCCTTTGTTGGCAATGACAGAGGTCAAACGTTTTCTGTAAGTCTTCACAAGGTTTTCACACACTGTTGCTGGTATTTTGGCCCATTCCTCCATGCAGATCTCCTCTAGAGCAGTAATGTTTTGGGGCTGTCGCTGGGCAACAGCGGGTTGAGATCTGGACACTGGCTAGGCCACTCCAGGACCTTGAAATGCTTCTTACAAAGCCACTCCTTCGTTGCCCGGGCGGTGTGTTTGGGATCATTGTCATGCTGAAAGACCCAGCCACGTTTCATCTTCAATGCCCTTGCTGATGGAAGGAGGTTTTCACTCAAAATCTCACGATACATGGCCCCATTCATATTCCATTTTCTAATAATTGCTCCCACAGTTGATTTCTTCACACCAAGCTGCTTACCTATTGCAGATTCAGTCTTCCCAGCCTGGTGCAGGTCTACAATTTTAGAGCAGGCGCCATTATTCACGGAGATAGTCTCGGTCAAAATATCATTTTAAAGTCGGATTTCGGGTTTGGGGAACCACTCTTGAATTATTTTTTGTCAAATGTAACAAACTGTAACGTTAACTTAGTTGCTGTCTGCCTTGTTTGGCAAATGAATGTCGGAGCCGTCACATTTTACATTTTAAGCACACCGTCACATCTCACTTGACGTGGAGGTAAGTTTCGTGTTACAGTGTGCTCACTTTCAGTTTTATAAATAAAAGTTTCATAACTTTTAATTGTTGTTGATATGGTGTATTTGTTACTGAGCGTGTAGTAAAGCATCCGGTATATTAACGTTACTGAGGTGATGTTAAGCAGCTGTGATAATGTTAAATCTAAAGTGTGGTACAACTGTGTTTAGAGCGCTTTATGCCTTCAACAGGAGCTGGCAGAGCAATTGTCAAGAAAAGAAGATACTATTACGACTTTTTATTTAACCCTATAAAACCGACGGGAGCGCCCACACTCCGGTTTGCGTGTCTGTTTAAAAGTCAATAGAAACCGAAACCAAGAGGGTAGCGCAATAATTATTTTTGCATTCAAAATCAGAGACGTTACACAGTATTTTTTTTTTGTTTATTGTTATTGGGGTTTCCAGATTGCTGTCATTCAAGAAGTTATCATTTCCTCCCCCATTGTGGCTGAGCTACACATTCTCTTCATTTTAAGAGATTAACCCTAATAAAGAGGAGAATGGCACCAACGCTGGAATTCATACAAATGTAAGGAACATAATAATGAAACTGTATAAAGCATTTTGTTGTGTTGCTGTTTAGTTGAAAATAATCAAAGGGTTAGTTCATTGAAAATTGAAAATGAAAAATACAAAAAATATTCTCGTCACTTCATAAAGTTCAGATTGAACCACTGATGGCAGAAGGACTATTTTGACGATGCTTTTCATACTTTTCTGGGCCTTGACAGTGTCATTTACTTGGCAGTCAATGGGACAGTCATATTTCATCCAAAATATCTTAAATTGTGTTCCGAAGACGAACAAAGTTTTTACGGGTTTGGAACAACATGGGTGTAAGTGATTAATGACAAAATTTTCATTTTGGGGTGGAGTAACCCTTTAAGTACTGTATATCATAAAACATTGTCGACAAGATCACATGACAGATGCAATTGGAGACTGGAACTTGATAAGTCAATTTTAACCTGTTCTGCACATTACTTTGTACTTCACTTTCTTTCATTTCTTATCATTTCCAGTCTTCCTGTGAATAAATCCTGAACGAGGGTCAAAGGTTCAGATGAAGGGAACCTATGCTTCAAAGACTCATGTATGAACAACTTCGAGAATCCATGTTCAATTTGAGGTTTTTTCAAATCTCAACATGGAACTTGGACTGAACATGCAGCAAAAGTAAAAAAAAAAAAATAATAATTTCCTCAAGCTGGCACATGGCAAGAGATACTAAGAGCACACAAACACTTGGAGTCCTGCTCTTAATTTAGATTGTATAGTTCTCTTAGTTTCACATTGAAATGTCAGGCATGAGTGCATGAATCTTTGTTCTTTATTTTCAAATGCTGTACAAGAAAGTTTTTTTTTTGCAGTACCATGTCAGTTGTAGATGACAATTCACATTTTTGAGTGAACTGTCCTTTTAAATATCATTTCACTTGACTATTGATTATACGTCTATAGCAATTGTTATCAATGACAGCCCTGTTTTTGTATACATTTTTTCCCATGTATCTGAAAATGTTTTGAATCTTGACTGTTTCACAGTGAAGTTTATCTTTGTGACCACTATTTGGTGCAACACCAATATTGTACAAGTACCTGCTCATGTTTTCTTTTTTCTGCCTGTTGCTGTTTAAAACTAAAATGTTTTCCACAATACAAGCATTTTCAATGGTGCTTTACACATTGTTAAATTAATTGACATCATAATATTTTTGTCTTCACAAATAGTAAGTTTGTCTTGTTAAAGGCAAATAAAAGCTACTGCCTATCTTCACCCGGGACTTGACTCGAGACTTGAATGCAAAGACTCGAGACTTGTGACTTGCAAAACAATGACTTGGTCCCACCTCTGTGTACAGGCCCCTGGTGTTTTATCCCCAGAAACTTCTTTGTTTCACAGCACATTCAAAACACCCCACAAATACATTGCAAATAAGCTTAGCAACACCTCTATATCATTTAAATTAAAGGGCGACTACCTAAACTGCTAAAAATCAAAGTATAGGAAAAAAGATGGTCAGGTATTCTCACTAGGGCAGCGATGATAAATCGATGCAGAATCGATTCGTGGAACGATTCTGAGATCTTCCGAATGCATCTCGATTCTCTCTGGAATCGATTCTGATCTTAGATTTTAAAAGCAGATGCCGTTCTAATCTAGTTTTTATCTGCACACTCAAATGCTCATGAAGAAGAGTGCTGAAGAGCACTTGTGCGTTCGGCTGAGTCATGTAATTTCACTTTGTCTCAAAATTAGTGGTGGGCCGTTATCGGCGTTAACGTGCTGCGTTAACGTGAGACTCTTATCGGGCGATAAAAAAAATATCGCCGTTAATCTATTCTCAAAGTTGGGTTGGGAGCTGGGTCTATACTACGCAAACTATGATGACTTTCACCTTGATATTTTAGCGGATGTATACCTAGCGAATTGCACTGTAGGGGGCGAGAGCGAGTCTTGAACCTGTGTGTATGCGTGCTAACATGGATGCAGCTATGAAGCCGCCGGGTTTGCTTCAGGAAAATGTATTTTTAAGAAGCTTCCCAATGGAAATCGGCAAGTCATTTCTGTATCTACGTTACATGGTCGCTCTCTGTATCAGCGCACAGCGGAGTTCCGCCCGGTTCGCACACACACACACACACACACACACACACACACACAAGTGAGCACACTCCCACTCCTATTTGTAAATATTAAGCCGCAAAACGTCTATTTAAATATGACTTCTGTGTGTCTCTGTGTTAATGTATGGCGCAGGACGCACGGGTTTGTTCACTACTCATACAGAAGACCGCGTGGCGCTTGCGGCGATATTAACGCCTGTCGCCTCCTAAATGAGGACATAAATACACGAACAACATCTCCAGAACTGCTCTGAGAGTCACTTCATGAGCATTCGGCGTTTCATTTGAGAAAAACTATCCTCACGGCAACCCGTCAAAATAAAATTTCGGTTTCACTTGAAGACATTGGGCAGAACGTAATAGGCTACTACTACTAAAACTATTAAAATCTTATCTTTAAGGAATAATCATACAATGTCTTCAATGTTATTATCAATATTAAATTCTTGATGACTGCTAGTTGTTTACTACTAGTAGTGAACTTATTCTGATCTACTTGGCAGAATTCAAATGAGCCATTTTAATCTAGATTAATTCCAAGATTACAGTGAGATTAATCTAGATTAAAAAAATTAATCTATGCCCACCACTACTCAAAATGCTTTTATGACGCAAGATTAATGTAAACATCTTACTGTGAACAACTTCAACCTTAATGAATTTTATGAATGATTATTTTAGGTTCAAGTGTGTGCAAGGATTTGGAAACAAGCAGAGAATCGACTCAAGAAAGTTGCGCGATGTATTCGGAAAATCTCAGAATCGATGCTGAATCATTTCTCCATTCGCGATGCATCAATTTATTTTCCCAGCCCTAGTTCTCACTGCGGTAAAATGGTCGAAAGAAAACAAAAATACTCAAAAGGTAAAGTATAAAGAGATGTAAGATATAACTAACACAATAATACAAATAGAACAAGTGGTAATGAGGTGGATTCAGATGAAGCTCACATTCAGCTGCTTATTTCAAACGGATATGCATTTTCTATTCTCATAATCTTTAACAAAGAACAAAAACAGTCTCCCGCATTTACATGACTTTGCATATGCATGAATAAGTGTGATGATTTTATTGCACTGAATCCCAATTAAAGTCTTTCTCTTGCGCAGATGAATGCTGAAATTCGGAAAACAAATAATTCACTTCACAAAGGAAAACAAATTATTTCCAGAATGAGTTTGCAAATGATGTTTCAGGCTTATGTGATATGGGAAAGTCATATCACACTGAACACACTTGTAAGGCTTCTCTCCAGTGTGAACTCTCTTAAGGTTTCCTTTAACCGTGAAGCTCTTTCCACACAGTTTGCAGGTGAAAGGCTTCTCTCCAGTGTGAACTCTCATGTGATCCTCCAGGTTTGCTGTTTGTTAAATTCATTCCACATTGATGACACATGTAAGGCTTCACCCTGATGTGAATTTTTACATGATTCTCAAGGTGACTCCTGTCTGTGAAACTCCTTTCACACTGATGACATATAAAACAGTCCTCTCCTGAGTGAATCCTCATGTGATGATTAAAGTGTGATTTGTCATGTGAACATTAAGATTTCCTTTCTGACTAAAACTCTTTCCACACAGAGAGCAGACAAACGGCTTCTCTCCAGTGTGAACTCTCATGTGATCCTCCAGGTTGGCTCTGTTTGTTAAATTCATTCCACATTGATGGCACATGTAAGGCTTCTCCCCGATGTGAATTTTTACATGATTCTCAAGGTGACTCCTGTCTGTGAAACTCCTTTCACACTGAGGACATATAAAACAGTCCTCTCCTGAGTGAATCCTCATGTGATGATTAAGGTATTCTCTACATCTGAAGCTCCTTCCACACTGATCACAAACAAATGGATCCTCTCCAGTGTGAACTCTCATGTGAGTCTTAAAGGTGCCATAGAATGAAAAACTGTATTTACCTTGGCATAGTTGAATAATGACAGTTCTGTACATGGAAATGGCATACAGTGAGCCTCAAACACCATTGTTTCCTCCTTTTTATGTAAATCTGAGCGAAAATGGCAGATCATGGAAATAAATGTTATGTTCCAGGCTGTGCAGGGGATGTGGAGTGCAGGGATGGGTTGGTGTCTGTATTCAGAAAGGCACGGAAAACAAATAACACATTCTAATAAAATAATGTGAGCCACTAAAGGGACATGGTTAGCTTCTTGCTAGTGGTATCCTGTTACATTACAGTACATAAGATTTCACTCACCACATAAACAGAGTAAGGAGAGATGACTGAGGATGATGGCGAATGATTTACAGATCCTGAGCACCACTGACAAGCATCTGATCTTGTAAAACCTGTGGTAAGTACTGCCGCTCCATAGTATAAACGAAGTACGTGCGATCGCGAATTCCGAGCGATCATGCATTCAAAAGCAGTTTCAATGCCCCGCATATTAAAGGGATGGTTCACCCAAAAATGAAAATTCTGTCATAATTTACTCACCCTCAAGTAGTTCCAAACCTGTATGAATGCCTTTGTTCTGCTGAACACAAAGGAAGATATTCTGAAGACTGTGGGAGACAGAGCAGTTCTGGGGCACTATTGACTTCCATAGTATTTTTTTTTTCCTACTATGGAAGTCAGTGGTGCCCCAAAACAGCCTGGTTACAAACTTTTCAAAATGTCTTCCTTTGTGTTCGGCAGAACAAAGAAATTAATACAGGTTTGGAACTACTTGAGGATGAGTAAATGATGACACAATTTTCATTTTTGGAATAACTATACCTTTAATAGCGGCTCCCTGATGCCCGCATTTTATATCCAGTATAATTACCCAACGATGTAACTGCGCGAGAAAGTATTGAAATATAAATTTTCCCTGTGTTTCCTTCCTGATATGCGAGCTACTGAAATGCCCTGCACTGTAAAACAGCCAATCAGAGCAGAGCTCAACTATTAGCTGCACTGTGAAACAGCCAATCAGAGCAGAGCTCAACATTATTATTCATGACCCTTCCAAATAAGGTAATAACAGACCATTTCATTCTAGGGAGAAATCCTAGGGTTGTAAATGGACATGTAAAACCGTTTCTGGAGAATTTTTGCCCTTACCTAAGCCACATACCTTCTATGTAGATATCAGAGAACAATTTAAAATATTGTATCAATGCATTCTATGGCACCTTTAAAATGTTCTTTTTGCATGAAGCTCTTCTCACTCAGATTGCAGGAGTAAGGCTTTTCTCCAGTGTGATTTGTCATGTGATTCTTAAGATTTTCTTTTCGCCTGAAGCCCTTCCCACACAGTTTGCAGGAGTAAGGCTTTTCTCCAGTGTGATTTGTCATGTGGGCATTAAGATTTCTTTTCTGACTAAAACTCTTTCCACACTGAGAGCAGATGAATGGCTTCTCTCCAGTGTGAACTCTCATGTGATTCTTAAGATTTTCTTTTCGCCTGAAGCCTTTTCCACACAGTTTGCAGGAGTAAGGATTTTCTCCAGCGTGATTTGTCATGTGGGCATTAAGATCTCTTTTCTGACTAAAACTCTTTCCACACTGAGAGCAGATGAATGGCTTCTCTCCAGTGTGAACTCTCATGTGATTATTAAGATTTTCTTTTCGCCTGAAGCCTTTTCCACACAGTTTGCAAGAGTAAGGCTTTTCTCCAGCGTGATTTGTCATGTGGGCATTAAGATCTCTTTTCTGACTGAAACTCTTTCCACACTGAGAGCAGACAAACGGCTTCTCTCCAGTGTGAACTCTCATGTGATTATTAAGATTTTCTTTTCGCCTGAAGCCCTTCCCACACAGTTTGCAGGAGTAAGGCTTTTCTCCAGCGTGATTTGTCATGTGGGCATTAAGATCTCTTTTCTGAGTAAAACTCTTTCCACACTCAGAGCAGATGAACGGCTTCTCTCCAGTGTGAACTCTCATGTGACTCTTAAGATTATCTTTTCGTCTGAAGCTCTTCCCACACGGTTTGCAGTTGTAAGGTTTCTCTCTAGTATGAATTCTCATGTGGTCTGTAAGGATTTTCTTCCGTGTAAAACTCTTTCCACACTGAGAGCATATGAATGGTTTCTCTCCAGTGTGAACTTGCATGTGAGCCTTTAGATTTCCTTTTAGTAAGAAACTCTTTCCACACAGTTTGCAGGAGTAAGGCTTCACTCCAGTGTGGATTTTCAAGTGGGCTCTAAGGCTGTCTTTTAGACTGAAACTCTTTCCACATTGTTCACAGGTGTAAAGTTTCTCTCCAGTGTTAATTCTCATGTGGGCATTAAGGTTCATAGTTTCTGTTTTATCAGTCTGTGAGTAACTAAATGATTCTTCACCAGTCGTGAAGTTTTTCTCTTCCATTTCATTTAGTTCTTGACTCTCCTCTTTCAGTACCATCAGGTCTAGGGTAAAAAAGAAACAAAAACAAGTTAACACCAGTTTAATGTCACAAAGCATCATACAGTGGGGAAAAAATTATTTGATCCCCTGCTGATTTTGTACGTTTGCCTACCGACAAGAAATGATCAGTCTGTAATTTTAATGGTAGGTTTATTTGAACAGTGAGAGACACAAAAAATAAATAAAAAAATATCCAGAAAACCGCATTTCAAAAAAGTTATGAATTGATTTGCATTTTAATAAGTGAAATAAGTATTTGACCCCTTCACAAAACATGACTTAGTACTTGGTGGCAAAACCCTTGTTGGCAATCACAGAGGTCAGACATTTCTTGTAGTTGGCCACCAGGTTTGCACACATCTCAGGAGGAATTTTGTCCCACTTCTCTTTGTAGATCCTCTCCAAGTCATTAAAGGTCCCATAACATGCTGCTTTTTGGATGCTTTTATATAGGCCTAAGTGGTCCCTAGTACTGCATCTTAAGTCTCTTTCCCGAAATTCAGCTTTGGTGCAGAATTTCAGCCACTACGAGCCAGTCTCACAATGAGCTTTCCTTAGGACGTGCCATTTCTGTGTCTGTAGCTTTAAATGCTAATGAGGAGGAGAGAGGCGGGGCACGGTGGAGGGTGGGTGTGTGGCCTTAACCAGCTTGCGCTACCATGCGCTAATGTTGACAGTGGATGTATGGTAATGGCTCGTAGACACACAGTCCTTCAAGCTTTTCAGTTTGACCCAGAATCTGATCCGGATGGAGAAGCACCGGATAAAGAAGTTGCAACTCATCGGCTACAGCATGAAGGGACTAAAAAAAATACTTTGGTGTTCATTTGTACATCCAAACACTGAGCAACTGCCATGCTTCGCGCGTTTGCAAGCCATGATGTCTCTTGAGGGAAAAAAAATATTGCGCTAGCCTCGCACGCTAATAGCTCATTTTCTCATGGGCGGGCAAAGCAGAGAAAGGGGAGGTAACCTTTCCCCGTATGACGACATAAAGGGAAGATTCCAGATCGGGCCATCTGAGCTTTCATTTTCTCAAAGGTGAAGCAGGATACCCAGGGCTCGGTTTACACCATCACCATTTCTAGCCACTGGGGGACCATAGGCAGGCTAGGGGAACTCATATTAATGTTAAAAAACCTCATGAAGTGAAATTTTCATGCCATGGGACCTTTAAGGTTTTGAGGCTGACATTTGGCAACTCAAACCTTCAGCTCCCTCCACAGATTTTCTATGGATCAAGGTTTGGAGACTGGCTAGGCCACTCCAGGACCTTAATGTGCTTCTTCTAGAGCCACTCCTTTGTTGCCTTGGCCGTGCGTTTTGGGTCATTGTCATGCTGGAATACCCATCCACGACCCATTTTCAATGCCCTGGCCCTGACGGTACATGGTCCCTTTGATGCGGTGCAGTTATCCTGTCCCCTTAGCAGGAAAACACCCCCAAAGCATAATGTTTCCACCTCCATGTTTGGCGGTGGGGATGGTGTTCTTGTGGTCACTGGCAGCATTCCACTTCCTCCAAACACAGAGTTGAGTTGACGCCAAAGAGCTCGATTTTGGTCTCATCTCACCACAACACTTTCACCCAGTTCTCCTCTGAATCATTGGCAAACTTCAGATGGGCTGTACATGTGCTTTCTTGAGCAGGGGGACCTTACGGGCACTGTAGAATTTCAGTCCTTCACGGCATAGTGTGTTACCAATCGTTTTCTTGGTGACTATAGTCCCAGCTGCCTTGAGATCATTGACAAGATCCTGCCGTGTAGTTCTGGGCTGATTCCTCTTTGTTCTCATGATCATTGAAACTCCACGAGGTGAGATCTTGCATGGAGCCCCAGACCGAGCTCGATTGTACAGTTATTTAGTGTTTCTTCCATTTGCAAATAACCGCACCAACCGTTGTCACCTTCTCACCAAGCTGCTTGGCGATGGTCTTGTAGCCCATTCCACTCTTGTGTAGGTCTACAATCTTGTCCCTGACATCCTTGGACAGCTCTTTGGTCTTGGCCATGGTGGAGAGTTTGGAATCTGATTGATTGATTGCTTCTGTGGACAGGTGTCTTTTATAAAGGTGACAAACTGAGATTAGGAGCACTCACTTTAAATCCCAAAATACACTGCACGATTTTAGCAATCCTATAAGAGCACTGCATGTCACACTGTACACTGAACATAATTATAAACGCAGCAATTTAGTTTTTGCTCCCATTTTTCATGAGCTGAACTCAAAGATCTAAGCCTATTTCTCTCAAATATTGTTCACAAATCTGTCTAAATCTGCGTTAGTGAGCACTTCTTTGCCAAGATACTCCATCCACCTCACAGGTATGATGATATGCTGTATATTCTGTCATATCAATATGCTGATTAGACAGCATGATTATTGCACAGGTGTGCCTTAGGCTGGTCATAATAAAAGGCCACTCTAAAATGTGCAGTTTTACTGTATTGGGCGGTCCAAAAACCAGTCAGTATCTGGTGTGACCACCATTTGCCTCACGCAGTGCAACACATCTCCTTCGCATAGAGTTGATCAGGTTGTTGATTGTGGCCTGTGGAATGTTGGTCCACTCCTCTTCAATGGCTGTGCGAAGTTGCTGGATATTGGCAGGAACTGGAACACGCTGTCGTATACGCCGATCCAGAGCATCCCAAACATGCTCGATGGGTGACGTGTCCGGTGAGTATGCTGGCCATGCAAGAACTGGGATGTTTTCAGCTTCCAGGAATTGTGTACAGATCCTTGCAACATGGGGCCGTGCATTATCATGCTGCAACATGAGGTGATGGTCGTGGATGAATGGCACAACAATGGACCTCAGGATCTCGTCATGGTATCTCTGTATTCATATATGTATTCAATATCATGGTATTAAAATGCACCTTTGTTCGTTGTCCATAACATACGCCTGCCCGTACCATAATCCCACCGCCACCATGGGCCACTCGATCCACAACGTTGACATCAGCAAACCGCTCACCCACACAACTCCATACACGCTGTCTGCCATCTGCCCTGTACAGTGAAAACCGGGATTCATCCGTGAAGAGAACACCTCTACAAAGTGCCAGACACCATCAAATGTGAGCATTTGCCCACTCATGTCGGTTACGACGACGAACTGCAGCCAGGTCGAGACCCCGATGAGGACGACGAGCATGCAGATGAGCTTCCCTGAGACAGTTTGTGCAGAAATTCTTTGGTTATGCAAACCGATTGTTGCAGCAGATTGTTGCAGTGGCTGGTCTCAGACGATCTTGGAGGTGAAGATGCTGGATGTGGAGGTCCTGGGCTGGTGTGGTTACACGTGGTCTGCGGTTGTGAGTCCGGTTGGATGTACTGCCAAATTCTCTGAAACGCCTTTGGAGACGGCTTATGGTAGAGAAATGAACATTCAATTCACGGGCAACAGCTCTGGTGGACATTCCTGCAGTCAGCATGCCAATTGCACGCTCCCTCAAAACTTGCGACATCTGTGGCATTGTGCTGTGTGATAAAACTGCACATTTTAGAGTGGCCTTTTATTGTGGCCAGCCTAAGGCACACCTGTGCAATAATCATGCTGTCTAATCAGCATCTTGATATGCCACACCTGTGAGGTGGATGGAGTATCTCGGCAATGGAGAAGTGCTCACTAACACAGATTTAGACAGATTTGTGAACAATATTTGACAGAAATAGGCCTTTTGTGTACATAGAAAAAGTCTTAGATCTTTTGGAGTTCAGCTCATGAAAAATGGGGGCAAAAACAAAAGTGTTGCGTTTATAATTTTGTTCAGTGTATGTGTAGATTGTACGATGACTCGTAAGATACGATGCAAGTTACTATAGAAGAATAAAACGTCATCAGTATGAGCTAGTGCTAAACAAAAAGAGCATGATAGGTCACACTTTAGCAGTTGACTTTTTTGTGTGTGCTGAAAAAAAGTGGAATCGGCAAAAGAGGAAGGGATGAGAGCTCGAGGTAAGCAGTTTTAAGTTTTAATGCCATGTTGCGTTGATTTCATGTTGCATTTTTATTGGTTCGTCAGTAAACATTGATCGTATCAGTAAACACACAGTGCGATGATCATGCTGTATCTTAGGCTATCGTTGGTCGCAAGAGCGTGACACGGCCGTCTTTGAGCCTCTCTCACTGTATGACACAGGATTATTGATTAGGAGCCACGATCACAGAAATCGCCACGATTGTTTCACGATGCCAATCTTTCATCTGGGACAGCCGAAAATCGTGCAGTGAGTTTCGGGCATAAGAGAGTGCTCCTAATCTCAGCTCCTTACCTGTTTAAAAGACACCTAGTAGCCAAAAATCTTGCTGATTGATAGGGGATTGAATACTTTTTTCAAATGTGTTTTTCTGGATTTCTTTGTTGAATGAATGAATGAATGATGTTATTCTGTCTCTCACTGTTCAAATAAACCTACCATTAAAATTATAGACTGATCATTTCTTTGTCAGTGGGCAAACGTACAAAATCAGCAGGGGATCAAATATTTTTTTCCCCACTGGACATATAAGCATTTAGACCTGTAATCTCAGAACCTCTTCTTCTTAATACTGTTAACTCTTAACTTTCCTTAGCACGCATCCCAAATATACCCCCTCATTAAAACCACAGAAGTGCACTGCACACATTTCAGTTGGGATCCTGCGGGTGGTCAAAAAAATATACTGCAGGTCCCTTGATTTAAAAAGAAGAATGGAGTCAACATGTTCAGAAAAGACTTAAAGAGGGTTTTTATTATACAAATCAAAAACAAGGCAAGTCTGATATTCAGACAAATTTCCCCCAGACAGTAAAAATGTTAAAGGGCAGTTCCACAAAAAAATTATTGCACAGTTATTTACAAACTGTGTTTCCAAAACTGCTACATTTTCTGATGTCCAAAAGGCACTGAATACATGGTAAGCTGGCCCATATTGCAAAAAGTTACTTCGCTATATCTGCCACAACAGTGCCATGTGAAAGACTTCTTTTTGGAAGGCTACATTGTGCAGTAGAAGAGGTCATCGGAAAATGTGAACAAGCTAGTCTGCCTGAGCAACTGGTTGAAAAAAGTAGACTGTGTAACTGGTTTACAATGTTGCACAGATGCACACTGCTTCAAGTAATCGTCTCCAATCAATAATGTAGAGACTGTTCACTCGGTCTCTTCACAGACATTATGGAATTTCATTTCTATTAGAGACCTGCTTATTGCTGCATTCATTTGAATTGATGTTACTAATTAGTTGATATAACTGTCATATGCCCTGTCAATGTAAAATGCTACCCGGTACTTTTGCTCTCAACAATTTTAGAGATTGTTCTTGAATACTGGTTAAATAAATGCTCATGATTTAAACAAACCTGAACGATATGTGTCCTTAAACCAGTTTGTCATGCATTTCTTTATTTTAACACTGAACATTTACAACTAAATCCTAGCATTCAAAACAAGATAAATGGTTCATGTTTAATTTCACAATAAGGTTGCCATCAATCATGATTAAATCACAAAACAGGGTGCAATTAATCGCAATTAGAAATGTTAATATTAATTTTAATTTTAATTAATATTTACATGAATAGTTTAATGCAGTTCAAAAGTATGAAATGCTATAAGATACATTTTTTATATATAGAAATTTGAATAAATAGTCAGGTTCGGAAGTATTCGGACACTGACTGAGTTTTTGTGCATTTGCCTTTATACACCACAACAATGGATTTGAAAAAACAATCAAGATGTGATTGAAGTGCACACGTTTAGCTTTATTTTAAGAGGTTCCAAAAAAATATGACATTCAAGTACCTCCATTTTCAGGGGCTCAATAGTATTTGGACCCTGGTTACTTCAAGACAAATTAAGCAGATAAAAGATCTGGGGCCTCATTTATAAAACTCTCCGTAGATTTCATCCTAAAAGTGTTCGTAGGTACAAAAGCTGGTTACACTTTATTTTGATAGTCCACTTTAGACATTCTACTAACTATAAGTAACTTTGTAACTACATGTCAACTAGTTCTCATTAATTTTCAACTACATGTCTACTAACTCTCAGTAGGGTAGGTTTAGGGTTAGTAGAATAAGTTGACATATACTTGCAAAGTTTCTCATACTCAGTATGTTGTATGTTGTGGACCCATCAAAATAAAGTGTTAGAAGATATTAAGCAGACAGTCTACTAATACTCTAATGACTGCTAGTTGACATGTAGTTGCAAAGTTACTTACTGTTAGTCTGAATGTCTAAAGTGGACTATCGAAATAAAGTGTTACCCAAAAGCTTGCCGGAACCTGCGCAAAAATCCCTTTATAAATCCCAGTCAGGGGAAGATTGTGCATACGTGCATCTCCACCCCAACTCCTCCCTGAAATCACCATATATGGAGCTTACAACGCCTAGTTTTACTATGCATAACCTCATCTGCATGTCATTTCCATGCATATTCCCATCCATGTGACACCATGTTTAACACCGTCAAAGGTACAAAACATTAAGGAAATGTGAAATACGGACTATAAATGCCATTTGTGCCAAACATTATTTTTTTTGCTAAAAGTCATGCAATATCCTTATGTTTTAGAATAAATGTATAAAAATATTCATAAAAAACTAAATTGTTTAAAATAGTTATCAAATAAATATTTTAGAATAAAGTTTTAAAGTTATAAAGAATAAAGTTGATCTCATTCTTTTATACTGCCTATTTTTAGTGGAAACAGATCGGCCTATATTTATTGCAGTGTAAATACAGTTGTCTGACTCGGTGCGTCACTGACGTATTTTAAAAAATGAAATGTGCAAATCTTACCGTTTACTTCTAGTTGTATCCTTCAAATACAGTGGTATTTTTCATAATGTTGTGGAGATGTCTTCACACGACATAAACACCTCTGTGCAGCTGTGGTTGTACAGTAAGTTATTATCATTGGACCTATTCAAACCGGAGAACGGACCGTTCGACCACCGAGTATCTAGCAGTGTCCACCAAAATATCGAAGTAAATGTGCATCATTGTTCTCGCTAAAAATATTTTCTCAAAACATGAGATCTGCAGTTTAAAGATGAATTAGCCTATTGTGCACCTATAGCACTCCTCGTTGTCATTAAAACATAGCATGCCTCAGGAAAAGTGATCAAGCGCATCCACTACAAATAGGTACAAATATGTCTAAATTCATATAGCCTAGCCTAATTTTTGTTTAACTTCTGCATAATGACTTTATGTAATTTCAGTGCTTATTTACATTATGAGAGTGGAATATTTAATGTAAATGTGTATATCGACATGAAAACAGAGTGTAAAATAGTTGTTTACTTCATTAATTTTCTCACTCCTGGAAAAAGAGCTCATATTCATGGGTCAGGGGTGCACATTTTCCCGTCAAGTTTGTTTTTATAAATCCCATCTTTTGCGTAGGAAGTGGCGTACGACAACGGTTATAAATGAGGCCCCTGGAGTTGATATGAGGTATCAAATTGGCATTTGGAAGCTGTTTGACTGGTGCTACCGATATGAAGTCCAAGGACATCTCAATGAAAGTGAAGGAGGCCATCATTAAGCTGAAAAAACAACATAAATCTATAAGAGATAGCAAAAACCTTAGGTGTGGTCAGATCAATGGTTGATTACATTCTTAAAAGAAAGCACCGGTGAGCTTAACAAAATCAAAAGGCCTGGAAGACCACGGAGGTACGCACATCATTGTCAAAATCTATCATCAAGAGACGCCTTCATGAATGTAAATACAGAGGGTTTACAACAAGGTGCAAACCACTGGTAACACTCAAGAATAGGAAAGCAAGATCAGACTTTTCTAGAAAACATCTAAAATAGTTCCATGTTCTGGAACAAGATTCTTTGGACTGATGAAACCAATATTAACTTGTACTAAACTGATGGGAAGAAAAAAGTACAGCGAAAGAAAGGAACAGCTCACGATCCGCTGCTTGGAACAACAGTTCTACTTTGGTTTTGTTTGAAACTATTTTCAATGGCGAAAGAAAGCAAAAACACAATAGTGGGTAAAATATTAGTAACATTAGTAAGACAGGAGTCTTGGGCGCGTGACATTGCTTAACTATATATCATATGTAATAAATGTTAAAATCAGAAACACATACAGCTACATTTTTGCCCCATATCTCGAATATTGGTGGCATTTTTATTTGTTCCTCACATCTTTTATTGCACTTGCTGTTGACTGAATGCTCGCATGCTCTTTAAAACATTTTCCTCCCACCTTTGTCCACCTCCTCCCCCTCCTTCATCAACTCTGACAGCTGACGACTTTGCCACGTTCTTTTAAATTTAATTTAATCATTTTAAAATTAAAACCATCAGTGCACAATTTTCCACACCACAATCTGTCAAGCAAATCTTACCAGCAAACATACACTCGTTCACATCCTTCTCTTCACTCTCTGAGGCAGAGGTCTCCAAACTAATCCTTTCTAATCATCCTACTACTTGTCCACTTGATCCTATTCCATCTCATCTCCATCAAGCCATTTCTCCTTCAGTTGCACCTGCACTCACTCACATCATTAACTCATCCCTTCACACTGGAGTTTTCCCCTCAGCATTTAGACAGGCTCGTATAACCCCACTACTTAAGAAACCAACCCTTAACCCATCTCTTTTAGAGAACTACAGACCTGTTTCCCTTCCTTTCATTGCAAAACCACTTGAACAAGCTGCGTTATACCAAGTCTCTGCCTTTCTCACACAGAAAAACCTCTTGGACAGAAACCAGTCTGGTTTCAGAAGTGAACATTCAACCGAGACTTGCTCTCAGCTGTTGAAGCCCTAAGACTGGCAAGAGCGGATTGCAAATCTTCAATACTTATCTTGCTGGATCTGTCCGCTGCTTTTGACACGGTTAACTACCAGATCCTTCTGTCAACCCTAGTGGTAAAGGGCATCTCAGGAACCAAGCTCCAATGGTTTGAGTCTTAACCCTGAGATAGGTCCTTCAAGGTTTCTTGGAGAGGTGAGGATCCAAGTTGCAACATCTAGCTACTGGGGTGCCTCAGGGCTCAGTTCTTGGACTACTTCTCTTCTCTGTCTACATTGCAGAACTAGATTCTGCCATTCAGAAACATGGCTTTTCATATCACCGCTATGCTGATGACACTCAACTCTGCCTCTCATTCCATCCTGATGATCCGACGATAGCTGCCCGCATCTCAGCTTGTCTAACAGACATTTTTTGCTGGATGAAGGACAGTCACCTTCAACTCAACCTTGCCAAGACAGAGCTGCTTGTGGTTCCATCAAACCCATCGTTTCATCACAATTTCACCATCCAGTTAGGCACATCAACCATAACTCCTTCAAAAACAGCCAGAAACCTTGGAGTTATGATTGATGATCAGCTGACTTTCTCAGACCACATTGTTAAAACTGCCCGGTCCTGCAGATTTGCTTTATTCAACATCAAGAACATCAGGCCCTTTCTTTCAGAACATGCTTTACAACTCCTTGTTCAAGCTTTTGTTCGGTCCAGGCTGGACTATTGCAATGCTCTCTTGGCAGGTCTTCCAGCCAGTTCTATCAAACCTTTACAATTAATCCAGAGTGCAGCAGCAAGATTAATTTTTAATGAGCCGAAAAGAATGCACGTCACACCTCTGTTTATCAATTTGCACTGGCTACCAATAGCTGCTCACATAAAATTCAAGGCATTAATGTTTGCCAACAAAGCCACCACTGGCTCTGCACCCCTTTACCTAAATTCATTACTTCAGACTTATGTGCCCTCAAGAAGCTTGTGTTCTGCAAGTGAACGGCGCATTATTGTAACATCCCAAACGCACTGTAACGCACCGTTTGTTGTAGACCCACGAATGAGATGTCAAATCATGCGGCTTATTGAGGAGAGGTATGCGATGACTTTAATAAGCGATCGGGTGTACGATGTTCATACAATGGGCGAAAAAAAATATCCCATAGACTTAACATTGGCATAAAATTTGTGAGATCATATCTTTGGATTAGAATGTCATAGAGACTTGTGGGTGGGCCCTTTTGACTAGGCCTATCAAGCAGCCAATAAGTAGTGACATAACTTATTAGCCACACCCTAGCAACCACTTTTAGCACCCTAGCAACCATATAACCACATTTATAAGCTATTTATCAGCACTTGAACGCTATAGAAACACTGGGTTTGGCTTTTTGGATTCAGACTGGTAAATAGTCTTTAAATATTAAAGAAACTGTACAAATGAAATATTACATAAACTGTATAGCCACACCCTAGCAACCATTTAGAATACCCTAGTAATCGTAAAAACACATGAATAAGCCATATCTCAACACCAGAACATCATACAGAAATGGGGTTGGACTCTTTTGACTCTGGTGGGACATCACTCTGTAAATTTCACCATGGTAACTGTGCTCACACACCATAGCAACCATTTAGAGCATCCTAGCAACCATTTAGCAGTATGAAGAAGTCAAATATCATCTCTATAACACTGTACAAACATGGTGGTTGGCTACAGTGCCGAGTTTTGCCACGGCAAGCACCACTCACATTTTCATCAGGAATTCAAAATGTTCCCTCCTGGTGGAATGACCTGTCCAACTCAATTCCAGCAGCTGAATCCTTAGCCATCTTCAAGAATCGGCTAAAAACAGATCTCTTCCATCTTTATTTGACCCTCTAACTCTAGCACTCTCTATTCTAATTCTATTCTCTAAAAAAAACAAAAAAACACTTGCCCCTTTTAGACTTGCACTTTATTCATTTACTAAATGCTTGTTTTTCTTTAAAAAAAGAAAAAGAAAAAAAAACTAACACTAGCTTCTCTATTTGTTTTGTATAATATCGACTCATTTTCTTTTATTTATTTTACAATTAACAAAAAGCAAAGAAGGCCTCTAACACTAGCTTGTTCTATTCTAACTGTTTTATTTTTATTGACAATATAATAATTTAAAAATATTGCGTTAACTAACTGTCAACTGTTGCAGGAATGTAACTGAGACTTGTCATAGCACTTACAAATGAGGACAATGGAAGCAACCAAAATCAACAAAAGAGCAATATGAAAGTCGCTTTGGATAAAAGCGTCTGCTAAAAGTGAATGCATGAAAATCAGCAGATAACAGTGTGAAACGTAACTGTTGCTCAGTGTAGATTATTATTTTTATTTTTTTTAGTTGACAGGGGCATTGTACATTAATAAAACATTCCTGTAAATGTACCAGAATTAGCCGAAGGCTATTTTTCATCTGTAGTTCCTGGACAAGATGTAACAAGTAACCCTAAAGAAAATTTTATTAAAAATAGATACTAGAAAATGTATTACAATACAAATCATACAGTAGTCTATTGAAAACAATATAGGATCAATTAAAAACAATGCAAACTAAATACAAACAATAATAGGATAGTTAGCAGATATAAGATTCTAGTGTTGACAAATCAGAGTACAAATTAACCAATTCTTCAATTGAACCCTAAATAAAGCATGTGTGTCTAGATCTCTTATAGTTGTCGGAATAGTATTCCATTCTCGTGCAGCTTTGACAGAAAAAGCAGACTGACTAAAATTACTTTGTCTAAGCGGTATGATACAGTCTAGTCTCCTCTTGTAGAGCGATAATCAGTTGTTCTAATACGAACTAACTGACCAAGAGGGGGAGAAGATAAACCATAAATAATGTTATACATCAAGCATACATTTGCATACTTAATCATGTTTTCCCAATTTAATAAATTATATTTTTTCAGTATTGGACAATGATGATAATGTACCGATTTCTTATCGAAGACTAAGTGTCCGTTTGTATAAGGACTCTACTGGTTTTAGAGTCACTGAACTCGCCTGAGACCAGGTGGTTAAACAGTAAGTCGTGTGAGAAATAACCATAGAATACATATACATCTTAGCTGCCTCTAATGACATGCAATCTCTAATAAACTTAAAATGATAGAGATTAAACTTAACCCGCTTACAAACTTTTTTAACTTGAGCTTTAAATGTAAGTTTAGAATCAATCAGTATTCCCAGATATTTATATTGAGGCACTACCTGCAGCCTCACCCCTGACACATAAACATCCGGCTCTTTAATAATACTGTTAGACTTTACTGTTTAAGACACATTTAGTTGTAAGCAATTCTCTTTTAGCCATGCCGACACATTAACCATAGAATTCGTAAATTCATTTGCAACCCGTGTCAGACTATTACCATGTATATAAATTACTGTCTCATCCGCATACATTTGTATATTAATGCCAGGACATGAAAGATGAAAATCATTTATATACATAGCAAAAAGCATTGGACCCAAGATAGATCCTTGCGGAATACCAGTTGATGCACCTAAATCATTGGATAGGTGATTTTGTACTCTAACACACTGAAATCTATCTGATAGATATTACTCTATCCAGTTAAGTGTATGTGATGAGAAATTAAAACAAGATAACTTAGACATAAGGATTCTATGATTAACAGTGTCAAAGGCTTTCTTTAAATCAAGGAACACTGCTCTAACTACACCACCTTTATCTAAGACAGCTTTAATATTTTCTATAAAAAAAACAATTTGCGGTTTCCGTTGAGTAATTTGCTCTAAAACCAAATTGGATGCAATGAAAATTAACTGCTACTCAAGTAACTGCTAATCTGCTCCGCAACTAGTTTCTGCATAACCTTAGAAACAATGGGTAAATTATCAATAGAAAGGGGATCTTCACTTTTGAATATTGTAACAACAATCGCAGACTTCCAAACACTTGGGAATTTTCCCTGGGAAATTGAAAGATTAATAACTTTAGTAATAGGTTTAATTAGGGTCAAACTAGACTCTTTGAGCATAACAACATCCATGCCATATTTATCTTTTGCTCTAGATGATTTAAGAGATCTAATTGTTCTCATAACATCAGAATCACTAACAGGCCTTAATCTAAAAACAGGCTCCACTGTTGTAACTGGACAGACATCAGCATACGCAGGCGGAAAACAATGAGTAATAGTTTCTACGGAATCAACAAAATGATGATTAAAAATCTCTACCACCTCAGCTGGATTGTTTATTGATTTCCCTTTTACTTTAAGTTCTAGAATTTTCGGTAACACTTTATTTTAGGGTCTCTTAACTAGTTGCTTATTAGCATGCATATTACTAGAATATTAGCCATTTATTAGTACTAATAAAGCACATATTAATGCCTTATTCTACATGACCCTATTCTACATCCCTAATCCTACCCAATACCTAAACTTAACAACTACTTTACTGACTATTAATAACCAGCAAATTAGGAATTTATTGAGGGAACGGTCGTAGTTAATAGTGAATAAGTGTTCCCTATTCTAAAGTGTTAACAAATTTTCTTATCTTCATTTTGTTATCTTCATTCTAAATGATTCTAGGATTGCCTCTTGCTTTTTCTATCATGGCAAGGAAAAAAAATCTCCTTTACTTTTTGTAATTCACTTTTACTTTTTTAGTTTTAAGTGAGGTTTTCAAAGCATGATCTCTTTCTTTCATCAAATTCAGATGCAATTTGGGAGCTGTAGTTTATATTCTGATTGTTTCATATAACTGTAAGGCTGTCACGATTCCACGTTAATGCCTTATTCTCAATTTTAAAAATCCTCAATTGCAATTTACCTGTGTCGAATAACCGGAAAAAATACTGGATGTGGTGCATTTCATGGACGAGAATCCACAAACTGCATTATTAGCTAGGTTTCTAAAGCTGCGCAAAGTATTACAACAACTTAAAAACCTATACTATAGCATAGTACTATTGTGAATTCACAAACACTGCGATTCAGTTAAATAAATGAAGCGTTAGCGTTAGTTCTGGCAGGTTAAATGTGTCAAGCTTGCATCAGCTGATTCTCAGCTGATCACATCTACCTATAGGAATACGACACCTATCGCGGCATACCTATATAAGCTCTATTCAGTATTATTCAGCAGCTTTTTCCGCTTGCTCAGGAGCAAATCACCCTCCTCCATCCCCAACTCCTCCTTTTGCACAGTCAGGACTTGTCTTTATGATATTCCTTGCTGAATCAGACTTAAATATCATTAAGTACATTAATGATATCTGCTTGTTCTGTTCTGTTTACCCTAGGGGGGTTATTATTGCTGCTCTCTCTGCTCATTCAGGACAGGCTGCATGGATGGGCAGGGAGTTTTTGCACAGAACAGAACCATACCGCCAAACCAAAACTTTATGCTAAGTATCTATCATTTGACGATAGTGGTCCTGACAGAAATATATGTACTGCAGGTTCAATATATATGTGCTTTAATAATTTACATGCATCTCAGAGCGGCTCCGTTCACAGTAAATGTGGCTGTGTATGAACTGTTATCATTCAAACTCCATCTCTGCATATTGCTGTGAGTTTGGGTTGTTTATAATGTTCATCTGGGACCACGACGTGTACCATTTCATCAGATTTATAATGTACATCATTTATAAACATACGCCAACACAAAATCACAATGTGTAAAGTTAATCACTCCCATTTTACTCATGGTTTGCTTTTTTTGTTAAATACTCTTACATAATTAAATAACAGAAATTAATCCTTTTCATTGTTTTTCATTCAGAAGTAGATATTGTGTTGAATGTTACACACATTGATTGTTTTTCCCAATTTATGTGGTGATGTCACTGATTTTGTCATGAGAGAATGCAAATGCACCGAATTATCATTTTTCCTTACTTCTAATATTTTTCTCCACCACCATAATGACTCAGTAAAAAAAAAAAAGAAGAAGAAATGAACGAACGAAGAAATAACGAGACAAATAACAGAGATTCAAGACACAGAACAACCGAAGAAAGACTTTGAGAATGAAACCGACCTGTTTTAATAAACACCATCTCTGTTTGTTGTTCCTCAGGATCTTCTTGTTTGACAGTAAAAGTTTCTTCTATCTTCATCTCTTCACTCTCGACTTTAATAAACGCCATCTTTATAACAGTGTGCTTCAGCAGGAGTTTCTCTGTGTGTTTAAGAGGAGAATAATTAACGGGAGTCAGTCAGAGATGACCTGATTACACTAAACACTCAAAACTAGCACATCAAAATAATAAAAGAACACAGATCATACAGACAATTAATATATAGGCATTTATGATTTACATTTGGCATGCATTCATTTGTAGATTGTTTAATGGATTACATTTTCATGGAAATCTTGTCAGATTTGTATTAGTTATTACATGTTTGTGTTGTTGTTCTCGTTGTATTTCGATGCTGTAATTCGAGTCCTTATCAACAATGAGTTGGTTTTAAAAGCTCGGTTTCTCTATCGTTTCTTACCAGCGATCAAACAGCAGGTTCTCTATCAAACTGTAAGAACGGTGTATTGGTTTATACACTTTTTTTCGACCACACAAGGATTAAAAACCCAAACCTTTTTCTCCAACAGAATCGCGCCGCGCAGCCTTATGACGTCATACCGCCACGCCAAAATAAAAGTCCTGTTCAGACGAAATAGAAACGCACAGAAAACACATCCAAATGAAAGATAAAGGATTGTTACAAAGGATGAGTCACAGATTCCCAAAATTACTTTTTTTCAAAAGGTTGGCTTATTTCAAAATATAATTATACCAACTACAGTGCATTTGTGATATTCTCAATTCTAAATAAAGTCGAATGTCATATTACAAATTATTGGAAATAACTGTTGAATATTTCAAACTCAATAATAATTTGTTGTTAAAATTTAAGTTTGTGCTGGCAGAAAAATCTACTAACTAAAATTGTGATGTATAAATCTTATTTCATCTCAGTTTTTCCACAGAAAATATAAGAGCAATGATTCAAATAAAAACTTTGTTTTGTTAAAGCGCATTATATTAAAGGGCCATGATGACTAAAAAGGATTATATTGATTGTGGGTTTATAACAACTGATTTTGACTGAGTGGAAAACTTCAAATTGAAGTGGTTTAAATCAGTTGTGAGCCGTGCCGGTAAAATGACTCGGAATGCACACAAGCTCATTTTAAGCTACAGCCAAAAAAATAAATCAATCAATTTTAGTTGATTTTCATGTCTTCACAAAAACGAGTTCATTAAGCCCTCTTATAGTGATCCCAATGCTCCGAATAGTAATTAAACATCTAAATTGATCTTTATTTGTGTTTTTGAGAGGTGTACCTTTTTCTCTGGTCACTTCTGGACGACTGGTGCACATAGTCTATTATGTCTTCAGTAAACGTTTGTTAGCTGTCGGAGAAGACGCCTGATGTGTAACATTATATTAGATCCATCCATGCATTACAGCAGGTCTTAATATAATCTGTCTCGTTTATGTTACTCTAACAATAAAAGAAAGGAGGGAATCACTCGCTGCTCTTGACTGAACTGCTTTTGTAGCTTTAATAACCCGTTTATTTGGAATGAACACTACTTTTTACATTTGATTATTTTTCTTCCTGCTTAGATGTACAATTAAGTAATGCACTATTTGTTTCTATTTGTTCTATTGTTTATTTGCATCTTTGTTCTTATTTTTAACTTTTGTAAGACTTATTTTTAACTTTCATGATCATTGTTGGATAAAAAATGGGATGTGAAGAATGAGGTCAAAGGTCAATGAAGAGCAGAGTAGAAGAATGACAGACACAGGAAGTGAGGTTCACTCAAAGTCAGCTTTATTATGCTTGCGCTAGGGTTTATATAGCAAGTCTAGGGCGTTAACTAAAACTAACAAGTCTATATATAGATAAACAGAATAACTAATCAACTTCCTAAGAGAGATGAATATCAAATAGTTTACTTTTCTAAGAAATGTATGACTGTAGCATGCCTCTTGTGTTTTCCCTAATCAACTGAAAGCAATAAAACTTTTTTTTTTTTACTTTATTTGCTGGGATATCTAGCATGTTTTAATATTGCTGATCGTATTTATTTATTTTTGTTTTGTAAAATAAACATATTATGGTTTTGTGAATATTATATTTTTGTTGTGTTGCCCATGACTCATCATTTGTATTTTGTATTAAAGTGCAAAATAGTTTAAAACATGCTTTTTTTGGGCATTAAATAAATGGCACAAATACCAGTAATTTGACGAACGTAAACGTTAGTAAATCTCGTTGCGTGATTCATTTGAATACCAAAAATAAAAATAAATTTTGCGTCTGAAAGGAAAACTCCTACAAATGCATAATAAATAAGGTCAGGTGCAAAAATAACTCTGTCCACGCCTTTTCAGCGCTAATTCTTCAATGCGGGTCTTTAGTAAAACCCAACAGTACTATTTTAAGGTCAAAAGACAGTTTGCGCTGGCGCAAATTGATAGCCAAAATGAAGTTACGGATGGACATAACCAAAACATATGTATTAAGTCTGGAGGGGCCTGACGACAACGATCACATATAGGATCAACATCCTGCCAAATTGTTACCAACCTCACTTTTGTCCAATAGATTCGATTAATAAATTTTAATTGGACAAGACCATGCTGTGCATAAATAGAAGAGGTATGGACACGAGACAAGATCTGGCTTCAGATCTCACCTTCAAATGTGAGGCAAAGGTCCGACTCCCAGTGTTGCTTAATAAGTGAGAGAGGGGGGTGGGGGGGGGGGGAATAGAGGAGCCTGTATAAAGTAGAAAACTTTTTAATTTCTAACCACCTAGTCCCACTATCATCAAACAGCCAAACTACCATTGCTCGCAGCTGGGGATGCTATCCAAAAGTTCTTAAAATTTGAAAGCGCCCATCCTTCTTGGGACCTTGGCAACTGTAATGTTTTATATCGAACCCTGGGCCACTGAACATTGATATCAGTTGGAATATTGCTGGGAAAAAGAATAAAAACTGTGGTTCAATTTAATCTTTTATTTTCTGCCAGATAATGTAAGAGGTAATATCCTTAAATCTAAGTTTATTTGATATATTAGCCTTACATAATTAACTTTGTATAATTTAAGTCTGTAAAAGGGCTTAAATATTTAATCCCTCTTTTGGCACAGATGTTATTTGTTAGTCAGTGACATTAGTTAAAGTTGTACCTACAAAAAGACACAGCAGTACCAACAGCTACTAAGAGAAGATGGACTGGTCATATTAAAAGTATGTTAACCAGTAAAACGTTTTTCTTTTATAATTTAAAGTTTAAATAAGTTGTTTATATTTTGGGCCTGAAGCACAAAACTCTATTTGATGCTGTCCATTTTTCCATTAGATTTTAGGGGGAAAAAACTACAAAACATGGCTTCAACATCCAGCGTGTCAAGTCAAGTCAAAGTCAAAATGTATTTCTATAGCACATTTAAAAGCAATAGAGTTGCACCAAAGTGCTGTACAACAAAATACAGTATATAAAAAGCAGAAAAGAAAACATGCATCATATGAAAATTAAACACATAAAACAGGATCAGAGCAAATTGACATCATAGCCTTAACTAACATTAATCAAAAGCCAGAGAAAACAAATAAGATTTGAAGACAGATTTAAAACTAGCTAGTGAAGGAGCAAGTCTCACATTTACAGGCAAACTATTCCAAAGTTTAGGGGCTGCAGCTGAAAAAGTCCGACCACCCTTGGTTTTACAGCGACAACATGGGACAGTTAAGAGAAGCTGATTATTAGACCTAAGTGCTCTTTGAGGAGAGTAAGGAATGAGAAGGTCACTGATGTATTTAGATGCAAGGCCAGATAAAGCCTTGTACACAAAGACAGCTATTTTAAAATCAATTCTAAACTTTACCAGAAGCTAATGTAAAGATGCTAAAATTGGAGAAATGTGATCCCTCTTTTTTGTTCCAATAAGAAGCCTCGCTGCAGCATTTTGGACAACTTGCAGACGAGAAATTGCTGTTTGAGGCAGGCCACAATAAAGGGAGTAACAGTAATCCAGGCGTGATGTTATGAAAGCATGTATTACAGTCTCCAAATTTTTGTGGGGCAATGACTGTTTTAGTTTAGCAATTGATCTCAGATGGAAGAAGCTGCCCTTTACCACTGTGCTAATTTGTTTCTCAAAGTTGAGTAACGAATCGAATGTAACCCCAAGATTTCTTACATCGTGTTGAACACTGGCAGAGAGAGACCCTAAATTAAAAACAGATAAAGTCCTAGAGTGGCCTAAAATCATAATTTCACTTTTGCTTTCATTTAATTGAAGAAAATTATTAGCCATCTAACCTTTTATCTCCTCAAAACAGTTGTAAAGCACATCCAAAGAGTCACTGCTGTCAGTTTTTGCTGGAAGATAGAACTGTGTATCGTCAGCATAGCAGTGGTAGGAGATCTTATATTTCTTAAAAATGGCACCCAAGGGAAGCAAGTAAAGTGAAAAGAGAAGAGGGCCTAAAATGGACCCTTGGGGCACACCACATGACAATGGAGCACGACGAAGAAGAATACTTCCCAGTGCTCACTGAGAAGGTTCTGTCTTTGAGATAAGAAGCCAACCACTGCAAAGCGACACCCTGAATACCCACCAACTTTTCCAACCGATGTAGGAGAATACTATGATCAACTGTATCGATTGCCACACTTAAATCCAACAAAACAAGAACCGCATGTGAACCAGTATCAAGAACTTGCAAAAGGTCATTGCTAACTTTCAACAATGCAGTTTCTGTGCTGTGCAGAGATCTAAAACCCGACTGGAAAGGATCCAAAACATTGGACATACTGATGTAGGAATCCAACTGACTGAAAACAACTTTCTCTAATAGTTTGAGATAAAAGGCAATTTGGAAATAGGTCTGAACTTAATGAGGATAGATGGATCAAGATGAGTTTTCTTAAGCAGAGGGTGAACCACAGCATGTTTGAAACTCGCTAGTACAACTCCATTTGCTAAAGAATTATTAATGATGGTCGTTACGGCCGGACTCAAAGTTGCAAACACTTCCTTAAAAAGATGAGCTGGGATGACATCAGACTCCCAGCTGGACGATTTAACCTTAAAAACAATATCAGCAAGCTGTACGAAGGAAATAGGATGAAAACAAGTTAACAAATCTGTTGGTGAACAGATCACTGGGGGATCAAATGTCAATGGCTTAATAGAAGCCTTAATATCCAGTACTTTATTATAAAAACAAAAATTCAAAAGTCAAGTAAAACTTATTCATACGTCTGTGACCTACCCTTATATGATGCTACAATCCTTTTATCTTGATTATCATAACTGTTAGTGTCACCAAAGTGACTGTTTTGAGAGACTGTATGGCAAATGTCATGTCAGTTTCAATGTGCACATTTTAGAGCATGCTCTAAATATACACTATGGTGCCAAAGCGCTTTAATTTTAAAAAAATCATAATGGCAGCTTGCAAAAGCTCTTCCATGGCACATTTTTCAAAGCGTTCCAAGACTTTTGACAATCGTTTATAGCAATAGAATTAATCAACTAAGCAAGGACTTTGTTGAGCAGATATTACATGGGTACAAACTTGCCAAAAACTGCATCATTAAAACAAATGTAATCTTTCTGGGTTCACCAGTTGTAAGACCACCAACACCCAGAGAGGCATATCTTCTCAGCGAACATGGCGTTAATGTTCATGTATGTGAAGTAATGTACTGTATACTGTGGTACAGTAATTAGTACATACTGTATGTTATGTATTCTTACTCAAGTTTATTTTAGCATATTTAAGTGTTTAATAGAGTACACTTTGATTACTGTATAAAACACTTTTTCTGAGGCCACACATATTGGGTTAATTAGTACAATGGGCCTCGTTCATGAAACACGAGCAGAACGAATTTTTGTGTAAATCGTTCGTAAAGCCTACAGATGTCTGCTAGCGAGTTACCACGAGCCAGCGCCCAGGACGATGCGACACCCCTAGTGGAGTGAGCATGCAATCTGAGCGGGCAGGGCACACCTTGTGCTTCGTAGGCCAAGGTGATGGCATCCACTATCCAGTGGGCCATCCTCTGCTTGGAGACAGCCTTCCCCTTCTGCTGTCCTCCGTAACAGACAAAGACCTGTTCTGAGGTCCTGAAGCTCTGAGTTCTATCCACGTACTGTCGCAGTGCGCGTACAGAACAGAGCAATGCTAGGGCTGGGTCTGTATCTTCCAGGGGCAGCGCTTGCAGGTTCACCACCTGGTCCCTGAAGGGAGTGGTAGGAACCTTGGGCACATAGCCGGGCCGGGGCCTCAGTGTTGCACTGGAGTCAGCCAGCCCAAACTCAAGGCATGACTCGTCGACCGAAAATGCCTGCAGGTCCCCCACCCTCTTGATCAAGGCCAACGCAGTCAGGAGTAGGGTTTTCATAGAGAGAAACTTCAACTCGACTGACTGCAAAGGCTCAAAGGGGGCAGTTTGTAGGGCTCTTGCACCAATGCCAAATCCCAAGAGAGTTGGTGAGGGAGGCCTAGGAGGATTTAACCTCCTGGCCCCCCTAAGAAACCTGACGACCCGATCGTTCTTCCCCACCGACTTCCCCTCTACGGGGTCGTGGTGAGTGGAAATAGCAGCAACATGAACCTTAAGGGTAGAGGGGGACAGCCTACCCTCCAACCCTTGTTGCAAAAAGGAAAGCACGGCTCTGATCGAACATCTCCGGGGGTCCTCATGGTGAGAGGAACACCATTCGACGAGCAGGTTCCACTTCAGCGCATAGGCCCGTCTTGTGGACGGTGCTCGTGCTGAAGTGATAGTGAGAGCTACCTCCTGGGGCTGGTCACCTAAAACCTCCGCGTCCCATCCAGGGACCACACATGGAGTTTCCACAAGTCTAGACGCGGGTGCCAGAGGGTGCCCCGTCTCTGAGAAAGCAGATCCTTCCTCAGAGGAATCGGCCAGGAAGGGGCTGTCGCGAGGAGCATGAGTTCTGGGAACCAGGTCCTGTTGGGCCAATATGGAGCCACTAACAAGACCTGCTCCTCGTCCTCCCTGATCTTGCACAGTGTCTGTGCTAGCAGGCTCACTGGGGGGAATGCATATTTACGCAGGCCCTGGGGCCAGCTGTGTGCCAGTGCATCCGTGCCAAGCGTTGCCTTGGACAGGGAGTAGAACCACTGGCAGTGGGTGGTTTCCGGAGATGCAAACAGGTCTACCTGAGCAACTCGAACCGACTCCAAATCAGCCGGACCGCCTGGGGATGGAGTCTCCACTCCCCAGGAAGTGCCACTCCTGCCCGAAGGAACAAGTGATCTGTCCACAGGCTAAAGGTTTTGTGGCAGGCCGGTGTAATCTGAACCCGGTGAGTACCGCGTCTCCACTTCCACCACGGGACTCGGCCATGGAGCCAGTGCTGAAGCGGTCTCATATGGAGCAGACCAAGCGGAACTATCGCCGCAGCTGCAGCCATATGCCCCATATGCCTCGCAGATCCAAAATCGGTCATAACCCACCGCTTTTCTTGGGCACAATGAAGTAAGGGCTGTAAAACCCCAACCTCATATCGGCTGGAGGAACCGGCTCTATCGTGTCCTTCACCAGCAGGACTGCAATTTCCGCACGCAAGACAGGGGCATCTACGGCCTTGACTGAAGTGAACCAGATGCCCCTGAACTTGGGGGGACGCCGGGCAAACTGAATCGTGTAGCCGAGTCGGACTGGGGAGTGCAAGCCAGGCTCCGAGAGACCGTACCAGCGGGACCAACGGGGAACCCAGCTTGAGGCTTGTGACAGCCCGGCGTGTGACGACTTGAAGCGGGGACTCGAGTGCTACCGCTCTTACCTAGTTCCACGAATGGGCAGGAGGGGTGCTCTTGGGCAACTGCCTGCTGACTGCTGGCGAGAGAGGAGGAGAGGGAAGTGATCCCGTGATGCATGGTTCACCGCTCTCCTCCTCTTGAGACCCAGAGAATGAGGAAACTGCTCTTTTACTGATGTTTTGGGTACCAAACAAAAACAAAATGAAACAAAGATTCCGGGGGAGGGAGTGGTGCGGTCACCATCTCCCGATGAGCAGTCTCCTCCATCTCTGGGTCACCCGTCTCAGGGCCTTTTGCACTTGCCGCCAGGTTTGGCGGGGGTCTGGACGTGCAAGGGAGACACGTGAGGGAAGACAAGGGTCACCCCGCAGAGTGGTAACGGCTGTTGGACACAGTTGCATGGCCACAGACCGCTCCACCGAGGAGATGCCTGCATACCCCAAAGCGACCCCACCATCGAGGGTGGTGAGAGTGGAGGAGACACAATATTTGTTTCGGGCAGTGAAAGGTGCCTTCCACAATCTTGTAAGCTCCTCATGCACTTCCGGAAAGAATGGCACCGGAGTGGGGCACTGAGAACCAGCGCGACCCCTACCGAGAAACCACTCGTCCAGCCTCGAAGGATCGGGACGCGGTGGAGGATTCCACACAAGCCCGACATTCTCGGCAGCCCGTCATCTCTGGGTCTGGCTCGGACAACGCTACCACACCCGAAGGGGGCAACGCAGCCGAGCCGTCAACCCCAGAGAGAGAGAGCTCACCCTCCGATGCAGCGATCGACATCTGGTCTACACATTCTCAACAATTTTGCTTTAACTGTAACGTGTTTGCCCCTCTAGTTCCTGTTTACTCTTATTTGGTTTTGTTTCAGTTTTTGTCATTAGTTAATCATCGTTTATCATCCCCACCTGATTTGTATTTATTATCTTGTTTGTAGAAAAGTGGCCTGGAAGGGCTAAGTTTGCCCATCACTGCTCTAAAGGTATGCCTTAACTAAAGGTGTACCTGTTCTAGGCGCGTTCCCCGAACTATACCTTAGGATGCTGCTTAAGATATACCTTCTTACGTGTGACGTTATCAGGTGCTGTCCATGGTGGTGGTGCTTGTTACGTCCAGAGCCGTAATGTTCTGTTGTGTGAATTCCGTGCCTTGTTTTCTCTTTCTCTCTCTCTCTCTCCCTGCAGAACCTGTATCTCCCACCTGAGACTAATTAAGAGCTCTGCTGTGATTGGGGAATGGGAGAAGAGAGCAAGTATTTAAACTACAGCTGCTACTCAGACCAATAGGTGGTGGTGGCTGGATGGTGTGCGACGGCTGAGAACTCATCCTTAGACTTCAGAATTTATTGTGAAGCCCTAATTGGTGCTTTGGTGTACCAATATCTCAATTGAGTTGAGATTGTTGAAGTAGAGTTTCTACCGTTGGTTTCGTTGATTACAGCTAAGACTGATCCTTAATCTACAGAGAAGTGAGTGTTAACTTCAGTAGCCCATTATAAATTTTAAGCTTTAATTCATGTCTTTTGTTTTGGGTTTAGTAGGAAGGTGGGTGCTATTTTGTATTACTTATTCTCCTGTTTATGTTAGTTTAGGGAGTTATTTTAATCTGCTGTATTTTCTTTTCTTTTCTTTGAAGTTTAGTCAGTTGGTTTATACAGTTAGCTCCTTTTATGTTTGTTATTTTGGCCTTGCCCCCTTCTGAAGTTAATACTCCTTTAATGTTACTTTTGTTTAGACAGTAAATAAAAACTTATCTTTTTGCTGAACTACCATGGCTGTGTGGGTTATTGTAACCTTTTCTGGGTCTGGAGACGTTTTCTCTGCCGTCGCACAGTGCCTCACCACCAACCATTTTTAGTTCTGTTGCGGTCTTCCCTAGACCACTTTAGACCATAACAGTGCTAAATTGGTTGATATCAATGGTTCGAGAATCAGTTATTCACTCTATGCATGGGCTGGTTCACTGCGTTATGTGATAAAGTGGTGTTCTTTATAAAAGAAGTGTTCATTTTAAATAAAGACAAAAACTCTTTCCTGTTAGAAAGCAACGAACTTAAGAGAAACTTTTACATTCGCATTTCAAAATACATTACGTAAGGGAAGAAAAATATATGCCCAGAGCACATCCCAGTGGTCACCACATAAAATACAAGGGGGAAAAAAACTACATGACACACTGCTCAATAATTTAACAGCTTTTAACAAATGAAAAAAAAAAAATATATATATATATATATACACACAATTCCAGCAGAAAAAAACATTCTGGTAAGCGGGTTTACCAACAAGAAGCACTTCAGAAATAGTTGAAATTGCATTTATCAGGACTCATGGGATCTTATAAAAATAATAATAATCCAAATTGCAAACTACATCCAACCCTTAATGTTTTATATAATTTTGTGCAAACATGTAACCTCAGGCCCAAACATACAGTGCCCTCCAAAAGTATTGGAACAGTGAGGCCAATTCCTTTATTTTTGCTGTAGACTGAAAACATTTGGGTTTGACATCAAAAGATAAATATGAGATGAGAGATTAACATTTCATCTTTTAGGTACAGGTATTTTCATCTGGATCTGATACACAATTTACAAGATATCACCTTTTGTTTGAGCCCACCCATTTTTCATGTTACCAAAAGTATTGGAACATGTGACTGACAGGTGTTTTGTTGCCCTGGTGTGTCCTATTAATTGATTATTCAAACAATAAATAGCACTGAATGTCTGTGCTCAGTTTCAGATCCATGCAGACTGCATTTATAGTTAGTTAGACGTGTAACCAGAGAGGTGTCTATGGGTGAAAAATTAGCAATTGTGAAGCTGAGAGAAGATGAAAAATCAATCAAACCATTGCACAAACACTGGCAATAGCACATACAACCATTTGGAACATCCTGAGGTAGAAAGAAACCACTGTACTAAGTAACACACCTCGAACGGGTAGATCAAGGAAAACATCAGCAGTTGATGACAGAAACATTGTGACAGCTGTAAAGAAACACCCTGAAACAACTGTTAGTGACATCAGCAACAACCTCCAGTGGGCAGGAGTGAAGGTATCACAATCTACTGTTTGCAGAAGACTTCATGAACAAAAGTACAGAGGCTACACCAGAAGATGCAAACCACTCATTAGCGAGAACAATAGGAGACGAGCCTCAAAAATTCTGGGACAAGGTTTTATGGACTGATTTTATGGACCAAAGTGATGGAAAGGCTAAAGTTTGGAGAAAGAAAGGATCTGCTCATGATCCCAAACATACAAGCTCATCTGAAACACAGTGTACACAGGTAATGTAATGGTTTGGGCTTCCATCGCTTCTTCTGGGACAGGCTCAATAATCTTCATTAATGATGTAACGCATGACGGCAGCAGCAAAATTAACTCTGAAGTCTTCAGAAATATTTTGTCAGACAATTTACAGAAAGATGCAACAAAACTGATTGGGAGACCCTTCATCATGCAGCAAGATAATGACCCAAAACAAAGGAGTTCATAAGGGCAAAAAGTGGAAGGTTTTAGACTGGCCAAGTCAATCTCCACACTTAAACCCTGTAGAGTATGCAATTTACCTGCTAAAGAAGAGACTGAAGGGAGTAACCCCCCAAAACTGAAAGAGGCTGCGGTGAAAGCCTGGAAAAGCATCACAAAAGAAGAATGCAAAAGTTTGGTGATGTCAATGGGTCACAGACAGCAGTTATTGAAAGCAAAGGATTTGCAACTAAATATTAAGTCTTATTCACTTTAATCTAGTTTAAGTCAATCTGTTCCGATACTTTTGCTCACATGAAAAATGGGTGGGTTCAAACAAAAGGTGATATCTTCTAAGTTGTGTGTCAGATCCAGATATGAATACCTGGAAATAAAAGCTGAAATGCTGATCTCTCATCTCATATTCATCTTTTGATGTCAAACCCAAATGTTTTCAGTCTACAGCAAAAATAAAGGAATTGGCCTCACTGTTCCAATACTTTTGGAGGGCACTGTATCATGCCTCAACCTGCTACACTGGTAGTATGCCTTCACTGCCCTTTGAAAGGGTAATTTATATTATCATAATATATTTGCCATAGTGTATTCATTTATTCCACAACCAAGGTTGATTGTGCAGGAGCTGTATCACATTATTTGTGTAAATCACTAATTTCTGTAATTGAATGACATACTCAATAAAAGCACAAAACACAAAACATATAATCAACAGCTACTATGGCAGACAAAAAAGAAACATAGACGGGAGGCTTCGACCGGTGGCGATCAGCGTTAGCCTTGGTGCGCACCCCCACCCGGAGGAGAGTCTCTAGAGCTCTCGTCCAGGTATGGTGACACCTCTGGACGAAGGCGTGAGCAGAGGGGACCGCAACTTCGGATTCCATACTAGGAAAAAGAGGTGGCTGGTAACCTAAACTACATTCAAACGGTGAGAGGCCCGTGGACGACACCAGTAACGAGTTATGTGCGTACTCAACCCATGATAGTTGCTGACGCCAGGAAGTTGGATTCTGAGTGACCAATCGAAAACCCTTTTCATCTCCTGGGAAAGTGAGCGGAACGAGGAACAACATGGATGGCGATTCTCCCACACTGCCGTTCCCCACAATGCTGCCTTCCCCGACAGCAATGTCAGAACTAAGGCCACCTTCAACGCCTCCCTGGAGAAAGTCTGTGGCTGGAGGGAGAAAAACAGAGAACACTTAGTCAGGAACACTCCACAAAGGTTAGTGTCTCTGGCGTACACCTCCGGTGTAGGGAGTCTGGGTTCGTGCTGAGGGTCGTTGTTCACGGGGACTGGGAGAACAGGCGGTGGGGGTGGCGCAGCGGGTGATCTCAGCAGTTGCATCTGGGTGGTGAGCTCGGACACCTGCGCTACCAACGCCTGCACGGCTCGTCCGGTGGTCAACAAGTTCTCCTCCTGCCAATCCATACGAGCGTTGTTGTTGACTAACAGTTTCTGAAAACCGCGAGCCTCTGCTGAATCCATATTGTGGTCAGATCCTTCTGTCATGAATAAAGACTGGAGGATTCAAATGCGGAAAACAAGAGCAGTTTATTGAGGATCACATCAAGCTTACACAAAGTGAAAGAAGTGGGTCGTGCACCACGCAGGTAGGCAGGTAGCGCCGGGATGCAATGGGCAGCCAGTATCCAGTGACGGAGGCCAGGAGATGACGGAGAATCGGGAGATGAAGAATCAGGAAGCAGGAACTGATGGAAACCACTGACCAGGACACGGCAGACAATCCAAGGATCTGACAACAAAGGACAGCGTGAAAGGGTCTAATATAGCGCTGTAAATGATCCGCAGCTGGAGCGAATCAGCCTCAATCAGACACACACACACAAACAGAGTGAGGATGAGACCATGAGCCCATGAACCGTGACAGTTTTTGTTTGAATAAACACCAATTTGGTTAAGCACAACTATTGAACCAAGTGTTGACTCCTAACAATGTCATGAACTAAACTTATAAACCGTGACTTTTGTGTTGAGGTATGTGTATTCTGAAGCCACCTGGAAAACTAATGTACCTTTTGACTTCTTATAAATTTAGATTTGTTACAATTGCAGTGGGGACTGATGTAAACACTGAACTGGGCTGTGCACAACTGCAACAAAAAATGGCAGGGACATGTCCACAAAAAGGTGGAATGCTGTGTAGTGATGTAAAAAGAAAAATAGAGTGCAAAATATACTTTAACCAAAAATGGTGTGAATGAATTGCTGCCTCACTTGTACATCAGCAGCATGTAGAGCATCTCTTAGTTCAGGTGGGTTGTAGACACCTTCTTCCTCTTCTTTTTCTTCCTCCTCTTCTGGCAAAGCTGTACCTCCACTGACTGCAATGTTGTGTAGCATGGCTGCAACTATTGCACATCACTTTTATGGCTTCAGACGCAACCCTCCAGCTGATTTATGCAGGCACCAGAAATGCATCTTCCAGCGCCCAATTGAGAGCTCCACCAAGTTGCGGGAATGGACGTGTGCAATGTTGTAATTGTGCTCAGCCTGCGTGGTGGGCTTGGTGACTGGATTTAAAGGATAGATTCTTAGGGGGTAGCCACTGTCTCCTAAAAAAATGCTCTGCCCAAAAACCCCTCTTTCTGCATCTTGACCCACCGCTGAATTGGCCCACACAAAGCTGTTATGTGTTCTACCAGGCCACTTTGCCACCATGTCAGTAAACATCCCTCTTTTGTCTACCACCACTTGGACATTGATGGCCACAAAGCCCTTACGACAAATCAAGGCCTGATCGAGTTGTAGAACCTGGTCGAAAAGAACGCACACACGAGTTTAACTTAAGAACATTCCACTGGAACTGATCTTCCATCATCAGCTCGTAAAAGTTACAAATGACCAACCCAACGCCCAAAGTATCTGACTAAGCTTCCTGTCTGTTCCCCTTATCATCTCATGAAGCTGGGAGGAGAACATCTGGCCATCCCTTGAAGAACCAATCTTCAATGTTATTCCTGACCAGTTTACCATAAATAAAGTCGAATAAACAGACAGTACAAAGCACGGGGAATCTGGACATGCTCCAGCACAGACCCTCCCTGAGTCCCCTGACTGCTTTTGACCATAATTCAATGATGGTATCAACAAGGAAAGACAGATATACAGTATGTTAACCAGACCTCAACAAACCTACAGCACAGACATCCTGGTGACCTCATAACAAAACCCCTTTTCTTCACTGCATTCCAAGAGGATGCCACCTCTTTTACTCGGACAACAAAGAGACTCTAGTCGCACAGAGGATCTTCAAAAGGACAATTAAGAAAAGACTGCTGCTATTAAAGCAATATACTCAAGAGACAATATATATATGAATGTGGTATTTTATGTTTCGTTTATCTTGCTGTAGTTATTAGAACTTAGGATATTTTAATCTACGACTTAACCCGTATAGTAGGTAAAAACATAAGGTATGATTATAACACTTTATAAAAAATGTGCTAGGATATTTCCTCCAGGTGACATATTTATTAGCAGATAATGTATGCACGAAAAAGAAGTCGTGCTGGGCGGGGCTCCGTCCTACAGAGACAATGTGATTGGGTCAGACAGTGAACAGAATGGACTTAGTTCTGTCTGATAAAACAGACACCCAACTTTGCAAAGGTTGGGTTGGAACCACTGTTGAACAACTGGTGAAACTGCAAGGAAACTTGGCTGAAAGTCTGGGCGTTGCCCCCCCTGATCGTGCTGCGAAACATTTGGCTGATCATCTCAAAAGACTTTAACACCCTGTCCACGTCTGACCAAAGAAAACTTGCAAAGCCGCCGCGTAAGAACTTCAAACTTGCTATTCGCGCGCTGCCAGGAAGCCATCAAATCCAAAGGAGGAATCCCGAGTGACGTCACGTGACAACAACACGTCAGCAGGAAAGTCCAGGGCTTCCCTCCAGCAACCAACCCCCCAGAGAGAAGAATTGCCTTCAACTCAACTCACAGCAAGTAGAACAAACAAATCTCTAATTCTCTGAAGTTTGAATTGAATGAATCGTAAAAGATAACCATAAGTCGAGTCTTCTGTTTGTGACGTCCCAAGGTCGTCTTTATTCTCAGGAAAAGAGAATAGCTTAACTTTCTTCAAACTGCTTTTATCTTGCCATAAAGTGTGTATGTGTGTGTATGTGTTTTGTACCCTAGAATAGTAAATAAACTCTCGATTCATTTTTAATGAATAAGTCTGGTGCCGTGATTTTCAAATCTTAAATTATTTGCCATAGATCGTGTTACCTGTGCTCAAAGATTTCCCAATCAATTCTGTATTATTATCAACAATAAGAAGAATTGCTAAAATATACTGTATTAATACTCGCTGGTCGAGTCGTTAATAAGGTATAAATTATACAGTTTTGATTAATATCAATTAATCTATACATTTTTGATTAATATCAATTAATCCGATCAAAGGATTTCTACGATTTGATTCCCTAAAGCTAAAATTTATAAATAAAGGATAAAACCTTACAGAGTGCTGATGGGTTGGCGATGGGGATAAATGTCCCATCAACAAGGTCTATTACTTGTGGAATACTGGCAATAGCATGGAAGCCTAGATGCGTCTCCATCACTTCGTGCCTAGTGGAAGGCATCCAGATATAATCAGTGGCATGACGGAGCAGGATGTTCGTGACTGAGTGAACGCAGTGCCACACCAAGGTCTTACTCACCACATATCTATCGCCAGCCACCTCTAGAAAACTCCCCATTGCATAAAAATGGAGAGCTGCAAGCAGCTGAATTTCGGGGCTGATGGGGTAGCTCTGTCGAGTTTGTCTTGACCACTTCTTTTGTATTTATGCAATATATTGGAGGCCAAACTCAGAAGGGAAACAGAAGATCCCACAGCATTCCTGCACACTTGCAGGTGCTGTCCGTGCTTGTTTTTTTGGCAACAGGAACATTCCAGCGGGAGATTGCAGACAGGTCAGGGATATCTCAGTCATCCATGAGTCGCATCATCCCAGATGTTCTTGATGGCCTAATATGGCTACTGCCTCAATATATAAAATTCCCCTATAACCTGGTCCATCAGTTGGAGGTGAAACAGAGATTCTTTGCAATTGCAAACCTGCCAAACGTCATCGGGGCAATTGACTGAACACACATTCGCATCAAGGCACCATCAAATGATGCATTTGCATTTCTGAATAGGAAAAACTCCATCATTCCATCAATGTGCAACTAATTTGTGTTGCTAAATGTGCACTACTTAATGTAGTGGCCCTCTGGCCGGATGGAACTCACGATAGTTTCATCCTTCGGAGCAGCTCAGTTGGTAGATGTTTGGACAATGGTGCAGTTGAAGACGGATGGCTAATTGGTATGTAAACCCTGTTTTTAGAAATAACTGTTGGCCTATTTTCATTTTTTCCTCTCCCCTCACACTTAGGTGACAGTGGTTATCCCCTGACACCATGGCTTATGACCCCTTTGATAAATCCTGCAAAAACTCGGTCAGTTATTGAACGCTCAAACAGAATCTTAAAGGGACACTGGCGGTGTTTGGACACATCAGGTGGTACACTATTATACAGACCAGAAAAAGTTTGCGAAATAATACTGGCCTGCTGCGTTCTACACAACATTGGCCTGCTAGACCCAGAGGATATACTTAGACCTGAGCTTGGTATGGAGCCTCCAAGGTCGCCTATTCGAAACATGGTCATACATGTGGCTGCAGTTGCAAAGCGACAATAACTAATTCAACATTTCTAGGAGTGTATGTATGCGATTTAAAAACTCGCACACAAAATAGTTTCTGTAAACTTTATTCTTTATGTTTAATTGCGTCACATATTTCTCAGATGCTTGCATTTTTTCCTTTTAATGTGTTATTTATTGCCAACACAGCTTCACAAATTTTGTCTTGCTTATCCAGCACTTCTTGACTTAAAACCGTCTGTGCAGAGCCAACACTGCGGGATGGTGCGGAATATACTACCGGTCCAGGTGCTGTAGGATGAACGGGTCTGGTTGCCGTTTCAGTGGTCTCATGGGTGGACACAGTTGGCATTTGTCTTTACAAAGAATAAAAATGATCAAATCAGCTGAAGAGTGCATTTCCTCTAAATTTATTATCTCTCTTAGTTTTAACACTTTAAAATTGAGCAAAATTATTTAATAAAACTGTAGCCTTACCATCTGATTGTGGTGAAGTGCTTTCCTGCAAGGGGTGTTCATCACTGTCACCATTGGGAATTATACCCAACAGAGGGTTCACCAATTATACTGATGATGCGTTCACTGCATGCAGATACGCTTGATGATGGTTGTGGTCCTCCTCCTGTTTGTATACGATTTTGTCAAAATGAAATAATGCGTTTTTTGCAGTCAAGCTTCATGTTGAAACATTTCCTTTAACTTCCGGGACTGTTTGATTAACAGATGAAACTGCATTAACAGCATTTGTAATGTGCTGCCAAGCTTCCTTTTTTTAAGGAACTGATACTCCAGTATGTACACTTGAAAATAAAATGTTGCGTTTTGTATGCACTTCCGATATTAAAACTTCAATTTCTGCATCTGAGAAATTCTTCTTTTTCTTTTTGGAGAGGACATGTTGAAATCCTTATTTTCATTTCATAATATAATGCCCATATACACTCCTGAACAAAATCTTAAGACCAGGGGAAACATTACAAGTATTCACATTTCGCGCTGGTGGATCGTAACTAGGTTGTAAGTACTGCTTCAAAATGCCAAAAGAAAAAACAGGAGCAAGAGACAAAAAAAATAGAGAATAGGCAATTTATTGAAAACTGCATTTAAACTCAAACAGGCTGTTTCATCATAAGTTTAAGACCATAGCCTTAAAAAGTTAAAATCTGTGCAGACATATGGCTTTCATGTCATTGTCCTTCAGGCAGTCACACTGTCATGACCTCCTGATGGCAAAGGAAAAAATGCTTTCTATTTTTGAATGTGGCAGGATTGTTGAGATGCAAGTGCGCACACAACGCACCATCGCTGCCGAAGTTGGACGCAGTAAGAAAATTTCTTTAAGGATCCTGAGAGTTCTTGGACAAAAAAGTCAAATGGTAGAACCAAAAAAAAAAAAAAAAACTTTCTCCTGCACTGTGCCGGAGGACCCAACTTAACTAAGAATGTTTCGGGAAACACATATTAACAATAAGGTACAACTTAAGGTATAACTTAAGACCGACATAGCGTTAAGAAGGTTTAAGGAATCCCAGCCCTGTTCTCTAGATCGTCAATTTGGTCATGAAGAGGTGAGTTCTGTACCTTCAAGGCTTTAATCGTTGCTCCATATAATACAAGGAACCTCTTCTTCACCTGTTCCTGCTTCTGTCCTTTCCTTAGATGCTATGAAGGCGTTTGATCACCTGGAATGGCCATATCTGTGTTCTGTGCTGAAGGTCATGGCTATAGGGGCTTTTTACATTCGTATGATGCAGGTCCAGCAACCCCCATGGCCATGGTGCTGACAGGTAGGACTTGTTCCTCACTGTTTTACATAGCTAGAAGTTCCCGACAAGGATGCCCCCTAAGCCTGTTTCTTTTTGCGCTTTCACTTGAGCCGCTGGCGCAGACAATATGCACAGACAAGTACACTATGTGGGACCAGCCATCATATTTCTTTGTATGCAGATGATGTCCTTCTTTATTTAGTCAACCTGCTGCAGTCCATACTTTATATTCTATCTATCTTTGGCAGCGTCAGTGAGTTTTCGAGATATAAGATAAACTGGTCAAAGTCAGCAATCATTCACTCCCAAATTCTTTTACATTACGGGTCTCCATTATCAAAATGAATGTGCTCTTCCGAATTAACTTTGTGAGCTCTATGCTGCCCTGTCTCAGTTTTTGGGATAGGTTACAGAGCATAGTAACCAAATGTTTTTGAAATGGTAAACTTCCTCATCTTAAGCTCTCCACAATGCAAATAGATAGAACAGCCGGTGGACTTTCACTCCCCAATTTTAAAATGTATCATTGGGCTTTTACATTGTGTCCCTTGTTTATGTAGGGTTTCATTTACTTATCTGTGTATTTATTTTTTTTATTGCTGTTGTGTCTACCACTTACTGTTATATGACTGATTGTTTTTCTATGTGTTTTTGTATGTTTAAAAGAGAATACAATTTTATTAAAAAGAGAAATTGTCAGGGATTTGGGATGTGGGTGGAAAGATCATTCTACCAGCCAAGAATGGTGAACAAAAATGTCCTGGAAAGTGATTTTGTACCTCTCTGTGATAGTACTACGAAGCGTCACTCTCTTGTAGATCTCAGACTTCTGGAGGGGATGTAGAGTCTTAATATTGAGTGGAAGTAGGAGGGTGCTGAGCCTCTGGCTTTTCTATATGCAAGCATCAATGTCTTGAACTTGATGTGAGCTTCAACTGGTAACCAGTGCATGGAGATAAAAAGAGGTGTGACAGGGGTCTGTTTGGGTTCCTTGACAACCAGTCAAGCTGCTGCATTCTGAATTATTTGTAGAGATTTGATTGCACATGACAGAAGTCCAGCCAGAAGAGCTTTGCAGTAGTCCAGCCTAGAAATGACAAGGGCCTGTTCAAGAAGTTGTGCAACATGCTCCATTAGGAAGGGCCTGATCTTTCTGATGTTATGCAATGCAAACCTGCATGATTGAGTGGTTTTTGAAAGTCAGCTGGTCATCAAAGATTTTACCAAGATTTTTGACTGAACTTGATGGGGTAATTGTTGATGGACCTAGCTGGATGGGGAAATCATGCTGTAGAGTTGGAGTGACAGAGAAGATGAGAAGCTTGAGCTTTGCCAGGTTGAGCTGTAGGTTCTTTTATCCATGCCGAGATGTCCACCAGGCAGCCTGAGATCCGTGCAGCAACCGTTGGATCATTTGGTTGAAATGAAAGATAGAGCTGTGTGTTATCATACCAGTGGTAAAATAAACCATGCGCCTGTATGATGGGTCCCAGTGATGTAGTGTACAGGTGCTGGTCATATAATTAGAATATCATCAAAAAGTTGATTTATTTCACTAATTCCATTCAAAAAGTGAAACTTGTATATTATATTAATTCATTACACACAGACTGATATATTTAAAATGTTTATTTCTTTTAATTTTGATGATTAGTGCTTACAGCTCATGAAAGTCAAAAATCAGTATCTCAAAATACTGGCATGGCAGCCCAAATCATCACTGACTGTGGAAACTTCACACTGGACTTCAAGCAACATGGATTCTGTGCCTCTCCACTCTTCCTTCAGACTCTGGGACCTTGATTTCCAAATGAAATGTAAAATTTACTTTCATCTGAAAAGTGGACTTTGGACCACTGAGCAACAGTCCAGTTCTTTTTCTTCACAGCCCAGTTAAGATGCTTCTGACGTTGTCTCTAGTTCAGAAGTGGCTTGGTAGCCCTTTTCCTGAAGACGTCTGAGTGTGGTGACTCTTGATGCACTGACTCCAGCTTCAGTTCTCTCCTTGTGAAGCTCTCACAAGTGTTTGAATCGGCTTTGCTTGACAGTATTCTCAAGCTTGCAGTCATCCCTGCTGCTTGTGCACCTTTTCCTACCCAAATTCTTCCTTCCAGTCAACTTTGCATTTAATATGCTTTGATACAGCACTCTGTAAACAGCCACACCTTTCAGTAATGACCTTCTGTGACTTACCCACTTTGTGGAGGGTGTCAATGTTCGTCTTCTGGATCATTGCCAAGTCAGCAGTCTTCCCCATTATTGTGATTTCAAAGAACAAGAGATACCCAGAATTTATACTGTAGGGATGGTCATTTATTCAAACTCAAATGTAAATATTCTAATATTTTGAGATACTGATTTTTGACTTTCATGAGCTGCAAGGCTCTAATCATCAAAATGAAAATAAATAAACATTTGAAATATATCAGTCTGTGTGTAATGAATGAATATAATATACAAGTTTCACTTTTTGAATGGAATTAGTGAAATAAATCAACTTTTTGATGATATTCTAATTATATGACCAGCACCTGTATATGGAGGAGGTGTCCAAGAACTGATCCCTGAGGAACTCCAGTGAGCAGTTGATGTGCTTTGGATACCTCCCCTCCCCAGGCCACCCTGAAAGACCTACCTGTGAGATAGGATTCAAACCAGCGAAGTGGAATCCAGCTGTATATCCAGCAGAATGAGAACTGATGATTTGGAATCAGCTTTCACAATCTGCTGGGCTTCAGTGACAGACAGTAATACAGTCTCAGTTGAATGGCCACTTCTGAAATCTGTTTATCGGTTAATTTTAAGATTTTAAATGACATTTATCCTCTTGTTGACTTTCTAAGTCTGATCAAAATAACTGTTTTCAGTAATTATATTGAAACAACTGATCATCTTTCAGAAATAAGTGTGTGTCAAGGAGGCTTTAGAGTGTATTAATGTTAGGGGTTGCTGGATTATTTGTTAAACAATCAGTTTAATCTGTTAAATTGCTACGATAACTCAAATTTTCTGAACCGGATATGACATATTTTCTTATCCTTATCTAAAAGTTTACAACCTCTTTTACTCTTTATAAAAGTTATGTGTTAGTCCATTAGTTGTCCTCATTGTGAAAAGATGGATCTCAAAACCATGCAGTGTTGTAAAGGATTCATATATGCAGATGCTGGAAAACCAAAAAATGTGCAGGACCTTAAGGATTTTTCTGAAGAACAGTGGACAGTTCAGGACAAACGAGACTCATGAACATCTCATGAAACTCAGAAATCATTTGTAATCCAGGTCAACAAGGTAGAAACTTTTTACACAGTTTTGTGAATGTAGTGTCTTTATTGAACACATGCCATTAAATCAGTTCAAAAGCTTCCAAGAAACTTTTTCTTGCCTCTGTATATGTTGACACAAACAATACCAACATCCTCTGAGCTTGCCTCTTTTTTTTGTGGAAAGTACTTTCGGGGGCAGTCCTGGTGTTTTATCCCCAGAAATTTCTTTGTTTTACAGCACATTCAAAAACACCTCACAAATACATTGCAAATAAGCTTAGCAACACCTCTATATCATTTAAATTAAAGGGCGTCTACCTCAACTGTTAAAAAAATGAAAGTATTGCAAAGAAGATGGTCAGGCGTTCTCACTAGGGCTGCGATGATAAATCGATGCAGAATCGATTCGTGGAACGCTTCTGAGATCTTCCGAATGCATCGCGATTCTCTCTGGAATCGATTCTGATCTTAGATTTTAACAGCAGATGGCGCTCTAATCTAGTTTTTATCCGCACATTCAAATGCTCATGAAGAAGAGTGCTGAAGAGCACTTGTGCGTTCGGCTGAGTCATGTAATTTCACGTCGGCTCAGAATGCTTTTATGACGCAAGATTAATGTAAACATCCCACTGTGAACAACTTCAACCTTTTCGAGTTTTATGAATGATTATTTTAGGTTCAAGTGTGTGCAAGGATTTAGAAACAAGCAGAGTAACTGTTTCTAAAGCATGCAGCGCCATCTGCTGTTCAAAACTAACCTCAGAATCGACTCAAGAAGGAATCGCGATGTATTCGGAAAATCTCAAAATTGATGCTGAATCATTTCTCCATTCGCGATGCATCGATTCAAAAGGTAAAGTATAAAGAGATGTAGGATATAACTAACACAATAATACAAATAAAAGAAGTGATCATGAGGTGGAAATCAGATGCTCACATTCAGCTGCTTATTTCAAATGGATATACATTTTCTATTGTCATATTCTTTAACAAAGAACAAAACAGGCTCTCACATTTACATGACTTTGCATATGCATGTATAAGTGTGATGATTTTATTGCATTGATCCCAATTAAACTGTCTTTCTTCAGAGTGAATGCACAGATGATTGCTGATATTACCCCTTTTTCTAAACCATGTCACACTAAGGAAAACGATGAATTATTTCCAGAATGAGTTTGCAAATGATGTTTCAGGCTTATGTGATATGGGAAAGTCATATCACACTGAACACACTTGTAAGGCTTCTCTCCAGTGTGAACTCTCTTAAGGTTTTCTTTAACCGTGAAGCTCTTTCCACACAGTTTGCAGGTGAAAGGCTTCTCTCCAGTGTGAACTCTCATGTGATCCTCCAGGTTTGCTGTTTGTTAAATTCATTCCACATTGATGGCACATGTAAGGCTTCACCCTGATGTGAATTTTTACATGATTCTCAAGGTGACTCCTGTCTGTGAAACTCCTTTCACACTGATGACATATAAAACAGTCCTCTACTGAGTGAATCCTCATGTGATGATTAAAGTGTGATTTGTCATGTGAACATTAAGATTTCCTTTCTGACTAAAACTCTTTCCACACAGAGAGCAGACAAACGGCTTCTCTCCAGTGTGAACTCTCATGTGATTATTAAGATTTTCTTTTCGCCTGAAGCCCTTCCCACACAGTTTGCAGGAGTAAGGCTTTTCTCCAGTGTGATATGTCATGTGGGCATTAAGATCTCTTTTCTGACTGAAACTCTTTCCACACTGAGAGCAGATAAACGGCTTCTCTCCAGTGTGAACTCTCATGTGATTCTTAAGATTTTCTTTTCGTCTGAAGCTCTTCCCACACAGTTTGCAGGAGTAAGGCTTTTCTCCGGTGTGATTTGTCATGTGGTCATTAAGATCTCTTTTCTGACTGAAACTCTTTCCACACTGAGAGCAGATGAATGGCTTCTCTCCAGTGTGAACTCTCATGTGATTCTTAAGATTTTCTTTTCGTCTGAAGGTCTTCCCACACAGTTTGCAGGAGTAAGACTTTTCTCCAATGTGATTTATCATGTGGGCATTAAGATCTCTTTTCTGTCTAAAAGTCTTTCCACACTGAGAGCATATGAACAGCTTCTCTCCAGCATGGATTTTCAAGTGGTCTTCAAAGCCTTGTTTTTGAGTGAAACTCTGCCCACACGGTTTGCAGTTGTAAGGTTTCTCTCTAGTATGAATTCTCATGTGGCCTGTAAGGATTTTGTTCCGTTTAAAACTCTTTCCACACTGAGAGCATATGAACGGCTTCTCTCCAGTGTTAATTCTCATGTGGGCATTAAGGTTCATAGTTTCTGTTTTATCAGTCTGTGAGTAACTAAATGATTCTTTACCAGTCTTAAAGTTTTTCTCTTCCATTTCATTTAGTTCTTGACTCTCCTCTTTCAGTGTCATCAGGTCTAGGGTAAAAAGAAACAAAAACAAGTTAAACACCAGTTTAATGTCACAAAGCATCATACAGTGGAAAAGAAAAGAAAAAAAAGATCCCCTGCTGATTTTGTACGTTTGCCCACTGACAAAGAAATTATCAGTCTATAATTTTAATGGTAGGTTTATTTGAACAGTGAGAGATAATAGCAACAAAAAAATCCAGAAAAACTAATTTCAAAAAAGTTATGAATCGATTTGCATTTTAATGAGTGAAATAAGTATTTGACCCCTTTGCAAAACGACTTTGTACTTGGTGGCAAAACCCTTGTTGGCAATCACAGAGGTCAGACGTTTCTTGTAGTTGGCCACCAGGTTTGCACACATCTCAAGAGGGATTCTGTCCCACTCCTCTTTGCAGATCCTCTCCAAGTCATTAAGGTTTTGAGGCTGACGTTTGGCAACTTGAACCTTCAGCTCCCTCCACAGATTTTCTATGGGATTAAGGTCTGGACACTGGCTAGGCCACTCCAGGACCTTAATGTGCTTCTTCTTGAGCCACTCCTTTGTTGCCTTGGCCGTGTGTTTTGGGTCATTGTCGTGCTGGAATACCCATCCATGACCCATTTTCAATGCCCTGGCTGGCTTCAATGCCCTGGCCCTGACGGTACACGGCCCCGTCCATCGTCCCTTTGATGCGGTGCAGTTGTCCTGTCCCCTTAGCAGAAAAACACCCCCAAAGCATAATGTTTCCACCTCCATGTTTGACGGTGGGGATGGTGTTCTTGTAGTCACTGGCAGCATTCCTCCTCCTCCAAACACGGCGAGCTGAGTTGATGCCAAAGAGCTGGATTTTGGTCTCATCTGACCACAACACTTTCACCCAGTTCTCCTCTGAATCATTGGCAAACTTCAGACGGGCTGTACATGTGCTTTCTTGAGCAGGGGGACCTTGTGAGTGCTGCAGGATTTCAGTCCTTCACGGCGTAGTGTGTTACCAGTCGTTTTCTTGGTGACTATAGTCCCAGCTGCCTTGAGATCATTGATAAGATCCTCCCGTGTAGTTCTGGGCTGATTCCTCACCGTTCTCATTATCATTGAAACTCCACGAGGTGAGATCTTCCATGGAGCCCCAGACCGAGGGAGATTGACAGTTATTTTGTGTTTCTTCCATTTGCGAATAATCGCATCAACTGTTGTCACCTTCTCACCAAGCTGCTTGACGATGGTCTTGTAGCCCATTCCACTCTTGTGTAGGTCTACAATCTTGTCCCTGACATCCTTGGACAGCTCTTTGGTCTTGGCCATGGTGGAGAGTTTGGAATCTGATTGATTGATTGCTTCTGTGGACAGGTGTCTTTTATAAAGGTGACAAACTGAGATTAGGAGCACTCACTTTAAAGCCCAAAACACACTGCACGATTTTAGCAATCCTATAAGAGCACTGCATGTCACACTGTACGACATAGATTTAATACACTTGGCTACGACATGTGTATAGATTGTACGACGACTCGTACGATACGACGCACGTTACTATAGAAGAATAAAACGTCATCAGTATGAGCTAGTGCTAAACAAATGAGTATGATAAATCACACTTTAGCAGTTGAATTTTTTTATGTGTTCTGAAAAAAGGAAGCGGCGGAAGAGGAAGGGATAAGAGCTTGAGGTAAGCAGTTTTATGTTTTAGCACCATGTCGCGTTGATTTCATGTCGCATTTTTATTGGGTTGGTCAGTAAACGTGGATCATACCAGTAAACACACTGTGCGATGATCATGCTGTATTGTAAGCTATCTTTGGTCGCAAAGATAGCTAAAATGGCTCATTCAAACACGCCTCCACATGTCTACGTCACGATGTGGAAATATTTGCGTAACGCCGCCCAAATGTTCAGCAAAGAAAGAAGGTGTGGTTTCAGTAACCGCAGTAGTGTTGATGCAGGCAGTCATGTCAGGGAGACGCTGTGTTTCTAGGCGAAAGCAAAAGCACTTTATTTGGTCTTCCGAAAGTAGATGCATTTAGGAATCATTAAGATTATTTATTTACAACAGAACAGCACAACCCAGATGTTATCACAATGCATTTTATGGACAACAGTTTCGTGAACCTAGTAGAGGAGGTAATTTTGACTTCTGCATCAGCGACTATGTTTTGTTATTAGTTGAAGTATTTGCTATTGACTGCTCAAATGGGGATGTTTTGCGCGTCGCTCGCGTGTGTGTGAGAGAGGGAGACATGGTATATTTGACTTGGCCCTTGATGTAACTAAATGATGTACATTTTAGGTTATCTGAGAAAACATTTACTATCTAATCATCACCTGTGTGTGACTGTAGATGTCTCAGAGTTGTTACCGTTCTGTGCCCATCATCCGCTATTTCCAGCACTTAATCAAGCCACTCTTCTTTAATACACCAGGACGTTTTTTTTCACGTCATTGCGTTGGCTCTCGATTTGAGCTATTTCGTCTGCAACCATTGAAGTATTCGGTTTCTACAGCGACTCATTTGGCGCACATCATTCTCTGAAACCTGTAAACCGCATTCACTGGTTCTAACTCTATAGCGGTTTACCCGATCAATTCTTTCGTTTTTACTAAAATACAATCAAATGGCTTTCTCAAATCATTTTTGCGTGTACACGGCACATTATTTCTCTGCACGGCGACACGTGCAGCTTAGAGAGAACATTGCATACGAGCATCATCACTGCGTCTCTCACGCGACTCTGTTCCCCTCTCGGGTTTGAACTGATGGTAAAACTAAGGACATTATTAACTGTCTTTACATTTATTTTGCAAGCTAAAGCTCGCAATTATGGAAAGGGGCGTTACATTTCCGACTCGTGCTTGTGGTGTTCGGCCAATCGCAATTCACTGCGTCAGTTGGCCAATCAGAGCAGACTGCACTTGTCGGAAGGAGGGGCTTTGTTGAAAACGAAGCGTTTGAGAGAGGCGGGGCATAGATGACCTACAATAATGTACAGCATTTGAAAAATAATGTGTTTTTTGAACATTAAAGCATGTCAACATATTCTGTTACACTAAATACACAAAATAATGATCTTTAAAAAAAGCATCATATGACCCCTTTAAACCTACCCATACTACCAAACCTGTCACTAACCTTAAATATATCCCACCTCAATGGCAGCAAAAGTGTTTTGAAATACAATATCAACACAATAAGTACATTGTACTTATTTTTTGGTGTAAGTACATAGTAGTTAAGGCCACCTAATATAAAGTGTGACCATTTTTTGAAATGTTTTTCTGGATTTTTTTGTTGTTATTCTGTCTCTCAATGTTCAAATAAACCTAACATTAAAATTATAGACTGATCATTTCTTTGTCAGTGGGCAAACGTACAAAATCAGCAGGGGATCAAACCATTTTTTTCCCACTGTACATATAAGCATTTAGACCTGTAATCTCTGAACCTCTTCTCCTTAATACTGTTAACTCTTAACTTTCCTTAGCACGCATCCCAAATATACCCCCTCATTAAAACCACAGAAGTGCACTGCACACATTTCAGTTGGGATCCTGCGAATGGTCAAATATATACTGCGGGTCCCTTGATTTAAAAAGAAGAATGGAGTCAACATGTTCAGAAAAGACTTAAAGAGGGTTTTTATTATACAAATCAAAAACAAGGCAAGTCTGATATTCTGACAAATTTCCCCCAGACAGTAAAAATGTTAAAGGGCAGTTCCACAAAAAATGATTGCACAGTTATTTACAAACTGTGTTTCCAACACTGCTACATTTTCTGATGTCCAAAAGGCACTGAATACATGGTAAGCTGGCCCATATTGCAAAAAGTTACTTCACTATATCTGCCACAACAGTGCCATGTGAAAGACTTCTTTTTGGAAGGCTACATTGTGCAGTAGAAGAGGTCATCGGAAAATGTGAACAAGCTAGTCTGCCTGAGCAACTGGTTGAAAAAAGTAGACTGTGTAACTGGTTTACAATGTTACACAGATGCACACTGCTTCAAATAATCGTCTCCAATCAATAATGTAGAGACTGTTCACTCGGTCTCTTCACAGACATTATGGAATTTCATTTCTATTAGAGACCTGCTTATTGCTGCATTCATTTGAATTGATGTTACTAATTAAGAGTTGATATTACTGTTTTACTTACTAATGTCACTAACAAACAGTTAACAAGTAAGTTACTTATGAACTGCAGACATATCTAGCAGATACCAACAAATGATGCAAAGTAATGTCTGCTACAAAGTCATATGTTCATATGGTCCCTGTCAATGTAAAATGCTCCCTGGTACTTTTGCACTCAACAATTTTAGAGATTGTTCTTGAATACTTGTTAAATAAATGCTCATGATTTAAATAAACCTGAACGATATGTTTCCTTAAACCAGTTTGTCATGCATTTCTTTATTTTAATACATTATTATATTACAATAAGAGTGCGATTAATCATGATTAAATGACAAAACAATTAATCACAATTACAAATTTTAATCAATTGGCAACATTAATATTTACATAAAAAGTTTAGTGCAGTTAAAAAATATGTGATGCTATAAGATTAATTTTTAATATATAGATATTTGAATAAACAGTCAGGTTTGGAAGTATTCGGACACTGACTGAGTTTTTGTGCATTTTCCTTTATATACCACAACAATGGATTTGACAAAAACAATCAAGATGTGATTGAAGTGCACACTTTTAGCTTTATTTTAAGAGGTTCCAAAAAAATATGACATTCAAATACTCAATAGTATTTGGACAGTTGACTAAGAAGAGGTTAATTGACCAGGTGCTGTCCATTCCCTGGTTACTTCAAGACAAATTAAACAGATAAAAGATCTGGAGTTGATATGAGGTACAAATTGGCATTTCGAAGCTGTTTGACTGGTGCTACCAATATGAAGTCCAAGGACATCTCAATGAAAGTGAAGGAGGCCATCATTAAGCTGAAAAATCACCCCCCATAAATCTATAAGAGATTTAGGTGAAAAAAACCTTAGGTGTGGCCAGATCAATGGTTGGCTACATTCTTAAGAAGAAAGCACTGGTGAGCTCAACAACATCAAAAGGCCTGGAAGACCACAGAAGACAACTAAAGTGGATAATCGCAGAATCCTTTCCTTGGTGAAGAAAAACTTTTACTTTTTCTATGTACACAAAAGGCCTATTTCTAACTAATCTGTCTAAATCTGTGTTAGTGAGCACTTCTCCTTTGCCGAGATACTCCATCCACCTCACAGGTGTGGCATATCAAGATGCTGATTAGACAGCATGATTATTGCACAGGTGTGCCTTAGGCTGGCCACAATAAAAGGCCACTCTAAAATGTGCAGTTTTACTGTATTTGGGGGGGGGGGGTATGTTATGTATTCGTTGTCCATAACATACACCTGCCCATACCATAACCCCACCGCCACCACCAACGTTGACATCAGCAAACCGCTCACCCACACGACGCCATACATGCTGTCTGCCATCTGCCCTGTACAGTGAAAACCGGGATTCATCCGTGAAGAGAACACCTCTCCAAAGATTGTTGCAGCAGCTGTCTGGGTGGCTGGTCTCAGAGATCTTGGAGGTGAAGATGCTGGATGTGGAGGTCCTGGGCTGGTGTGGTTACACGTGGTCTGCGGTTGTGAGGCCGGTTGGATGTGCTGCCAAATTCTCTGAAACGCCTTTGGAGACGGCTTATGGTAAAGAAATGAACATTCAATTCAAGGGCAACAGCTCTGATGGACATTCCTGCAGTCAGCATGCCAGTTGCACGCTTCATCAAAACTTGCGACATCTGTGGCATTGTGCAGTGTGATAAAACTGCACATTTTAGAGTGGCCTTTTATTGTGGCCAGCCTAAGGCACACCTGTGCAATAATCATGCTGTCTAATCAGCATCTTGATATGCCACACCTGTGAGGTGGATGGAGTATCTCGGCAAAGGAGAAGTGCTCACTAACACAGATTTAGACAGATTTGTGAACAATATTTGAGAGAAATAGGCCTTTTGTGTACATAGAAAAAGTCTTAGATCTTTGAGTTCAGCTCATGAAAAATGGGGGCAAAAACAAAAGTGTTGCGTTTATAATTTTGATCAGTGCAAATATATGTAATAAATGTTAAAATATCTCGAATGTTGGTGGCATTTTTATTTGTTTGTTGACTGAATGCTCGCAATGCTCTTTTAAACATTTTCCTCCCTCCTTTGTCCCCTCTTTCATCTCTAAAAGCTGACGACTGGGGGCAGTCATGGCCCAATGGATAGAGAGTAACCCGAAGGTTGCAGGTTCGAGTCTCAGGTCCGACAGGAATTGGTGGTGGGAGTGAATGACCTGCGCTTTCTTCCACCAATCAATACCATGACTGAGGTGAGACCCTTGAGAAAGGCAACGAACCGCCCACTGCTCCGGGTGTGTGTGCACTCGGATGGGTTAAATGCAGCGGACAAATTCCAAGTATTCCAACATACTTGGCCACATGTCACTTCACTTTCACTTTTCCACGTTCTTCATTAACAAAATTAAAACCATCAGTTCTCAGTTTTCCACACCACAATCTGTCAAGCACATCTTGCCAGCAAACATACAGGTGCTGGTCATATAATTAGAATATCATCAAAAAGTTGATTTATTTCACTAATTCCATTCAAAAAGTGAAACTTGTATATTATATTCATTCATTACACACAGACTGATATATTTCAAATGTTTATTTCTTTTAATTTTGATGATTATAAAAAAAAAAATCCCAAAATCAGTATCTCAGAAAATTAGAATATTACTTAAGACCAATACAAAGAAAGGATTTTTAGAAATCTTGGCCAACTGAAAAGTATGAAAATGAAAAGTATGAGCATGTACAGCACTCAATACTTAGTTGGGGCTCCTTTTGCCTGAATTACTGCAGCAATGCGGCGTGGCATGGAGTCGATCAGTCTGTGGCACTGCTCAGGTGTTATGAGAGCCCAGGTTGCTCTGATAGTGGCCTTCAGCTCTTCTGCATTGTTGGGTCTGGCATATTGCATATTCCTCTTCACAATACCCCATAGATTTTCTATGGGGTTAAGGTCAGGCGAGTTTGCTGGCCAATTAAGAACAGGGATACCATGGTCCTTAAACCAGATACTGGTTGCTTTGGCACTGTGTGCAGGTGCCAAGTCCTGTTGGAAAATGTAATCTGCATCTCCATAAAGTTGGTCAGCAGAAGGAAGCATGAAGTGCTCTAAAACTTCCTGGTATACGGCTGCGTTGACCTTGGACCTCAGAAAACACAGTGGACCAACACCAGCAGATGACATGGCACCCCAAACCATCACTGACTGTGGAAACTTTACACTGGACCTCAAGCAACGTGGATTGTGTGCCTCTCCTCTCTTCCTCCAGACTCTGGGACCCTGATTTCCAAAGGAAATGCAAAATTTACTTTCATCTGAGAAACTCAGCAGCAGTCCAGTCCTTTTTGTCTTTAGCCCAGGCGAGACGCTTCTGACGCTGTCTGTTGTTCAAGAGTGGCTTGACACAAGGAATGCGACAGCTGAAACCCATGTCTTGCATACGTCTGTGCGTAGTGGTTCTTGAAGCACTGACTCCAGCTGCAGTCCACTCTTTGTGAATCTCCCCCATATTTTTGAATGGGTTTTGTTTCACAATCCTCTCCAGGGTGCAGTTATCCCTATTGCTTGTACACTTTTTTCTACCACATCTTTTCCTTCCCTTCGCCTCTCTATTAATGTGCTTGGACACAGAGCTCTGTGAACAGCCAGCCTCTTTTGCAATGACCTTTTGTGTCTTGCCCTCCTTGTGCAACGTGTCAATGGTCGTCTTTTGGACAACTGTCAAGTCAGCAGTCTTCCCCATGATTGTGTAGCCTACAGAACTAGACTGAGAGACCATTTAAAGGCCTTTGCAGGTGTTTTGAGTTAATTAGCTGATTAGAGTGTGGCACCAGGTGTCTTCAATATTGAACCTTTTCACAATATTCTATTTTTCTGAGATACTGAATTTGGGATTTTCCTTAGTTGTCAGTTATAATCATCAAAATGAAAAGAAATAAACATTTGAAATATCAGTCTGTGTGTAATGAATGAATATAATACACAAGTTTCACTTTTTGAATAGAATTAGTGAAATAAATAAACTTTTTGATGATATTCTAATTATATGACCAGCACCTGTACACTCATTCACATCCTTCTCTTCACTCTATGAGGCAGAAGTCTCCAAACTCATCCTTTCTAATCATCCTACTACTTGATCCTTTTCCATCTCATCTCCTTCAAGCCATTTCTCCTTCAGTTGTACCTGCACTCACTCAAATCATTAAAGCTGGCTGCACACGATTTTCAAATCTTAAACTATTTTAAAACCATGGGAGACCACAGACATGAAGACAGTTCAACCGATTTTTAGCCTTATAATCATCTGAACGAACACACTAGATTTTTGGACCAGACCACGAGACCACACACTTGAAGATTGTAGGAACGATTTCACAGTGACACGAGATCTCACTGACACTCGCGAGATCAAACGTGCCTAGAGAAGAAAAACAATTAGAGGACAATCAACGTTGTCAGCTGGCTCTCCTGGCTTGCGTTCTGTTTCACAGTGAAAAACAAAGTATTGAAAAGAATATGGGAGATATTCTCTACTTTCATGCCATGTTTGTGGCTGCCAAGTTTCAGCTGTAGAAGCACGCAACATCCGGTAGGTGACGCTTGCTCGCTCTCATTGGCTATCAAGTCAGAGGCAGCCCAATGAAGAGTCGTAAATATCAAACGTGTTTGATAATTACGATTTGAATTCGGATATGCTCTGTCTCGTTTGGGAACAGATAAAAATGCTTGCGACAAGCTGCGACAAATGATGCAAAGTAATCTGTTCAGGGGTGCAAATCGGCCTTAAAATCGGCCTTAAACTCCTCTAGTGTGCGGCCAGCCTAACACATCCCTTCACACTGGTGTTTTTCCCTCAGCATTTAGACAGGCTCGTATAACCTCATTACTTCAGAAACCAACCCTTAACCCATCTCTTTTAGAGCAGTGGTTCTCAATTCCAGTCCTGGGGACCCCCTGCTCTGCATATTTAACACACCTGATTGAGATCATCAGCTTGTTAGGGGAGAGAGCCATGAACTGAACTAACGAGCTGATGAGCTCAGTGCTCCCCAGGACTGGAATTGAGAACTAGGGATGCAACGTTACCATTTTTTCAGAACCGATCTGATCCCGAAAATTTTGAGTATCTACCGATACCGATCCAATCTGATACCAGCGCAGAATTTCTATTCTTCTGTGTGTTGACCTGATCATCACTCTTTTGTGTGAATCACAATCTACTACATATAGATAACTTCATTTTAATGAAAATATATATAAATCAAACAAATGAAAAAATATATAATCATAATCTATGACAAAAATACTATTATAAACTAGGTTAGTGTATAATTTAGCAGCAAAAGATACTCTGGAAAAATCATGAGTGCACAATTTGATAAAACCTAGTGAAATATTTTTATTTACAAATAAGTGTAGGACTAAATCTGGTCAAATGGTACACATTGATCTTCATATTGTTGTAAAATACATTAATGAAAAACAAGCAAATACATTTATATATAAATATATACTGAAGGCAGCAACATATGATAGATAGGACAGAACAAGAAAGACTATTAATAATCTTTCATTGCGCAAAAGTATTATAATACGAAAGGCTCCAATACAGAGCAGCACAAAGCGCTTATGCACATGCCGAGCGCAGAATGATGCGCTTGAAGCATCACGGAGTAACAGCACGCAGGCTGCGCAGCCCTCCGAGTTCAAAGTACAAAGGGAAAATATATTGATGCGTAGCATATTAAATCTGTGCGTTACTTTATTAAGCCTTTTCTTTTAACAGTTTTAAACCTCGGTTACTGTGCGGTCTTGAAGAGAGTTTGACTGTAGTAACAAAACGTGACGCACAGTTTGAACGCTGAATGGAGGATGACAGACAGACAGACACAGCGGAGAGAAGAATGACTTGAATATTCATCTGTACCTCAGATTAAACTATGCAACAGCTTCAGAACACTTGAAACAGTGCACAAAAATTGTATGGTGCTTTATAATGTCTTTGTGCCTTTCGTGGAGCTCAACAATAACACAGAATAGTATACGCACAATATCGGATTTGGATCGGTCTTGTCTGATCGATACCCAATCCACAGAAAATGACCGTATCGGAGCCGATACCGATACTGAGTATGAAACCAACCTGTTTGTTCCTCAGTATCTTCATGTTTGACTTCAATCTTCACGTCTTCTCTCTCTTCTTTAATAAACATCATCTCTGTTTGTTGTGTCTCAGTATCTTCATGTTTGACTCTGAAAGCATCTTCAATCTTCAGGTCTTCTCTCTCCTCTTTAATAAACTCCATCTTTATAACAGTGTGCTTCAGCAGGAGTTTCTCTGTGTGTTTGACTTTGAACACTTCATCCTGTTTAAGATGAGAATAAAATAAAATAAACCCAAACTAAATCTCTGTGTGTCTCAATCAGCTCTAGTTCAGCAGCGCACTAGTAAGAGTTAATGACCTGATTACACTAAAACACTCAAAACTAGCAAATAATAACGACAATTAATATTTATGCACTGGTGATTTACATTTGGTATGTGATGATTTGTAGATTATATTTAATGGATTACATTTTCATGGAAATCTTGTCAGATTTGTATTAGTTATTACATGTTTGTGTTGTTGTTCTCGTTGTATTTAGATGCTGTAATTCGAGTCCTTATCAACAATGAGTTGGTTTTAAAAAGCTCGGTTTCTCTATCGTTTCTTACCAGCGATCAAACAGCAGGTTCTCTATCAAACTGTAAGAACGGCTTGTATTGGTTTATACACTTTAAAGGATTAAAAACCCAAACCTTTTTATCCAACAGAATCGCGCAGCGCAGCCTTATGACGTCATAGCGCCACGCCAAAATAAAAGTCCTGTTCAGACGAAATAGAAACTCACTCCCTGCGTCGCAATGTTCATACTATACATAGTATGTGAGACTGCAATAAGTGTGTCCCAAAGCATGGTATGTTGAAAAGAGTATGCCAAAAGTCCCCGGATGGTCTACTATTTCAGGTCGATTTTTGAAGTGTGGATCCGTGGCTTTGGCGAAGGATTCGGTCCAGAACTACAAACACGAATAAAAAGCGTTAGAAAAACTACAAACGTGGCGGATGCGCGCGATCAATGGTTAGGTAGAGAGGTTTACAAACGGGGGTTTGAGTTACTAATAATCAACATTTAACTTGGTAAAAAATATTTATTAATTGTTATCCGTGTTATATTTCATCTGCAACAGCAATGTGAACTTTTATAAACATCCATTTGGTCGTTAACTTTTAAATGCATCATTATGCAGAAAATATGAGCAGAGTTCTCCGCATGAAAGACCCGCGACTGCAGATCAACGAGCTACTTCTTTTCTCTCCAATACAGTAGGAAGTTAAATTAATTTAAATATTTGTGATATTCTCAATTCTAAATAAAGTCCAGTATCTTGATCTTCATATTACAAATGATTGGAAAGAACTGTTGAATATTTCAAACTCAATAATAATTTGTTGTTAAAATTTAAGTTTGTGGTGGCAAAAAGATCTACTAACTAAAATAGTGATGTATAAATCTTATTTCATCTCAGTTTTTCCACAGAAAATATAAGAGCAATGATTCAAATAAAAACTTTGTTTTGTTAAAGTGCATTATATTAAAGGGCCACGTTGACAGTAAAGGATTATATTGATTTTGAATGAGTGGAAAACTTCAAATAAAAAAATTAAAGTGGTTCAAATAATTTGTGATGACTCAAATTTCAGGTTTTCACAGAAATGATTTCATTAAGCCCTCTTATAGTGATCCCAATGCTCCGAATAGTAATTAAACATCTAAATTGATCTTTATTTGTGTTTTTGAGAGGTGTACCTTTTTCTCTGGTCACTTCTGGACGACTGGTGCACATAGTCTATTATGTCTTCAGTAAACGTTTGTTAGCTGTCGGAGAAGACGCCTGATGTGTAACATTATATTAGATCCATCCATGCATTACAGCAGGTCTTAATATAATCTGTCTCGTTTATGTTACTCTAACAATAAAAGAAAGGAGGGAATCACTCGCTGCTCTTGACTGAACTGCTTTTGTAGCTTTAATAACCCGTTTATTTGGAATGAACACTACTTTTTACATTTGATTATTTTTCTTCCTGCTTAGATGTACAATTAAGTAATGCACTATTTGTTTCTATTTGTTCTATTGTTTATTTGCATCTTTGTTCTTATTTTTAACTTTTGTAAGACTTATTTTTAACTTTCATGATCATTGTTGGATAAAAAATGGGATGTGAAGAATGAGGTCAAAGGTCAATGAAGAGCAGAGTAGAAGAATGACAGACACAGGAAGTGAGGTTCACTCAAAGTCAGCTTTATTATGCTTGCGCTAGGGTTTATATAGCAAGTCTAGGGCGTTAACTAAAACTAACAAGTCTATATATAGATAAACAGAATAACTAATCAACTTCCTAAGAGAGATGAATAACTACGTATTCGGATATACAGTATGAAGCGTTACTTCTTGTGGAAAATAACTAGCACTTGCCTTAGGGGCGTGCATAAATACAGTAGATTACACAAGAAATGATCAGACAGAAAAAGAGACGCAAACACACTTATCTTAACAATCATGATCAGTTTAAGGAGCTTATTTGACCATATTCATGCAGAATATCAGCCCAATGTAGTTGAACATCTGATGTTGGTACAGCACTCTCAGAGAAAAGCAGTTTGAAGAGTCTCATCTGTGCTGCAGGCTGAGCCAGGATGGCAGAAACCACACAAGCTCCAAAGGGAAAGCGTGCCCTGGAAGACCGGGATTGCAGTGTCACAAAAGAAAACCTACAGAAGGCCAAGATGACGATAAGAGAAAGTATAACAAATAGGCATTTTATTTAATGTTTTGAAGCTACACATGCACCCGCACAATGGCAATTTATTTGAATATATTGTGTTGAGGTACTGGTTATTTGTTGATTACTTAAAACTGTATAAAATGTCAATAAATTGAGCAAGTTGCGATTTGGAAATATTATGTGCTTCTGCACTATTTTCATCAGTGACTTCAGGACCACGGATAACGCAGGTGAAAATGTGGACTGTGAAATCGCAGCTAAAGAAGCCACAGTATGTTGAAAAGAACCAGAGGCCAATGAAGGTTGCAAGAAGTTTTGATAGACCTGATGTTACGTGAAATTTAAAATAACATGGCTTGGCAAACAATGTGTTCGGAAAATGTGTTCTTCTGGCATTCCAAATATATTAATACGTGTGGAAAAAATCCTCTCCCTTCTCTGTGGTGCATCCTCCTAGCAACAATAATTGCAACCATACCAAGTGCAAAATAGTTTACAACATGCTTATTTTGGGCATTAAATAATGGCACAAATACTAGTAATTTGACGAGCGTAAACGTTAGCAAATCTCGTTGCGTGATTCATTTGAAGACTCTCCTCCCATAACTTTTGCGTCTGAAAGGGAAACTCCTACAAATGCATATTAAATAAGGTCAGGTGCAAAAATAACTGTGTCCACACCTTTTCGGGGCTAATTCTTCACTGCGGGTCTTTAGTAAAACCCGACAGTATTATCTGTTAATCACCCTTTTAGATCTACTAACTGTAATACTGTATGTGTCGATTAATGTCTTACTGCTTTTCAACCATATTCCTTTAATATTTAATAATTAAAAAAGACAAACAAAAATAATAGTTTTTTTTTATTTAAGGTAAATTGGTCAAGTGTTTAACAAATAGTAGTGTGTTCTTGTGTAAATTTCTAATTCCACATTAAAAATAGCCCCCCTGATAACTGAACATTACTGAGACCGATCCCAAACTGCAACATACAACGAATCCATGAGAAACTCGAACCGTTTCACAACAAATGTTCAGTAGTTAAAAAAACAAGTCTGTCACTTTTGCATACAGCTGATGCTCTTTTAATGAGGAATATCTGATAAACAAATGAAAACATTAATCTGTCTTGTTTCCCTCGGTCACAGGGCTGGTTACAGGAACAAGGTGTAGTTGAGGCAGGAGTATTTGAAAGCGTAAGGAAATCAAACAAAGACACAAACAAAACAGAAATGCAAACACGTAGGAGCACAGGAGAGATGCAATGGGTCTCATTCACTAATAACTGCGTAGATTATTCATATTAATATGCACATTCGAACTTCTCACGGAAACTTTCTGCCTCATTCACAACAAGTATGTACGCACATGAATTAGTTCTTAACCTCGTCCTAATGTTAGTGAATCTGGAGTACTCTAAATGAGCCACTGCATGCACGAGTTCAGTCATTTGCATAAAACACGCCCAGAACATCTCCATATAAGGGCTTTCCGCACATTGCTTTCTTTACAGTCTTCTGTCACTCTCATCAAAGGTCCTCCACGCAACCCCACGTGACGCTGTCTACAGACGCGCTCTCATCAGATCTTTGAGCAACACCAAGTGTGCAGTCCTCAAAATCAGTTAATACTAGGGGTTGCACCGACCAGTCAATTAGTCGACTTTAATGCTCTGCCATGATGCTTTAAGCATGTGGTCGACTAGTCGCTGGTCCTATAGAGGACGCAACAGGATAAGAAGTCCACATTTAAAATGAAAAATAAATGCATACTCCGAAAGCGCTCCACAAGACTTGTGTGATTATACCATCTGGACACTCAAAAATGAGTGTTTTAAACAGTTTATGGTACAGGTAAATTAATCGCCGTTCTAATCTAATGTGCTGCAGCATTGTAACGCACACATAGAATAATTCAGTAGCATGGGAATGTATTGTCAACACTGTTCTGTGATTTCTGAATAATACAGCTTAGAAACTGAAAAGTTCTAACATATATTCTTAGTAACTAAATCCCACAGCTTCACTATTAGTAGAGAGTCGCTGGCAGGTAGAATTCATTCACATCTCACTAATGCAATCATATAAACTTAGTCTTTACTGCGCTACTTTATCTGTATCTGATTTAGAATGAGCAGAAATCTGTGAGAAACATAACGACCCAAAGACAAAAGAACTGATAAAAATGAGCTGTTATAGGAGTAATACGGGCAGCGCAGCTTTCATCACATAAATGTGTACTTTAAAAAATCTGAAGTCATTCAAGCCCTAATTCATACACATTAAAACACCTTTTATACACAGCTTACAGAGCTCTTATTAGCCGGCTGTACATGCGCTGTTATTCAGAGAAACCTATAGCCTAACACAGCTTTTCTTACTCTTTCACTGTATTTGATTAAATATTTTTTAAGATGAAATATGCATTTTGTCGTAATTATATATCAACCATTATCCTAAAATGAAACATACATTACATATAGCCTATATATATAGATTATATAGATCAATAAAACCTGTCATTGTGTGATTTTTGTGTATGTGCGCTTTCAATTGTTCCTATTTTTTTTCTTAAATTTAGAATTAATATTAGTATGAAAGTTTTAGTTAATCATGATTTGTTCATGAAAACATTCGTACACAGGTTTCACAGACAAATTGGTGCGTACGCATGCTTAGTGAATGATGTAACACGTAGCAACCCAATATAGCCATGGCCAAAAATATCTGCACCCTTGGTAAATATGATCAAAGGCGGCTGTGAAAATTAGTCTGCATTGTTAACCCTTTTGATCTTTTATTTTCAAAAAATTCACAAAAATCTAACCTTTCATTGGATAATAAGAATTTAAAATGGGGCGAAATATCATTATGAAATAAATGTTTTTCTCTAATACACGTTGGACACAATTATTGGCACCCCTAGAAATTCTTATGAGTAAAATATCTCTGAAGTATATTCCCATTCATATTCACAATTGTGAGCACTCCAGGGTGATTATGAACATGAAATTATCCAGCCATGGCTTCCTGTTTCACAGAAATATAAATAGGAGGGAAAACAAAGCCCAAATTCCCTTAATCATCATCACAATGAGAAAAAACAAAGAATATATTTCTGATGTGCAGCAAAAGATAATTGAGCTTCACAAATTAGTGAAGTGGCGTTAAGCAGTGAAAATCCCCATTTCCACCATCAGGGCAATAATTAAGAATTTCCAATCAACATAAAATGTTATGAATCTGTCTGGAAGAGGACGTGTGTCTATATCGTCCTAATGCACGGTGAGGAGGAGAGTTTGAGCGGCTAAAGACTCTCCGAGGACCACAGCTGGAGAATTGCAGAAAATAGTTGAGTCTCGGGGTCAGAAAACCTTAAAATAATTTGTCAAACAGCAGCTACATCAGCACGTGTTGTTCGGGAGGGTTTCAAGAAGAATGCTCCTCGCTCATCCAAAAACAAACTCCAGCATATTCAGTATCAGACACGACTGGAACTTCAGATGGGACTGGCTTCTATGCTCAGATCAAACTAAAACATGAGCTTTTTAGCAGCAAACACTCAAGATGGGTTTAAAAAGTGCCCCATGTGTACAATGAAATATACTGCTGTATTTTTGATGTTGTGGCCTATATTTCTGCTGGAGGTCCTGGACATCTTGTTTAGACGCACGGCATCATGGATTCTATCAAATACCAACAGATAAAAATCAATAAGTGACTGACTCTGTTAGAAATCTTATAATGGGCCATGTTTGGATCTTCCAACCGCATAATAATCCAAACACAAACCTCAAAACAACACAAAATGGGTCACTGAGCACAAAACCAAGCTTCTGCTGGTCATTCCAGTCCTCTGACCTGAACCCTGTAGAACATGAGTGACCTGAAGAGAAGAAGCTGTGAATCTAAAGGGTCTGGAGTGATTCTGGATGAAGGAATGGTCTCTGATCTCTTGTCAGGTGTCTCTCCTCATCAGGCATTATAGGAGAACATTTAGAGCTGTTAAACTGGCAAATGGAGGTTTCATTGTGGCCAATGTGTATTAGAGAAAAACATTTATTTCATAATGATATTTCTCCCCATTTTAAATGATTACTGTCCAATGAAAGGTTAGATTGTGAATTTTTAAATAAAAACATCAAAAGGATTAACAATACAGATTAATTTTCACAGCCGCCTTTGATCATATTTACCAAGGGTGCCAATATTTTTGGCCATGACTGTTAGCAAACAGAGATTGTGTTTTGGTCCAGAAGACTGAGGCGGAGGCATGTGATCCGAGGGTCAGGTCAGAGTGGAAGGAGCCGAGGAGCTGAGCGAAATCAACAGAGCTAGAATCCAGGCGGAGTCAGTGGAGGGGGCGGAGCCACGAGGAGCGAGCGAAAGGTGTCCTGTATCTGAACCTCCTTCCACACTGATGACAGCTTTCACGAGTGTTTTATCATGTGCACATTAAAGTTTGCTTTACTTCTGAAACTGCTGCCACACTGAACACAAACGAATGGCTTTTCTCCGGTGTGTATTCTCATGTGAGTCGAGAGGTTTCCTTTCTGCGTGAAGCTCTTTCCACACTGTTGACAGGCGAAGGGCTTCTCTCCGGTGTGAACTCTCACGTGGCTTTTAAGGTCTTCCCTTCGAATGAAGCGTCTTCCACACACTTTGCAGGAGTACGGTTTCTCTCCGGTGTGAATCCTCGTGTGGATTTCAAGGCTTCTCTTCTCAGTGAAGCGATTTCCACACTGTTGGCAGGAGTAAGGGGTCTCTCCTGTGTGAACTTTCATATGAAATGTAAGGCTTACTTTTTGAGTGAAGCTCTTCCCACACTGTTGACAGGTGAAAGGTTTCTCTCCGGTGTGAGTTCTCATGTGGACTTTAAGGTTTTCTTTTTGTTTGAAGCTTTTTCCACACTGAGAGCAGGTGAAATGACTTCTAGCTCTTGTCTTTTGGGCTCTTTTGTGAGAAGAAAACGTTTTTTTGGACTTTTCAGTCTGTGAGCAGATCAAAGATTTGTCTGCAGTTATGAAATCAAGATGTTTCTCGTCCGTTTCATCCATTTCATGCAGCATCAGGTCTAAGATGAAGAATACAAATAAAAGTTAACCTGAGTGTAAAGGCACAAAGCAAGAGACTTCAAAAATGTCAAATAAAAAAATAAATAAAAACATACAGGAATCACTGTCCTGCACAGTTTAGCTAAAACCCCAGTTAACTCTTTTCCGTGTCAGATTTTTATTTTATTTTTGCCACCAAAATTCACAAAGTTTCCATGGCCCCAGAATAATCTATTGTATGAACGCACAAGTTCGGAGTCAGACAGATGTTTAATGTTTTTTTAAAGAAGGTTCTTATGCTCATCAAAGTTGCATTTGTTTGATCAAAAATACAGACAAAAAAAAAAAAACATTAATATTATGAAATATTATTGCAAATTAAAATAATGGTTTACTATGTTAATATACTTTAAAACAAGCTGAATTCTCAAGCATCATTACTCCAGTCGTCAGCGATACTCCAGAAATCATTCTAATACGCTCATTTATTATCAGTGTTTAATAAACACTCCTTTTTGCTGCTTAATATTTTTTTGAGACCGGTGATACTTTTTAGGATTAATAAAACGTAAAAATGAACAGAAAACTGTTATTTTAAACTGTAATAATATTTCACAAGATTACTGTTTTTTAATTTATTTGGTCAAAAATACATGCAGCCTTGAAAAGCATAAGAAATGTCTCTAAAAATATTAAAGGTCCTAAACTTTTGAACAGCAGTGTATGAACGTGCGATACGTCTAAAGAAATAACAGAGCATGTGCATGCATCTGAATGTGGGTACATTTCATTAAAAAATAAAATATATTTTAAACAAAACGCTGAGAAAATGTTTATTTTTTTGTTTTGCAAAAGACTGGATTCAGTAAATCAACAGAGAAAGCATCAGATTGAATATTATAGCAGTCTGGCGGCTGAGGTCTGGTTTCAAAGGGTCTGCGATGCTTTTGGAAACACAGCCCTGTTTGTTCCTCAGTATCTTTATGTTTGACTCTGAATAATTCGTCAATCTTCATGTCTTTACTCTCCGCTGCTTTTTTTATTAAAAAATAAAAATAAAAATAAGTGTCACGGTTTTTTTCTGCGTGTTTGGATAATTTGTCATATTTAAGATGAGAATAATTAACAGGAAGAAATTAAATAATACATAAGAATAAATGAAATATCTGGGTGCATCTCAATCAGCTCTCTAGTCATATCGTAAACGTATAATAGGTTAAATGTTCACTAAAACATTTGCAAAAGATGTCATTAAACATATTTGCGTTCGTGTTCTCGTTGCATTTACATTACTTTGACAATACAGGTTTCGTCGGAGTTTAGAGAGCTTCCAATCAACGAATCGTTTTTAATCATGTTTCTGCATCATAACGTTACTCACCAGCGACCGAGTTTGTGTTCACTATGATCTCACAAACAATAACATCCCTCGCTGTTACGTCCAATAATAATTTAGTTTTTCACACAGCTTTCAAACGTTATAAAACTGAATTGTGCACTTATTTAAACAACTGACATGTTTTGAAACACAAATCTTTCTTCAGCAGAGACGCAGGAGCGCGGCGCAGCCTGATGACGTCACATCACCAGACCAAAATAAAAGTCCCGTTCTCAAATCCTTCAGATACTTCTCCAGTTTTAACTGGGATGTTCCTGCCCATTAGAAAACTCACTACCTAATTAAATAATCGTCCTTAAATTACATTAAAATGTTTATTAAATTAAGTAAAATGCAATTGAAGTAAGTCTTTCCTCCACATAGAATAATAAGCTTCTTCAGTGTCAAAACATATTATTACCACCAGCTCTTTCATTTTAAATTAGCCTTTTCCACTTCATTAATTACTCTAACTGAAGGCATCTTTACACAGCAAAGGTGGCACAGAAACCAAATCTGAAGCGGCATAAAAATTGTTTTAAACAATTCAAATCAAATTCAATTCATGCAGTTTTGCTGATAAGGTGAACATCTTTTAGCTAGTTTCGGTGGAATCATATAGGCCTATATATATTGCACTGTAAATACAATTTTCTGACTTGATGCGTCACTGATAAAGTATTTTAAAAATGCAATGTGTAAATCTTACCGTGTTCTTCCAGTATTATCCTTCAAATACAGTGGTATTTTTCATAATGTTGTTGCGATGTCTTCACACGCCATTAACTCCTCCGTGCAGCTGCGGTTGTACAGCAAGCTATTATCATTGGACCTATTCAAACCAGACAATGCACCGTTCCACCACCAAATCCAGCAGTGTCCGCTATAATATCGAAGTAAGTGTGCATCATTGATCATTGTTTTCGCTAAATATTTATATTTTCTCATAACATGAACTCTGCAGTTTAGTTTGAAGATGTATTCTTGTGCAACTATTGCACTCCTCGCTGTCATTTGAACACAGCCACGGGAAAAGTGCTCAAGCGCATCCACTATAAATATGTCTAAATACATATCCTTTTGGTTTAACTTCTGTGTAATGGCTTTATGTAATTTCAGTTCTTATCTCCATTAATGAGAGTAAATGTGTATATTGAAAAGAAAACAGTTTAAAATCCTTGTTTACTTCATTACTTTTCTCTCTCCAGGAAAAAGAGTGCACAGTCAAGAGCATCCGTACATATTTATGCCAAGTTTATTTTTGATAAATCCAGATACGTGTGTGAAAAACCACGTACGCACATTTCTATGCCCATTTTGTGCGTGCACAATATTTCTACATGAGGCCCCTGGAACGTGTAAAACTACTTAAATTAGAAGAAAAGATTAGGACCCTGAAAAAAACAACACAATCACACAGACCCTGTCATTTAAATAAACAGAACAGTATGAAATTTGAATTTTATATATATATATATATATATATATATATATATATATATATATATATATATATATATATATATATATATATATATAAAAATACAGAAAAAGTTGAAATTGCTCAATTTAAACTGCAATTCAACTGCATTAGTTAACTGAAATGCAAGACCATTGCTGACCATAAGCCTATGTGCATTGCCTTACTTACAGATTAATCAAACTATTCAGTGCAACATTCATTCAGTTTGAATTTTTTATTTTTCAGCTACATTGTGGCATTTCACAGCAAGACAGAAGTTTAAATAATGTTTTTGATTCTGATGCATCAATATATGAAAAGAAACAAAGCCTCCATTCAGTTTAAATTACAGGCCTCTGGTTTCACAGACGAGGCTTAAGCCTAGTCCCAGACTAAAATGCAAGTCTGAGCGGTTTCAACTGAAAGAAACTAGCACTGATTGATCTTAAAATATATCAACGTTTTCTTGACGTCTTCTCTCCCGTGTGAAGACTCCTTCTCTCTCCTTCTCTCCTCATGTGAGTCTTAAGGTGTCCTTTTTGCGTGAAGCTCTTTCCACACTGTTGGCAGGTGTAAGGCTTCTTCCCAGTGTGAATTCTCATGTGAACTCGGAGGCTATTTGTATGACTGAAACGCTTTCCACACTGAAGACATGTGAACAGTTTCAGGCCAGTATGACTGCTCTTGTGACACTTAAGCCTTAGCGCTGTTGTGAAGCCTTTTCCACACTGATCGCACACAAACGGCTTCTCTCCAGTGTGACTGGGGAAGTGGAAATCAAGGGTGCTTTTATAGGTGAAACTCTTTCCGCAGTGAGTGCACATGTAAGGCTTCTCTCCCGTGTGAAGTCTCATGTGGACTTTAAGACTTTGTTTTCGGGTGAAACTTTTCCCACACTGTTGGCAGGGAAAGGATTTCTCTCGGGTGTGAATGTTCACGTGGACGTCGAGGATGGATTTCTGTGTAAAACTCTTCCCACACTCTATGCACGTGTAAGGCTTCTCTCCAGTGTGAACTCTCAAGTGGAGTTCTAGGCATTGTTTTTGAGGGAAAACTTTCCCACACTGCTGGCAGCTGAAAGGGCTCTCTCCAGCGTGCATTCTCACGTGACTCCGAAAGTAATGTTCTGTTATAAATGTCTTTCCACACTGTTGGCAGATAAAATACTTGTCTCTAATGTGAACTGCCATGTGGTTTTTAAGTCTTCCTTTGTGAATGAAGCTTTTGCCACACTGCTGGCAAGTGAAAGGTTTTTCTCCGGTGTGAATTTCCATGTGCTGTTTAAGGCTTCCCTTCTGAGTGAAGCTCTTCCCACACTGTATGCAAGTGTAAGGCTTCTCTCCAGTGTGAACTCTCACGTGGACCGCAAGGTTGTGTTTTCGAGCGAAACACTTTCCACACTGTTGGCATGTGAAAGGCTTTTCTCTAGTCCTTTCCCCAGTCTCGAAATCACAATGTTCCTCTTTAATTTCATTCAGTTGTTGACTCTCAACTTTCAGCACCAATAGGCCTAAATAAATAAAAAGACAAATACAAATTAACCCCAGTTTATGACACAAGGCAGCAAACATCCAAACCAACAACATCTTATACACACTAAGCAACTGAAAGTTTTCTCATCTCAAAATCTGTAACTTCAGTCATATTTTCCCAGAGGTTCCCTTTTCTGAACACATTAAGAAACTGTAGTCCATGAAAGCTTTGTGTTGTCAAAGGGTTCCTCAAAACGGGTCCTAAAGGTCCTCAGAGTTACTAGAAGATTGCAGGTAAGTGTATTTGATCAGAATCTGAGCTAAACTTTTCCGGACAGTGGCCCTCCAGGGCTAGATTTGAGGAACCCTGTTATAGACACATCCAAAATTTGCCATACCTGTCTAAACTATGGCTGTGCGATTAATAATAATAATCAATACCTAGCTGGGGACTATTTTCATTGCTCCTGCTGCACCCATGGTAGGGCAGCAAAGTTCCTGGAGTATTACGCCGGAATGAGAGTATAGTTCCTAGCCATATAAGCCTAGAAAATTCTTCGCAACTTTTCATTTTCCGTCAATCTTAGTACACGATGTAACTACAGAAGAGTCAAGTTTTAAATGGGAAAAATATTGAGACTCTATATTGCATTTTGTTAATGTTAGTTAATGTTTATTTCAACATTTAGTAATACAGTGTTGAACTCAAACACCGGCATCTGTTAACATGAGCTAATGTATTGTGTTGCGAGGTTTTTGCTTGGTGAAGTGCATCAGGGTGAAAGTGACGTGTAGCTAAGCATGATGTCCCGTACAAGTGCACTTCCATAATGTACTTAAAGTGCTCTATTTTCACACACTAATTTTGACTAAATATTCTTTAGTACTTCTTAAGATATTCTTAAGAGCATCTAAGTGTACTCAACTGTCTTATTTTGGGTTAAATGGGCTTTTAACATACTTTCTCTGTTTTAAAAAAATGTATTTAGTTACCATTTGAACCCATCTTTTATTATGTTGCAAGTCGGCTGCTGTTTTAACATATGATTTAGTGCTTGATTTATTGAGTATTTACTAATATTTATGTTATTCTGTACCAGCTTTTACAACTTGCTCACAAAGTAGGAGGGGAAAACGATAAGAGAAGAGTTAAAAGTTAGGGAGGGGGGTGAGAGGAAGGAAAACATGCGTGTCAGGAAACACACTGAGAGCAGTTGTGGCTGAGCTTGCTGGATTGTTTGTTTGCGCTGACCGGGTGCAACCACCAAAATTATAGAGGAAATTGGTTCTGCATTGTTTGCCGGGTTGCATTATAGCATTATTTTTATTTATTATTTTCCCTAATTTCATGTGAGACATGTCATAATGTCTAATGTAGACGCTGGATCTTCTCAGGTTAAAGGCAGCATTAGTATGATGTTAATCGTCCCATTTCTGGTAGTTTTACTCAGATTTCTTATCCGTTGTAAACTGCTCATTAGTATTACAGATGTCCTGTGGTAGAATTACACTTATTCATCTACTCTTATAAAACTAATCCTGTCTGAAAGGGCTTCAGTTTAAGACACTCATATGATATTCTTCAAAAATGTCATTTATTTCTGTAGAGCTGGAAATGTAAGGATCAAATGATTGACTTCAGCTTTGAGTATGTAACCAACCTGTTTGTTCCTCGGTATCTTCTTGTTTGACAGTAAAAGCTTCTTCAATCTTCATGTCTTCGGTCTCCTCTTTAATAAACGCCATCTTTATAACAGTGCGACACGTGGATCTCTGCAGGAGTTTTTCTGTTTAAAAAAAAAAAAACAGTTAGTCCATCACAAATTGCCAATGACCAAACAGTGTGTTTGATTTTTCTGTTGCTTTGCATCTTTTGTGTTACTCATGTTTACTTATAATGTTTCTTATAACAGTAATGAACAGTTTTTGTAAGGTTACATTCATTAATCATTAACTCATTGCACAGTTCTCCATAAAATTATCTGAACAGGTTGCATTTATTTAAACACTTTAAACGATTAAAAAACACACAAACCTTTCTTCAGCAGAGTCTCAGATGCAGGAGTGTGGCGCAGACTTATGATGTCATGTCGCCCCACCAAAATAAAAGTCCTGTTCATGCTTCAAAGTAACAGTCATTTGCAAAGAGACAAATCATTCAAATGATCAGGATTATTTTAAAGGATAAATCACAGATTCCCAAAGCTGTCAATACCACTGAGATTAAAAGCATCTGGTTTATATCTAAATGTAAGCAAGTGTGAAGTGATCACAATTTTAATACCAACCACAGAGCATTTGTGATATTCTCAATTATGAAAAAAGTCTATTATTGTGATCTTCATATTACAAAGGACTGGATTCAAACTCATTAAAAATAAAATAAATAAATACATTTGTGGTTGCAGAGGGAATTACCTTTTAATTTATTAACTAAAACTGAATCCGTATCATGATATATTATATATATATATATATATACAAGGTGCGATTTGTGAAAAAAAACAGAGGGGGGAATGATTTTGAAAATTTTTATAAAATGTTTTTAATACGACAAAAACTGAATTTAACGTGATCGCAGTTTAATAAAAAACATTGTAGGTATACGTTAGGCCTATTAATTGTAATGATTTCATTTCCACAGTTATTCAAATAACAAATAAATCATATAGAGAAAGCAAGCAAAGAACACAACGGAGCTTTTTAATACTCGCAAAATGATTTCAAAGCGCTCCAATCTGATCGAGTATTACTAATCAGTGTTAGGGGTAACGCATTACAAGTAACGTGAGTTACGTAATAATATTACTTTTTTCCAGTAACTAGTAAAGTAACGCATTACTTTTTATTTTACAAGAAAATATCTATACTTTTTTCCCATTTACTGACTGACAAGTGCTCTGTGTCAACACGTTACTGTAGTTCTAGACTAAATGTGAATGTGCATTAATTCATCCCACTCGCAAAAAACAGATTTAGTATTCATCAAAATGAATTATAACAGTGAAATGCAAACTCAGAATATGATGCAAACCTGCAATAATTACATATGTTAAACAACACAAATTAATCTAATCCCATTTTATTAACCAATGCCTTTGCTGCTGACCTTTGATGATCCAGTTCAACCATACTAATAAGCAAAAATGACCTTAGATAAACTAACAATTGTGCTTCATTGTTTTTTTTATTGCTGAAGAGTGTTGAACCTTCTTCTCCTGCGTTCTACTGTACAGACGTGAATTTACTTTTCCTTCAGCCTGAGGTTTATTCATTACACTTTTTGGTGTGAAAGGGCTTTTACATTTGCTATAAATAGAACTTCTTGTATTAAAAAGTCAAGCCCTGCTCATATTTAAAAAGTAACGCAAAAGTAATGTAACGCATTACTTTCCATAAAAAGTAGCTAAGTAACGTAACTAGTTACTTTTTTAGGGAGTAAAGCAATATTGTAATGCATTACAATGTAATGTTGACTATATGAAGAAAAACTAAGTGCATTATATCGACAGGGCTGTCACTGTAAAGGATTATATTGATGATAGGTTTAAAGCAATTAATTTTGGCATAATAGGCAGGGTTGCCACTGATGGAATAAATGAACAGTAGTAAGATACTATCATTTGCATGTGCACTGTACATGTATTCTCCATATGTAGACTCCAGACAGTCTGATTTTGTAAGAATCATTTCAGCTTTTTAAAAGCATGCAATATCACATTTTGATTAATCTTTTCACAACTCCAGAGTTGTGCAGCCCAATACAATTAATATATATATAATATATATATACACACAGTACAGTATATGTATATATATATATATTATCAGCAAACATAAACAGAAGCTCAACCATATGTATATTTCAAAATATATTTGAAATATATATATATTTCAAATATATTTTGAAATGCATTTCAAAATTTACAACAAAAAAAAAGGGCCAAAAAATATATATATAAATTTTTTTGGCCATTTTTTGTATATTTTTGAAAATATATTTTAAAAGCATTTAAATATATATTATGCCTTCCATTTATTTCAATCCAAGAAAATCTTCATTTGATGTAAAAAACATCTTATTTTAAAGGGGTGATTCACCACATAACATATAAACATTAATCCGCCCACACATCAGTAATGGCAAACAGTAGCTCAAGCATGTTTGTTTGACGTATAAGAACCAGTGGGATTCATTCTTAGGTGTTATGCATCACGTTTGAGCTTCTGCAAAAACCAGTGAAGTATGATCTTGCACATCAAGCACGTATGGTTGAGCTTCTGTTTATGTTTGCTGATCAGAGTTTGTGTAGATAAAAGCCTAAATTAAATCTGCTCATCATATAAAGAAATTGAGTCTCTTCTGAAAATTGTGACTTAACAGCTTGATTAATATGAATTAGTTTTACAATCTCTTTGTGAACTTTTTGACGCGTCAGTGTGGTAGTTGCGTAGACTGTCAATGGAGAGACATAAATCTCTCATTTCATTAAAATATCTTTGTGTTGTTTCTAAGATGAATGAAAGTCTTGCGGGTTTGGAATGACATGAGACTAAGTAAATGATGACAATTGTTTTTTAATTTCTGGGTGAACCATTCTGAATTTTTTCAGTAAATTTTCCTTTCATCAACAGCGTCTGAAACCAAATTATCTCATATACAGTGCCCTCCATAAGTATTGGAACAGTAAAGACAAAATTGCTCTGTTGGCTGTGGAGTCAAGACATTTAAAAATATGATTAAAAAATGAATATGAGACAAAACTATAGAATGTCTCATTTTATTATTAGCTGTTTCAACACATACATGTTTTACCAAATAAAAAGAACAGCACTTTTAGAGTTCATCCCACTCATTGATGTGAGCATAAGTATTGGGACAGTTGAACATAAGGCAGATTTAAAAGATTAAAAGCTATTATTTAGTTGCAGATCCCTTGCGCACAATCACAGCAGTGAGTCTGTGACCCATAGACATCACCAGACTCTTGCTCTCATGCTTTGAAATACTTTTCCCAGCCTTTATGGGAAAGGCTGATGATGCAGATTTATCTGTCATTGCAAAAGAATAATAGGAGTGTTTTAACTCTGCTTTTAGATTGTCTGACTGACATAAAAAGCTGGATGTCTTAAAACTTTTTAAAACTTAATGATAATAAAGCAGAGATCATCTTATTTGGACCAACTGATAAATGTGCTTTTCTTAATTTTAATCTTGGTCCATTGGTTGTGTCACATGGATGAGAGTTAGACTGACAGGACGATGGTGGAGACAAAAGAACAACAAAACCTTTGTTAATAAAAGTGGCATTTCTTCATTTAATATAAGCAAGTTTGTCTTTGTTTTATTGTTGTTGTGTTTTCATTAGAAATAATAATCACAAATTATAGCAATACAACACAAACAAATAATAATCACAAAGGGGAAATCCAAAGACCTTTCATTTATTTGTGGGTATACCATGTCATCTGTCTCATTCCTTTTGTTAATAAGAGCTGTATGTTTAATATAAGCAAGTTTGTCATTGTACTATTTTATTGTTGTTTTGTTGTTGTTTTTTTTAAGAATAACATTGAATTGCCATGTGTTCCTGGTTTTGCATGTGGATTTAACCCTCTTGGGTCGAAGACCTCACTGGTGTGGTCTGTCATGTTTTTTCTTGATGACCGCGAAAGTAACTACAAATACTCCGTGATTTTTAATCGTACAGATAAGAATAAGGCATCGTTTGAAACTGCAGAGGGTCTACTTTTATTTGTATATAGTCATAATAACATCAAAACCATGTGCTTTTGTACAACCCAAATTCCAGAAATGTTGGGACGTTTTTTAAATTTGAATAAAATGAAAGCTAAAAGACTTTCAAATCACATGAGCCAATATTTTATTCACAATAGAACATAGATAACATAACAAATGTTTAAACTGAGAAATTTTGCACTTTTATCCACTAAATGAGCTAATTTCAAATTTGATGCCTGCTACAGGTCTCAAAAAAGTTGGCACGGGGGCAACAAAGAGCTGAAAAAGCAAGAAATTTTGAAAAGATTCAGCTGGGAGAACATCTAGCAACTAATTAAGTTAATTGACATCAGGGCCCGTATTTATCAAGCCTCTAATAATTACTCTCAAGAACACTGCTAAGAATTGACTTGTGTAAAAAGTTAGTTATTAAGCTTTGCAGTTGTAATTTTTAAATCTTAAGTGTCAGTCTTAAGCCTGGTACACACCAAAAGCAGAAAGCAGATTGCGGGGTCGGCTCACGTTGGCAGCGTCTGGGTCCAAAGTTGCCCTGACACACCAAGCCGACGCTCGACACCCGACGGCCAAGTAGCACGTCCGTTCTGCGCCTTTCTCGCGCACTAATTCGTGCAGTGTAAATAAGGGGTAAGAGATTTATTCATCATACAGTGTAGATTGCATAATACTCGCGTTAGACTGAAGTCAGTAATGATGTTCTTTGGTAATGTAAATGTTGTTTGCTCGTGTTGAATAACTGAGGAAATGTAACCATTTGATAAAGTGCTCGTGTGATTAAGTTCCCAAAGTTATTATAAAACTGGTTAATGTTATTTTTCTAATATTGTAAAATAGTATTTAATTCGTTATTTGTGTTTATAAGAAGGAAAATATATTTTGTGCATTTAGTAAATTTAATTATTTCTATTCGGCATACTTGCATGACGTCATCGTACGCTGGGTCGGGGTGCGCGCCCGTAATGCGCTTCATTCTCAGTAAATGCAGACACGTGAAGCCATCACACCAGCATCCTTTCTTTAATTATTTTACACTTCTTTCCAGGAGTGCTACACTTGTCGCCAAACATTTCAAGAACATTCTTCCTCTCCTGAAAGATTTGCGCTTGTCTCTGTCTCCTCAGCGCCATCACAAGCCCCTGGCAACTCCTAACCACTTGAGAGACCTCTCAAGCTGTCTTAAATAACTGGGAGAGTAAGAGTGATTCTTAGCTTTAAGAAATTTGATAACTTGCTTTTATACTTAAGTTTCAGAGAAACTGGATAAATCTCTGTGCATAAGGGACAAGGCTGAAGACCTTTGTTGGATGCCCGTGGTCTTCGGGCCTCAGACAACACTGCATCACTCATTGGCACGATTCTGTCACTGACATTACTAAATGGGCCCAGGAATACTTCCAGAAACCACTGTCAGTAAACACAATCCGCCATGCCATCTGCAGTAAAACATAACAAATGTTTAAACTATGTTCTATTGTGAATAAAATATTGGCTCATGTGATTTGGAAGTATTTTAGTTTTCATTTTATTCAAATTTAAAACACGTCCCAATATTTCCAGAATTTGGGTTGGAAAATAAACAGGGTTAGTCTCAGTCTCTGTCATCTTAATATGCTAGTGTCTGTCATCAGTCGTGGACGGGGCCTATAAAATGTTACGTCACCTTTTACAGATTCGGCGAACAGCTTGTTCTGAGACACTGCTTATGATTTATGGGGATTAAAAAAAAGAACAGGTAGATTTTTATCATTATAGGGTGGTTGTGTACACACACTGTCATCACACACTTATGTTCAAACAACATGTGAAAGTGAATTCTGCATAAGAGGTGCCCTTCGATTTTTATTTTAATTTGAGGAGTGTATATATGTAGATAAATGTGTATGTTTGTGTGTGTGTGTGTGTGCGTGCGTGCGTGCGTGCGTGTGTGTATGTTTGTGTGTGTGTGTTTTCACACTTTTCAATCTGGCACAGAGACACTGAGGAGTTGAAATAATAAAATATGAAAACTCTTGCTGCTCAACATACTTGAGTTTGTCCAGTGTGCATTTTGGGTCCAGTTTTTCAGAGAGCAGCTTGACTCCTGAATCTCCTGGGTGATTGTAGCTCAGATCCAGCTCTCTCAGGTGTGAGGGGTTTGAACTCAGAGCTGAAGACAAATAACCACATCCTTCCTCTGTCACCATACAGCCAGACAATCTACAAACACACACAGCAACAGTTAACAGCACATTAGTTTGGCAATCAGACATCACTGTCACACAATAATCTGTGCAGTTTGCTATTTTCTGCTGGTATTTTTGTTAGTAACAAAAAATGCCTGTGGAAATTGAGAGTAGAAGTGTTCATTCTTTTTTTAAAGGCACTGAAGTCAACAGACATATATATATATATATATATATATATATATATATATATATACTCCAGTAAAGTAGAAATCTACTTAATAACAGGAACAAAGTATTTCTATATTGTCACTGGACACGAGGGTTCAAAAATCTAGTGTAATTTTTTATTTCTCTCACTGCCATTTTTTTCCTGGATTGCTCAACAGAAACCTCCACTCTTCTGTCACCAGTGTTTGAATAAAACAAACAAAAAGTTACATATTTGTATTATTGAAAATGTTATTTATGTGTATTCATAAAGTCAAAATATAATCTAAAATGCGTTCTAATTTTAAATGTTAGAATAAGAAATACATTTTAAGACATCTTGTAATTCCAAAAGTGGACATTTTTGTAGAATGACTCACATACTGTTGTAATCCTGTTTATTAACTGCAATAGGTAGAAATGTGTCTAAATTATGTACAGAAATAAAAGAATTAACAAAAAAGTTTGATAATTTTTTTTGTTGTTTAATAAATCAATAGACATTGGTACAGCAACTATCAAAGCTACAACATATACAAATATAAAGGACAACATCAATGATGCATTGCATCGCTTCAATTAATGTTCATTTTCAATACAATCAGTGTGGGACTGTAGTTTGTATTTGTCAAGAGAAGCATCATTTGCATTTTTCTTTATTGTAAGCACCCTCTCCAGATGACAGTGTCCTGCCAAGGTACACTACACTGTGATGTGAGAAAAAAAGACCTCAATTCATTTCTCACTGCTATTCCAGCTCTGGATGCTTGGGTAGTTGAAAGTCTTCCTGGCACCTGCAGGTTGTTGTCTTCATAAACAAGGCATCTCCATTCACCTGGCACTTGTTCCCCTGAAGCTGTGGTGCTGTCTGGAAAAGTTGGTGGAATATATTTGGCCTTCACAACATCTACTGTTTTTTCAGGGTTGAACTTAATGGGGCGGCCAAGAATCCTCCATCATGCAGTAAGGATGCCAAAAGTGTTCTCAGTTATTCGCCTTGCTGTGGAATGTCTGTAGTTGTATAGTTTGCAGGCATCATCCAAGTTGACACCTATGGAAAACACAAATACAAACATGTAAAAATGTGTTACATTCACATTTTGAATGATCATATGTGATTACAATAGACACAAATACAAATGTATTCTTACCTGGATAAGGTCGAACCAAGTTCACGTGCAAAGGAAATGCAGCATCACCCAGAAACACATGTGGTACTTTGGTCATGGTACTGGGAAGATTTTCAGGGGGAGGCAGTGCAAGGTTGCCCTGCAGCAGTTTCGATCCAAATATACTGCTCTTGAACACCACTTTCACTTTCACAACCGTATGCACCAATGTCCACCATTGTGTAGGATCAGAACGAGTCAGACAAAACTAAGATTCGATCAGAACATTGAAACATGAGGAGCCGAAATTCCTGAGAGGCACCAAGAAAACAGGACAACATCGTAAATTAGATTCCTAGCTTCACCTCTGGAGCAAGCATAACCAACAAGCCTCTTCTAGAACAGTTTGCAACATTAAGACAAAAGAACACTTATTGATAAGTCCAACGCAGGAAGGAGATCGTCAAATTTGGGGTAAATAATCAAGATTAATGGTCAAAGAGATGGCCATCACATGTGTTCCACGAGAGAAATCACAAGCTTCTTTAGACTGACTTTTCCCCCACACATAGAAGACAAAGAACCAGACTGAAATTCCTCTGTCCAAAGAACATGTATTTTGGTCTCCACAGAGACTTTCTTTTTCATATGCATATAAAATCATCCTAGAAGGACATTTCTAGGCATAACACTATATTATATATGTAACCCACACATTAGACTATCATATTTTAAGCACATATTATGTATGTTTTTTAATAACTATTGAATGACTTTAAGGTTTATTCATGTTTGGTATGTATGAGCTTGACAATTCTAGCTTGAAACGTTTCTTCCAATTGATTCTTTGTCAAATGTATCATATTCTGGTTATAGAAATCACATCCAAAAGTATACTTTGCAAGAGTGTGTAAAATTCAGACCATGTGACCAGATAACAAACTGATTTATGATGGAAGGAACAACCCTAGCTAAGATAATAGCCTATCTAATTGGTCAAGACACCAGATGTGTCCAAAAGCCGAGTTTAAAACCTCAGGACACCATCAATTCTTCCCTTCTTGCCCTTCTCCTTCTCTTCTCGCCACCGCGTTTTGACGCTGCTTTTTAGCGCTCTTTGAGCATGCTCTGGCCTATAGGCCAGTTGCTACTTAACACCACGATAAGAAGAAAAACCACCTAGTCTCGTTACACCCTTCCTTTCTTTCTTTTATTTTAGTTTATTTTCTGTTGCGACTTTTGTGTTCTCAGTTTAAGTTTTGCCGCCATGCCTTGTCTCCGAGTTCAACTCGAGCCTGTGACCGCCTCAAAACTTCAACCAGACCAACTCCGCATCCTCAGCCAACACCCAAGACATCCCTTCAACGACTACTGAACTTCCAGCCAATCACCAACTCGGGAAGCCCCTTTCCTGCAACGACGACGACGACGACAAAAGGGAATCCCTGTAACACAAAGGCAACGCAAGCAAGTACCTCCAGGTCTAACTGAACTGGCGCATTTAATATACATTTTAGCCTCATTGAGAAACTCAATGCGAGGGTTAATTACGTGATTGATGGTTGTTCAGGTCTATGTGATAGCACATATTGCTATAAACTTGGGATTTCACTTTATCATTCTCTAAACTCCTCCTTTCTCTCTTTCTGCAACGTATGAATGTGTGACTGCTTGTGTTCATGTGCTAGATTAGTTTATGTCTTAGGTTTATATAAATAAAGTCGTATTTATATTTAAAAGAGAAGTATCTTGTGTTTTGTGCTTACAAGTTAATGTCTTAATCTGCCGATCTTGTTACTGTGCTTATTAATAGTGTTTTCACTATATTTTGGATTTTAATATCCAGTGCAGAATTAATGTTATACGGCTCGTTCAGTGAATCGCTGCTGACTCAGTGATCAGCCGTGAAACAGTGATTCTGTTCAAATTCCCTATAAAATCACAAATGATTCCCTTCGAGTTAAATTAAATTATATTTATGTATCAAACCCTACAATTGTGAAGCGATACTTGGCATCGCAGACAGCCATGAGTACAATGGAGTGTGTCCCTTTGTAATTATAGAAATCACTCCCAGCATTAGGTGGTGCTTTGATGACAACATGCTTTCCGTCCACGCAACCCCAAAACAATTGGGAAAATTTCAAAGTCTCCAAAAGTCATGTTTGATCTCGAGCCATTTATTGTCTTTTGGTGGGGAGACAAACTCATCTTTCAGAGCTTTCCATATAGTCTGACAGACCTCACTCACAATCAGTGAGACAGTGGTTATCCCCAATTTGTATCTTGCAGCAACACATTTCTGGCTGCTTCAAGATGCAAGCACACGTAATGTTACAGGGCTCATGTGTGTCCTTTTGTGTTGGAGAAAAGGCTCGATGCATTGGGCCAAGTCGTCAAAACGATGGGCAGACATGCGGAAATAACTGAAGTGCATTTTCTTGTCCACTGCACACATCTGCTTCACAAGAGCGATGTACTCTCCATCTCTGTGTCTTGTGGCATGCAGTGAGCGGACATTCCATCTCCTTTTTTGCCTTTTTTTAGTTAGTAACAACAAACACAAAATCTCCTCCGTTTCCTTAACGATCAACTGCCTGCGGGACACCATATTGAATGATCTGATGTAATTCCGGGAAAATTCCTACTTCTCCTGCTGATTTAAAGGATGATTTCATTTAAATGCCCCCTGTCGTTTCAAAGAATATCTCAATGGTGAACGCGTCAAGTATAAAAGCCTCGTCCGTTTGAGGAGGTGCGTGCGCAGTCAGAGGAGGCTTGCGCTGTGGAGCTAGGCGAAAGTATAAATCCCGCTTCAGATGCCAGCTCTACCCATTCACTCCCAGCTTGTACTTTGAGAGAGAGATAATGGCCACCTCTGTGTGTTTCCACAGTGTGTATGTGTTCACTACACACTACTGTGTGTGTACCAGTGGCGGCTGCTGGTCTTTCAAAGAGGGGAAGCTCATTTGCGGCTTACATCATAAAAATTGTCCATTTATTTATACGTAAATCCTGCCCTACGTTCCTTTTCAAGAAAATGCTCTGTGACCCTTTCGTACCAACTAGGCATCTTTTCCAGTGATGCTAGCCTAGCCTACTGTATGAATGAATGAATGAACAAACAATCTAAAAAAAAAAAGATATTAAACTCGACGGAGGAAATGTGGGAATTAGGTTAAACTGAAACAAGGAATGTGGTGTATAATAGGGTTGTCATGATACCATAAAAATGTCTTACAATACTATACCAGCTTAATTTATAATTCAGTTCTACAAAATGAATCAAAATTTAATAAATAAATAGATGTAAGTGAAAACAGACAATATTATTCTCTGAATACTTAATTAATGTGAATGAATGACTGGCTATTGTTATCCATGAAATGATCTAAACAAAACTCATCTTAGCACTGGACAGAAGCTGCATGAAGTGACATTTAGATGTGGCATTTATTCATTTAGACCGTATTTATAATTTCATAAATAATGTTATGAGATTAATGTTTTAAATACTAAATTGTGAATATAGAAATATGTTGGAAAATAATGTAATATGCCTACTTTTAGACGGGAAACTTAAAAACGGCCAGCAGGTGGCAGAAGTTCGTGATTGAATCACTGAGTCATTCAAATGATTCTTTCAAAACGGCTGAATCCTTCAGGAGCGAATCAAATGACTGTTTTTATGAATGGCTCAGTGAATCAGTGATTCGCCCAAATCAACGCGGATTTGGATCAAACACAGAAACGAAACAAAAACAGCACTCTTGCTCGTGTCGTATTGCCTAAGTGTCAGGAGCATTTTTTGCTCGCATATCTTGAAATTTCCGAGTTAGCAGCATGTATATTAAAACATAACATTATAAATAAATAAAAAAAATATATATAATGATTGATAAGAACCAAGTGCAAAGCCGCGATGGGACTGAGCTTGAATAGCTTCAGAGTCAGCGACGTTTTTATTGTACACAATCGCTGTCAATCAAAAGGAGATACAGACCCTCCAATCATCACGCAGAAGCTCAGCGTCCAGGCACGCCCACTCCTCCATTCACCCCCAGAGATGCTGAGCGTCCGGGGGCGGGACATAATCGCAGCATTTATCCAATGACCGTCTAGTTTGGAAGTGCTGAAAAAAACTGTTCAAAGCAGCCCCATTGAAGTCAATGGATGCTCGGCTTCAACAGAGAAATACACTGAAGCTACGGGAGTGTATGAGAAGGAAATCGAGTCCGACCTGCTATATGTAGCTGATTCTGAACGAACTCGTCTTCGAGATGAACGTGTTCTAACGCATTTTTAGTCAATAAAATGTTAACACAATAGTACATATTTTACCATTAATTTTTTGACATTATAGGGGAAGCTGAGCTTCCCTTGCAGTCTTAAAGAAATCCCCACTGGTGTGTACACTTGCAAGGGTTAAATGCAGAGCACAAATTCTGAGAAGAGTTAGCATACTTCGCCATCACGTCATTCACGTTATCCCTTCCTTGACAGTGTGACTAAAAACAAAATCGTGAGACATTCGAAATAAAAAATTTGCAGATTGCAGCTTCCCCACAGCTTCCCCCCAAGGTGTGACAATTAGCAGACCCCTGATGTGCAAACATCTTGGCCTATCAGCATGTCTCTGTCTTCAGGAATTACAAATGACTCTTTTGAAAGTTAAAATAAGTGACGTGATGGCCAAGAATGGTAACTTATACTCTGAATTTGTGCTCTGTATTTAACCCATCTAAGTGCACACACCCAGAGCAGTGTTTTGTTGTAGAAGATAGGTTTGGGGCAGGAAAGGAAAAGTCTCTTTATTTCAACCATACAAGTCTAAGTCGGAGGGGGTGGAGGAAACAACTCCTTCCAATATTTTAATTTTGGACAGCAGTACCCATTTCAACTGCTAGATGTCAATATTACATATGGCACCTTTAAATTTGGACCCTTTCTGGGATGCTAAGGGTGTCTTGTGCACACACAGCCACTAGATAGCACTGCTAGCTCAGTCAGTGCTGTTGATGATTTCCACAGTTTACATGAGTCATCCTTCTCAGGGAAGTACATACAGACATCTCTATAACTACAGAGAAATCACATACCAGAAAATGTTTTTCTCTTGTTCTAACATTGACAAAATGTCATTTAGTAATTTTTTGTGATAAAACATTTACCTCAGTATCTTCAGCTGACAGTTTGGACTCTTCAGTCCATCAGAGAGAAGCTTCACTCCAGAATCCTTCAGGTCATTGTTACTCAGGTCCAGTTCTCTCAGGACTGAGTTTGATGATTGTAAAACTGATGACAAAATCTCACAAGACTGGGCAGTGAGATTACGCAAGGAAAATCTGTAAAGGAAAAACACAATGCAATTAGAATAAATCTAAGCAGTGTGATCTTTAAAAATTTACGTAAAAAATCAAATGAAAATTTCTGAAACCAAACCTTAGTATCTCCAGCATACAGTTGGGACTCTTCAGTCCAGCAGAAAGAAGCTTTACCCCTGTATCCTGCAGGTCATTATTACTCAGGTCCAGCTCTCTCAGGACTGAGTTTAAGGATTGTAGAACTGAAGACAAACTCTCACAACACTGAACTGTGAGATTACAAAACTGTAGCCTGTGTGGAGAACAAAACAAACAACAATATTAATGTGATATCAGATGCGATTTATAATCTGGACCACAGATGACTTGGAAAAACTTTGATTGTAGTGATGTAGTTAAAGCAAATGTAAAAATATCAGATATACTAAGTGATTACTAAATTATCCAGAGAATTCAAGTCAATTTAAACAGCTTCCTTGAGAGTATATTTTAAATTTGTTACAATAATTTAACACGTTATATAAACATCAAACAAGTATTTTCAATTTCCTTAATTTATGATACTATTACAAATAATAAAATGGCTAAAACTTGAATACAACTTGCCTGATGGTGGAAATACACTGGATTAAATGTCGTCACACACAATGATACATATACATGTGTTCATTTTTCATTTGTCTTGGCCAACAAGTTGCCTGTGTACAATTAAGGCCCAATTAAAATTACTAATAATGTTTGGTCACACTTTATTTTAAGGCCCAGTTCTCACTATTAAGAGACCATTAACTACGACTTTTGCCCCAGTAATCTCCTAATTTGCTGCTTATTAATATTTAGTAAGGTAATTGTTTAGGTAAAAGTTTAGGTATTGGGTAGGATTAGGGGTGTAGAATATGGTCATGTAGAATAAATGCATTATAAGTACTAATAAACAGCTAGTATGTTAATAATAGGCTTGCTAATAAGCAACTAGTTAATAGTGAGAGAGAGTGGTCCCTATACTAAAATGTTACATAATGTTTATAAATAAATGTAAACTCTTACAGTGCTCTGCTGGTGTTTTTGATCACTGGCAGCAGTCTTATCACTGCTTCATCAGAGCTTCTGTATTTCTGAAGTTCGAACTTCTCTTGAGTCTCTTCTGACATCTGGAGCACAAACACCAGAGCAGACCACTGAGCAGAGGAGAGATTCTGTGCTGAAAGATTTCCTGAGCTCAGATTCTTCTGGATTTCCTCCACAAAGTCATCTTTCAGTTCACTCAGACAGTGGAAGAGATTGATGGTTCTCTCTACTGATTCCTGCTTCTCTATTGTCTGTTTGATATAGTCAGCAGTGTCTTTGACATTCTCTGTTTTGAGCTCCAATCCTGGTACTATCTCCTTCAGGTAACTCTGATTGGACTCCAGTGAGAGACCCAGGAGGAACCGAAGGAAAAGGTCCAGGTGTCCGTTCTTGCTTTGTAAAGCCTTCTTGACTGCAGTCTTATGAAGTTTAAACAGTGGCTTTTTGGACACTTTCCATGACAGTTTCTTTTTCCAGGATTCAAGAAATGGGTTTGCTTTCCTGTCTTTGTTAACCAAAAACACATAGAGAGCAGCAAGGAATTCCTGGATGCTGAGATGTACAAAGCTGTAAACATTTCTTTTAGGAACTTTTTCCTCCTGAAACATCTGAGTGCATAACCCAGTGTACACTGATGCTTCACTGACATCTAGTCCACACTCCTCAAGATCTTCTTTGTAGAAAATCAGATTTTCTTTCTGTAGCTGTTGAAACGCCAGTTTCCCAAGCTTCAGAATAATCTGTTCAAAAGACCTGACATTGCCTTTAGGTTCAGGATAATCCCAGTATTTTCTTTCCATTTGTTGTTGCTGAGTAAGTAAGAAGTTTATGTACATCCCTGTGAGAGTTGTGGGTATTTTGTCATTGTTCTCTTCAGCCAGCAAATCCTGAATAACAGTGAGAGAGATCCAGCAGAAGACGGGGATGTGGCACATGATGTACAGACTCCTGGATTTTCTGATGTGATGGATGATGTTTCCAGCACTGCTGTGGTTGTTGAAGTATTGCTCTTTCTGGTCATTGTTGAATCCTCGCACCTCTGTTACCTGATCAATGTAGTCTCGGGGTATCAGACCGGCTGCTGCTGGTCTGGTTGTGATCCAGATGAGAGCAGAGGGAACCAGATGCATCTTGATAAGATTTGTTATAATGACACTCACTGTTGTTTTTTGACGAACATCTGTAAAGCTGTCATACTCTTTAAAGCTCAAAGGGAAGCGACATTCATCCAGCCCATCAAAGATGAACATGACCTTACCGTCACCTTTAGGAAGAGAGGACAGTTCTTCAGGACTACTAAAGAAGTATTTGTTAAGCAGTCCTATGAGACTGAACTCTTCTTTAATCAAATTCAGTCTACGAAACGGAAGTGGAAATATGAAGATTATATCCTGATTTTCTGTTCCTTCAGCCCAGTCAAGGATGAATTTATTGACAGAGACAGTTTTTCCCACTCCTGCAATCCCCACTGTCAGCACTCTTCTGTTTTGTCGACCTGTGATACACTGAACTTTAAACATGTCATTACACTTGATTGGCGTCTCCTTGGAAGTCAGTCGGTTGTGATTTGATTCAATCTGTATCACCTCATGATCATTCACTCTTCCTCCGGTCTCATTCTCCACCACATATACATCAGTATATAAATCTTTCAGGTATTCTCGGTGACCTGTTTGAGAATTACCAACCAATATCCGATCGTAGTCCAGTTTTAATTTTTTCTTCAGTCTGAGGCTGATCTCTGTGTGATCATGAGGAGCAGCTGGACTGTCAACTGGAGCTGAGCATTTAAGAAAGAGGGAAAAAACGTTGAAGTGATCATATTTTTACAAAAATGTTATAATAAAACCTGTATGTATACTCTATCCCCTGGCCTGTACTTCCGATTACAAAAAAATATAGCACTTGTATGATTAAAACTGTAGTGGACAGCAGGCAAGATGGCAACCCCCTTTCCCCACCACATGTGGAAAATTTAATGTCAGTGTAATCAGGCTTTTGGGGACTTATTTATTCAACAGTATCCAATGATTTTTCTTTATTATCAAGGTGAAATTCCTTGGCTGGTTCCCCGTAACATAGGAAAGAGTTATGTGACACTCTCACACTGACATCAAGTGATGTGTGACCAAAAACTTAATATTAATGATCACACTTTATTTTAAGATCCAATTCTCACTATTAACTAACTGTTAACTATTATTTTTACCTCAATAAATTCATCTAATTTGCTGCTTATTAATAGTTTAGGCATAGGGTTGGATTAAGAGATCTAAAATATGGTCATTAATATGTGCATTATAAGTACTATTAAACAGTCAGTATGCTAGTAATATGCATGCTAATAAGCAACTACTTAATAGTGATAATTGGACTTATAAAAGAGCAATTAGTCAGCAGAGATGAAAGTAGTGTGTAAGAGTTTGTTTAATACCTCTTTTCTATGTCTGTTATTTTAATTTTTTATTTACTGCTAGGAAGGGCTGTTTCGTTTACTTCCTGTTTATATTTTTCTTCTTATAATTTGTATTTTGATTGCACTTATTTGTAATTAGAATAGTCCTCTGCTAAGAAGAAGCTTTTGGTATTTGTATTTCTCATTTACTGCACTTAAGTGGCTTGCAGTAGTTTCAATTTGAGCCATTGGCATGCTATTGGCTTTTGGTGTGCTAATTGTCAAAGCATCCACAGCTCTTTTTTCTTTTTTATCCTGAATAGCATCTGTACTGATTCTGTTAATAAGATGGGGAAGATTTACAGAAATCTTTGACTGAAGTTGTGGGTGAAGGTATCTGACCATGACTAATAAAACTAAAAAATTTGACAAAGTTAATACTTCATTGGTAAATTCAAAGTGAAGAGATGCTCATCAATTTAATGCAAAGTTTATTAAAAATGATAAAGATATGCTAACTCCTGTTATTACTCATCTAATCGATTTGTCATTTAAATATAGTGTTTTTCCCACTGGAACTATTTTTAAATTGGGAGATTTAATCATTCTACTGAAACAGCTACTATACATTTTATCTATCATGACGCATGCGCATGCGTTCCTTTGCTCATAAACAAAGCGCACCGCCTTTTTACTTTTGTTTTCTTTGCGCTCAAAAGTTATTCTTGTAGCTTCATAAAATTACCACTCATGTAACATGGACTATTTTGTCGATGTTCTTGCTACCTTTCTGGACCTTGATCATGGTAGGACCCTTGCTGTAGAGACCTGCGCGGGATGGATTTTTCAGTCCCGCTCCCGCAAGATTCTGTCCCGCGCCCGCCCGCTCCTGCAGAAATATATCTTATCTGGTCCCGGTCCCGGTCCTGCACCCACCTGCGACATTCATGTTTTGTCCTGCTCCCGCCCGCATAAAAGTAATCTATAATTTTTTTTTTTCCCTGTACATCGAAGAAATTTACTTGAAATGGTTCTGTAACATCTCCTAAGCTCCACAACATCCCAGCATAAATGCGCCCGATAAAATATTTGTTATTTAGGCTAAGCCTCAACATTCACAAACCACTGTTATTTTTAACAGAAAAGCAAGCATGGGCTGCATCTCAGTTCATCGTGATCTCATAAAGCTCTGTTATAACACAATGAACATATGCACAATGTCTACACTTTGTATATTAAAACGAGATGATTCATGAGCCTCATTTTAACATTTTCAACATTTTTAACCCTTTAACAAACACAACATTTTGTTTAGCACACCAAACAAAACATGAGACTGTTTAGGTTAGGGTTATTGAAATTAGCCGTTGCATGTAGAAGTTGCTTTTTTAATTAAGAATATTTAATTAAGGGTTTGTAAAACCACAACTAGATGCACTGTTTAATCAAATGTACTTGAAGACATTTGCTGTTCTGCTTGGGCCTGAAGTTTTTGCTTGCTGTCATATTTTCTCATTTCCATGTATAGGCAATGATTGATATTTACCCAATATCTCTTCTAAATGAGCTCCGCAGGGGAAGATGTTTCACTGAGAAAAGTCACCGGGAGAGAAAACGTTCCTAGTTTCCAAAGAGTTTAAGTTAAACCATCATACTTTTTTAACAGTTACTCAAAGATACAGTTACTGTGAATAAAATGATACCTGGATCGTGTTTTTTCTTCAGCTGCTAGCCAGATCATTCTGTTTCATCTTCCTCAGGATGTCCACAGTGATCTTCACAGCTTCTTCTGGTCCAAAACAGTCCACCAACTTATCCACTGTTTTTAAGCGATCTGCATTCTCCATTTCAGACTGTGGTATACACTCATGATCATTCTTTAACTTCCACTGAAACTCCTTCAGATCAGCTTCTACCAGTTCCTTCAGTGAGTCCACAAGCAGATCTTTAACAGACGCCATCTCCTTCACCAGTTCACAGCTGCAGGACAAAACAAATCTGAAGTAGTTTCACTCTTAACATGTGCTCAAAAAATTTGTTTGGATTAAAATAACTGTAAGTGCATTTTAGGACCACTTTAGATGATTCAGTGCATTCAGGTAAGTGAACAAATAATTCAAACTGATTTGCAAGCCAATTCAGACTGTTTTGGTCAATTGTTTGATCAAGTCTTTGAACACAATCGTTTCAAAAAGAGTGATTCATTCACAAACGGGGCATCACTCATGCCCCAGAAAAAAAAGAGACCACACACTTGGAATAAATTATGCATTTCTTGACATGTATTACATTAAAATAAAGCAATAAGAGGAACGTTGCCCAGGGTAGCTGTAATGAGGTCACCTTAGATGGGACTGAAACCTGGGTCCCTGGTGTTTTAAATGTGGCATGTTCTCCACTGAGCTAACTCACAGACAATGGAACCCAAGAGCCATTACGAAATTCAGTACACACATGTACTGTCCACTGTGCTCTGTTTTCCTAAATTCACAGGGTGGTGGTGGCACAGGTGCGAGGGCCCTGTCATCGCTGCTTGAAGCTTTAATATGCATTGGGCCTCATTCATGAAACATTAGTAAATATAGGAGTAAATTCGAAATAATTTGCGCGTAAAACGGACCTTCCCGAAAACTCTCCTCCGGATTCACAATGCTTCGTAAACTTCCAATTTGATAGTTAAACGTGTATGTTAATGAATTCCAATAGGGTGCTCATGCACGCTCCTACACAATTAGCATAATCCCCGCCTATGAATTACAGCTACACAAACTGTGTGTCCAGGAACGCGGTGGAATATTCTGATCTACTTTCTCCGGTTTGGCTCCAGTATATTGCATAAATGCAAAAAAGACTAATAGGCCATATGCCTAACAATAAATATTCAGTAACGTGTCCACCAAAGCGTTTTCGTCACCTGAAAAATGTCAGGCGCTCTTCTTAAAACGACCAGCTGGTGGCGCTTGAGAATGCTTTGTTTGGTGGCACAGCGTTTTTACTACTATCTCATTTTGAAGAATATTACCGAATATAAAAATGCAGTAACCAGTAATATTAACTTCTCTATTGTTGTTAAGTTGTTGTACAAGTAGGATGATTGGTTGGTGTGGTATTTGTCCCGCCCCTCTTCCATTAATTGGACGGCTGGTTAAATAGTGACAGTGACAAGCGCTGCATTTTACCCATAGCTAAACAGTTTATCATCTCTCAGCTACCAAAAAAAAACAAGCAAACGAACTTGTAAAATATTACAATGGCAGTTCATCAAATTTAGGGTCATCAGTTTGCCAAAAAGAACACGGAACGTTTTACACACCGTTTACACCTGGTAGGGAGCAGGTGTACATTTCTTTTGTACCAACTAACATTTAGAAAATACGAAAATTTTCATGAATTTGAAAGTTTACGTCAGAACGGCTTTACGAACAATTTACACAAAAATTAGTTCTGCTCGTGTTTCATGAATGAGGCCCATTGTGTGTAAATTGTGTTAGTTATGATGAAAGTATCTGTGAGAAATATTGCAGAAATTGCATTGTAATAAGGAGATCATTGCTCATGTGCTCACTTTGTTCAGCTACAGTGTGGCACTGCAACCTTTGATGCAACAAGATCTAAATATAATGCTATAATCAACACTTTTCACCATTAGTTCATCTTGACAGCTGTTATAGTAAAAACGCAGTTAAACGTTTTTTTCGAGAGAGTTCCACATGTAACACTCTTTTCCTATGCAAAGATGTTAGCCAATCATAGCAGTGGACATTTCCATTGAGTCTCACAGCAGCTCACAGCACTTCCTACAGAGTGTTAAAATCAGAGGCTAAAATCAGGGTGGGTTCTTTCATGGAAGTAGCATACTAAGATTATAAGTGCACCTCAGGAAACACAATTATATATTTAAAAAAATGCATTTCATGACCTCTTTAAATATATTTTTAAAAGTACACATTTTCCAAAAATGAGTGTGTGTATTTATGAAGAGAATCTGAATTGCATCTGAATTGAGAGACATTTGAAGTATCAGAAAGTTGTGTGCTAATAAACTATACTTTAAAAGATAACATAACTGCTTTAAATTTGTTAGTAGCCAAAAGAACTACTGATGTACACAATGTCCTAATGCTGTCTGATACTGTATGTGTAGAATCATATCATGTAAAATATGTAAGCATTTTATTGAGTTGTATTTACTAAACACAAATAATACCAATCTACGTTTCTTGTTCCTCCACTGGACTGCATCTCAAACAGAAGTTATGAAACTCCTTTTGTTACTGTATTTTAATAAAGAGTTGTGGGAAGAACTAATAAAACCAGTTTTTCAGGGACTCTAGACATAACAGTAGCAAGTCCCACATGCAACATATCTGAAATTCCAGGTAAAAAGACAAAAACACTGAAAACGCTTGGGTCCACTCAGGAAACTAACATATTCTAATGATTTAGAGCATTTTAACATATAAAGTAATTAATAAAGCAAACAAGATCACCAACCAGAAACATAATTAATGGAAAAGGAATTCTTTTTTGTAAATGTTTTCATATATTCAGATCAGACTCATCCTCTCCATTGCTGCATATGCCCAGGGCTAAAAGGAACATTTTAAATAAGATTGTTTGTTCCTGTCACGAATCCGGTCTGTGGCCTTCCGCCCAATAGCCACCAGAGGTCGCCCTTCCATCAAATTGACTCTTGCACTACACTACTGTTGCACGTCACCCACGGACTACAATATCCATCATCCATTGCACTGTCGACACACACACAAACAGCTGATTACATTGATCACACAGCTTACTTAAGCCATGGACTTCCTTAGTCAGATCGCCGAGTATTGTATAGCATTTATCACTCTCCTAGCGATAGCTACTCTATGGAGCTCACTTAGTTGTCATAGTCTTGCCTTGCCTGTTTTCTCGTGTTTTGATTCCTGCCTGTGTTTCCTGGATTAACCCTTTGCCTTGCCGTTTCGGACTCTGTTTGCACCTCGCTTGGACTATTGCTCTTGTACCTGGATTATCTCTCTGCTTTACCCTGTTGGATATTGTTCGCTGATCGTCGACCCACGCTTGTACTAGGATTACTCTGTGTCTTGCCTGTGTTTGACTATGTTTCTAAATAAAAGCTTGCACATGGATCCGTACGCCTCACGTCTCCGTTACAGTTCCATTGGCAGTGACCATTTTAAACCAAATTCTTAACTCATGTGTTTTTATTGATTACATGCATGTATGCGGGTGTGGATACATAGAATTTTTTCATAGACGTGTATTTTTAGATTGCACAATGATATCAAGTTGCTCTTTTGGTTTACATTGCCTTCAAAATGTTCTCTTGATAAAAATAATGAAGCAAACTGCTGATTAATAATTTTTTTGTACAATGATATAACACTTTAGAATAATGCTCTGTCAGTAATAGGTAACAATACAGGAAATAAATCCGGACCAATGAGTCGTACTACAGTAACACTTCAGCTTCTACTGGTAACTAATATGTGACCCTGGACCACAAAACCAGTCATAAGGGTCAGTTTTTTTGAGTGGCCGAGAGCATCAAAAGTTTGGGCAGTTCTCAACTTTATCTAAATATCAGGCAAAAATTGCAGGCGGCAGCTAATCACAACTTTGATAAATCAATAGTAGACAATGATAAATCAGGGGAGACAATAAATACCTGATAACTTGAAATGAACATTGTCGTTACCTTGGAGTAGGGGCGTTCTGACTGTCGGGTAGTTTAGGGAATGAAGGGGGAAGCTATGCGCACTGAGGCACACATCCACACATTCTCTAGGAGGCTGCCATGTCTCAGTGAGTTCCGACAGCCCTTTCTGCAGTCAGTTTTCCTGGAAAAAACAAAGATAGACAAAAACATACTTCTTACTGAACTGGAATTAATGGTGACATATCATGAAACGTGAAAAAGATTAACCCAGTAACTTTGTTTTAGTAAGCCTTTTTCTGCAAGCCTCTGAAAAAACAAGCGTGTCTGATATCGCTCCCCTAGTGATGTTGCAAAGAGATCTCATAATTTTACCACCTCTTAATCTGTAAATTTCCACCCACGGTGACGTCATTTTGATTTCACAAGTGACAACGGTGTAACGTTACCTGTTCTAATGTCATGGCGAAAGTTTGAGCAAAGCATGCTAACTGTTCTGTCTTTGGCTGCACAGACGAGCACAGAACATTTAGAGTCCCAGCCTCAGAGGAGACAACAGAGCAGAAGATTTCTTGATTAATTTACTGTCTATTGCTGCTGCCACACAGATCTAAAAATAAACATGCAATTTATTTCCCAGCTGTTTACCTTCACAGACATAACCTACTGTTTTTGTAACTCGTGTGTTTTTAACGTAAACTTGTGTGTGAATGAGAACTTAGTTTAGTACATGCATGCTTTCAGACGCTTTCTGTCTGTGTGCACTCAGAAAATCGTATATCAGAAGTTTAAACTAATATGGTTTAAAACGCATGATTTCAGCTCGATAAACATGACAATCTGAACCAAAACAGATGTTTTCAAGTCAAGTCAAGTCAAGCTTTATTGTCATTCTGCTACATGCGGGGGCATACAGTGGAACGAAATGTCGTGCCTCACAGGACCACGGTGCTACATAAATACAGGCATACAGCAATGAAGTAAAACAATATAAACCTATACACAACTTTTTAGCAGGTACGAGCTAATGGCACAGCTCTATTCTGGAAAAGGGGGCGGGGAGCAGCAGCTCATTTGCATTTAAAGACACAAGCACGAAAAACAGCGTGTTTCTGCTTCCACTCAAAATAGGCATTTTCAAAATGATCTGTGGGGTATTTTGGGCTGAAACTTCACAGACACGTTCTGGGGACTCCTGAGACTTATATTACATATTGTAAAAAGGGGCATAATATGTCTCCTTTAAATGGGGAACTAGGATTCAATCATTCTCAGAGCAAGATTATTGAGCAAGATTATTGAACAAAAAGTAAAAAAAAAAAAAACGAAAAATCAAAAGAAAAGAAAAATGCCGGTTTCGTTGCTCGGTTAAAGTCGTGCAGGTAAAAGTCACAGGTCGTTACACTCGTAGGTCTTTACACGAGGAGGCTGAACATGAGGGCTGAACGCAAGCATCAGCATACAGATAACAAATAAATACACAGCTAATCAACATTAGAGTAAAAACAGCTGTGCGCTCCTTCCCAGTTAACACACCCAAAAGCCTATAGCAGGTGAACTGGCGCAAATCGAAACTAATGCGGGACAGTTCGCACTTAAGTACAGGAAGCGAGCAATAGAAATAGCAAAAGCTTCTTCTAAGCCGCTGGCTATTATTACAAATAAGTGCAATCAAAATAACAATTCAAGCCAAAAGAAGAAAAGTGTAAATAGATAGTAAATGAAAAAATCCTTCCTAGCAGCAAGTAAAAATCGAAACAATAGAAATGGAAACAAAATGTTAAGCAACCACTTACGCGCTACCGCCTTCTCTGCTGACTGATCGCTTCTCCCAAACCTAAAACAATTTAGGTTTGGTTGGACCTTCTTGCAGATGTACTTGTCCTGACTATAAAATTTTAAATTCTTATCCAGAATGATGTCAAGATACTTGTCGCCATTCATTGCTTCAATAACTTCATTCTTGATCTGCACCTCAAACACATCCCTTGATGGCCTATTTCATATGGAGAAGCACATGGAAACTTTTTTCTTAACATTAAGAGTTAAATGAGCCATTTTGAAATATTCTGTAATGCCTGTGTCAGGTGCTCACCTGCCAAGCTAGGTGTTTTAAGGCCGGGACACACCAAGCTGTCTTCAAAGAACTAGCAGCGACAAAAGCTGATGGTGTTGTCGCCTTGCATCAGCATCATCTGGACCAAAATGTGCACTTGAAAACACCGCACAGACTACAGCTGACTGCAAACTAACGTGCATTCTGCGCCTGTGTGAGAGGAATTAGCTGTCTATAGCAGCAGCTATCAACAGTATACATTCGTCATTTAAAAGGAGAAACCGAAACAGGGATATACGAGATATACGCAGATATACAAAACGTAAACAAAGCAACGCTTTCTTACCATTTTGAAGATCAGTTATATTGATAACTTTCTTCATTTTAAGCGGCTCATGTTATGAAAATTTTCACATATTGGAAAGCTTGGGTAAGATCACTTAACATTAGAACAGCCCTCTTATGTGTGCCACCTTCATTTACGTGCTCGTTTTCATCACTTTTGCTTTAATTCTCGAGCACTGATTCGTTAGCTAAACTAAACATCCAATCAGAGTTCTCACTCTCGCTGATGGCCAAAACGGCCCCGACACTGATTCCACATGCAAACTACCGCCAACGTGAACCTGATGAGAACCGACAAGTGGAACACACCAAACAAACACAACCGACAGACGCTTGCCGGCGTCCATTTGGTGTGTCCCACTCCCAGCCTCTAGTGAACATATGGAAAACAGTGTCATCAGCATATCAGCATACATCTGACAGTTGACACCCAGACAGCAATTTAGTAGGTTATTTATGTACATTGTAAATGACAGTGGACCAAATACAGAACCTTGCAGTACTCCCATGTTGTTGGCATACAGGGGTGACTTGACCTCATTGACCCTGACACATTTCTCAACACGTGCGCAACACATTTCTCAACACGTGCGCAAAGCGAAATAGTACCGGGTCTTTATAGCATGCATTGTCACATCAGCAGCATCATTGACAGGAGGACCTCTAGTGGACAAATGAGTAACTGCATCTGTATCTGTATCAATGTGATTCTGTAGCTGCATTAAGGTTACAGTGTATGCCATTGTTAGTTTGACAGCTGTGATTATGCTTTAACTAAACTCAGCATAAGCATGAGGATGAAGAGTTTCTAGGAGTCTGTGTTAGTTTGTGCAGTCTGAGCCGAAAGGAGGCATTAATTTATTGTGTGTGTGTGTGTAATAATAATGACCTGCAGCTTACACTAGTGTACTTCACTCAAATGTAGCTGTACTACAGTGTACACTCACTGATGTACTGCAGTTTAACAGCATAAGAAAGAAAAACGGTTTGCTGTAATAATTATTATTTGGTGGTTTTGAAACCACTGCAGAAAAATGTTAATCTTCAGAACCAGTTAAACCAGGATGATTTAAGGAAAACAAATGAAACCGGTTTGACTCTGTGCTGAAATTCTATTTACAGCTTTATGTCACATTTCAAGATTACTTCATTTCAGATTAAAAATCTCTAAATTTCAGATGTTTTCAGCACATGCATGAAGCCCTACTTTTGCAATCTCACTTTTCACAGATGTGCATTCAAAAGAAAATAAATTATATGTATTTCTGGACACTTTGTTTCTGTAATGGGAGATTTCTATATTTGAGAGTTGTTCTCTGTGAATTTGAGTAAAAGAGTGTTAATGAATTCGAAATGTTGCATTGAATGAGTCTGTTATAGATTTTGCCATACAGACAGTATTAGATTGAAACAGTCTGCAGACGCATTAAATTATTGATATTTCATACCACATGACAACAATATCAGATTGAGCAGCTTTCTGTGATTCATTTACAAAGACACACTTGATCATCTGTTTCACCACGACATGAAAGAGGTTCAAATAAAATCATTAACGTGCTTAAGCACAGCCGGACACAGACCGGATCCAAGATGGCGGCGCGATCAGACGCAACGGCTGCTCCAGGTCCCAAAGACGGTGCTTTTTTGTCTTTTAATGTCGTCTGTTCATCTCCAAATAGTGTAAATTTACCACTAGTTCATAAGGAAATCACTCCTAAACTCAAATATGTTCGCCAAAGACTTTTGGATATCGGCAACGCATACAAAGACCAACTCTCGCCGGCTACTGAGAAGCTACGAGGCCTCTGTTTACTGCTGAAGCCGGACCTCGAGACCGCGGCCTCGCCTACTGTCGCTACCCGCACAAGGCGGCGTCGCAAGCGGTGTGAGAGGACGGAAGCGGTAAGCGCGGAGGTATCTGAGCTAGGCTGAGGAAAACCCCACAAGACCGGCTCTTCCAACACTCATGCTCTCAAACGTTCGCTCTCTGGAAAACAAACTGGACTTAATTCAACTCAGTCGATCTACACAGCATGAGACAAGGGATTGTTGTGTGTTTGTTTTCACTGAAACATGGCTGAACGACAACATCCCGGACTCCGCCATTCAGCTGCGGACTAACTTGCTACCGCGGACAGAGATTCATCACTGTCTGGTAAGACTCGGCGGTGGCTTGTGTGTGTACGTCAACATAGAATGGTGTAACAATGCTGGGGTAGTGACAAAACACTGTTCATCGCTGGTGGAGTTTATGTTTGTGAAGTGTCGACCGTTCTATCTGCCGCGGAGTTCACGGCCATTGTTATTGTCGCGGTATACATCCCACCGTGCGCAAACGCAAAGGACGCGCTTCATGAGCTGTACAGCGCCATCAGCGAACAACAAACAAATAACCCGATGGCTTTTTCATCATAGCCGGTGACTTCAACCACGCAAACCTAAAGACAGTTTTGCCAAAGTTCTACCAACATGTGAACTTTGCAACAAGAAATAACACACTGGACTTTGTTTACACAACAGTTAAGAGCGCATACAAAGCTGAACCCGCCCCCACCTCGGGTACTCAGACCACATCTCTGTTATGCTAATCCCAGCATACAGACCACTTCTCAAACTTGCCAAACCGGTTCACAAACAGATCAAGGTATGGCCAGACAATGCCACCTCAGCACTGCAGGACTGCTTCCAGGACACAGACTGGAACATGTTTAAAGAGGCGGCCACCTACAACAACCACACAGACCTGCAGGAGTACACTGAAACTGTGACTGCTTACATCCAAAAGTGCACTGATGATGTGACAGTCACCAAGACCATCACCACGCGCCAACCAGAAGCCATGGATGACAGCAGAGGTTCGTGGGCTGCTAAAGACCAGAGATGAAGCATTCAGATCAGGAGATAAAGCAGCCCTCAAAACAGCAAGAGCCAATCTGTCCCGCAGCATCAAAAAATGCAAAACGGTCATATGCTCAAAAAATCAACAATCACTTCACAGACAGCAGTGACACACGGAGCCTGTGGCAAGCTATTCAGACCATCACAGACTACAAGCCCCGCCACAGGCCTGTGATGACACATCCCTCCCAGATACACTCAACCACTTTTACTCACGGTTTGAAATGCAGAATGACACACCTGCACAAAAACTGCCCACACCTCCCAACGACCAGGCGCTCTGTCTGTCTCCAGCCGACGTAAGGAAGTCCCTATCTAGGATCAACCCACGCAAGGCTGCGGGTCCCGACAACATACCTGGCCGTGTACTGAAAGACTGTGCTGCACAGCTGACAGATGTCCTAACAGATATCTTCAACACCTCGCTGAGCCAGGCAGTCGTCCCCACATGTCTCAAATCCACAACAATCATACCGGTACCAAAGAAATCACCTGTGTCCTGTCTAAATGACTACCGTCCCATAGCACTGACTCCAATCATAATGAAGTGCTTTGAGAGGTTAGTCATGCACAACATCAAAACCAGCCTCCCCAACACACTCGATCCGCTCCAGTTTGCATACCGTCCGAACCGCTCACGGACGATGCAATTTCCTCCACTCTCCACCTGGCTCTTACCCACCTAGAAAATAAAGACTCCTACGTTAGAATGCTGTTCATTGACTTCAGCTCAGCATTCAACACAATAATCCCACAACAGCTCATAAATAAACTCAACCTGCTGGGCCTTAACAATTCCCTCTGCAATTGGATCCTGGACTTTCTAACCGGAAGACCTCAGTCAGTCCGTGTCGGCCACAACACCTCGAGCACTACCACACTGAACACAGGTGCCCCACAAGGCTGTGTGCTCAGCCCGCTGCTCTTCACGCTGCTGACCCACGACTGCACTGCCAAGTCCAGCTCCAACCACATCATCAAGTTCGCTGATGACACAACAGTGGTAGGCCTCATCAGCAACAACGATGAAACGCACTACAGAGAGGAAGTGGCACAGCTGGCTGAATGGTGTGGCACTAACAACCTGTCCCTCAATGTGAGTAAGACAAAGGAGGTTGTGATGGACTTCAGGAGAAACTCCGGTGATCACCCCCCACTGACCATCGACAGCTCGCCTGTGGAGAGAGTCAGCAGCACTAAATTCCTGGGGGTGCACATCACAGAGGATCTCACCTGGTCCACCAACACCATGTCACTCTCCAAGAAGGCACAACAGCGCCTACACTTCCTCCGCCGGCTGAAAAGAGCAAGTCTCCCTCCACCCATCCTCACCACTTTCTACAGGGGCACCATTGAGAGTGTGCTGACCAGCTGCATCACTGTCTGGTACGGGAACTGTACTGCAGCAGACCGCAAGACCCTACAACGGACAGTGAACACCGCTCCAAGGATCATCGGTGCCCCTCTCCTCCATCCTGGATATTTTCCTCACACGATGCTCCAGCAAAGCCAATAGTATCGTGAAGGACTCCACACACCCTCCCACAGTCTCTTCCAGCTCCTACCATCAGGAAGACGGTGCGGAGCATCAGAGCCCGCTCTGCCAGACTGCTCAACAGCTTTTTCCCCAGGCTGTGAGAGCCCTGAACTCAAATCACCCGCCCTCTCTGAACCCCCATACAAACCCCCTACCTCCTGTAACATGTAACGTGCAATTCAAGTGTGCTACACACAGGTGAGTGGGCCTGTACAAACCACCTGTAGTAGCACACTCTCCTCCTCTATGCGCACTAGTCACTTTTCACACACACTGCTGTGTGTACACAAATCCCACAAAAAGAACTCCGTAATATATGTATGTTTACATGCTCATGCACTACAAATCATCCTGCACTGTTCCCCAGCCAGCTGCTTGAACTCAATGTTTCTCCTTGCACATGTACAGTACTTATCTGAAGCATTCGTATAGTTTGTATAGTTTGTATTTTTTAGTTTGTATAGGTACTTTTTTATAGATAGTATATTTATATTTATAGTCAAAATCTATCAGTAGGATAGTTGTGTATAGGTTTATATTGTCTTACTCCATTGTTGTATGTGTCACATCTCACAGGGGAGCACGGGAACCAGGAACGAGAAGACGAGGAATTAGCAACACGGGAGTTTAATATATAGACAGGAACACAGATCACAGGTAGGGTAGACACTTACGTAGACACTTAGGTTGACGTACAGGATGACTTTCAAAGACCGACAAACACTAACTGAAAGGACTGGGGTTTTAAAGACAGGACAATCAAGGAACTAAAGGAGACACACCTGGAATCAAATTAACCAATCAAGGGGAGACAGAAACTAGGTCACAGGGCACACATGGGGAGCAAAACACACACAAGACAGTCCAGGGACGTGACAGTATGCCTGTATTTATGTAGCACCGTGGTCCTGTGAGGCACGACATTTCGTTCCACTGTATGCCCCCGCATGTAGCGGAATGACAAAAAAGCTCAACTTGACTTGACTTGAGCATTAAAGTCTCAGAAGCTCAAAGTGACCAATGACCATCATAATAACACAACACTCACCTCAGTATTTGTACATGTGTCTTTTTCTTCCTCTGAACTGTGGTGTTGAACAGCAGCTCTGAAATTTCTCTTACATTTCTCTCTCAGAGCAATCAACAGTTTTCAGGCAGAGACGTGAGAATGTGAAGAATGACAGTCAGACGTCAACACACACATACACACCCATACAGAAATTTAATCTATGACATGTATGTTCCTATATCACGAGTGCTGCTGTCGTACAATAGATGCATATTTACATCCCCAGGAAATATGAAGTTATGTTTATATCTTATATGAAATAACCATAGTAAATTTCGTACATATTAGAAATATTGGCAACACACTTTTCTTAAAGCCTTTTTGTGTATAATGCATTATAAAATTAGTTTTAATGCATTAATTATGCTTTGTAATGCACCTTATAATGCATTGTACAATCTCATGAATAATTGTAACCACAGTTAATACACTATAACACTGAATAATTATAACGCATTATACCTTTTAATAACCCTTTATAATGCATTATATATAAAGGCTTTATGTAAAGTGTTACTGAAACATTATATTATGGATTTTTTATGATAATCTATGTTAAGATCATATATGTGAACAATCTATGTCTACTTTACATATGCTAGTGTATTTAAAGAACATATATGCAAACAGCTCTGCATGCTTATAGGATTTTCCAATTCCTTTTGAACAGCTTGAATTTCAAACAAGTCTACACTGTCCACATGTTAACTTCTATCCCATTTCTAAACTATTATAATTGTCTGTAAAGCAATTTCCTTGCAGCTACTAACACTGTAGAAATATGGTGTTTTGGCAGAAAGATATTTACTCAAATGTTGCTTTTATATTATGTACATTAAATATTGCAGAATATAAATAACTTTTTTCATAGTTTCTTGTGTTTACACTATATACCATAATGAGGAGTATTGTTTTGATCTTACTAATAGGCCTACTACAGTTAAATGATTAGTTCACTCCCAGAATGAAAATTTCATATCTTTCTTTCTTCACTCAAAAAGAAATTTGGGTTTTTGAGGAAAATATTCCAGGAATTTTCTCCATATTTATTCTAGATACATTTCTATTAACTTTTTAATAGTTTTAATTCAATTTTATTTTATTTTTTTACATATGTTACTGTTGTTAAATGGACAGCTAACTCAAAATGTCATAATTTATTCAAACTAATATCATTCCAAACCTGTATGACCTTTTTTCTGTGGAACATAAAAGCAGATCATTTGAGAAGTGTGTTTTTTATACAGTAGAAGTCAAGAATAACCAACATTCTGTTATGCTAAAGATGCAAATCAAGATTAGAGTAAGAAAGATGTAACAAGTAGACCAGAAAATATCAAGAAAAAGGAGAAAAGGAGTTTTCTCTGATGGTCTGACAGAATCAAATCCAAGGTGTGTGAGAATGCAGTTCTCCTGGAAAATCTGAGGGAGTAAGTGGACTACACATACAATGAATTAGGAGGTTTTCACGTTGAAATAGATGTTCTCAGACAAATATACTAGGTTTGTGAACAAAAGATAGCAAATCTAGAAGAGAGGTTGTCTGATGCGGAGCGTTATGGAAGAAGGTGAAGTTTGCAGCTTTATGGGCTGCTGGAGAACAGAAGATATCCAGACCAGAGTCATGGAGGTGTGTGTTATACCATCATTCAACACAAGCACAGCTGATGTGAACAGTGATAACCAGCAAGCCAGGCCTGCGATTATTCGGTTTCGCTTCACGTTCAGAGAGATGTGCTCTGGAAGGTGGCCAAAAACAGTGAGTATTTGACACCAGCTGCCAGAGAAATACTTAGTCTTTAAATAAGCTAATGTTCTTAAACTTAATAAGGCTGACCGGGATTCACATTCTACTTAAGTAAACCAATGTACGGTAGCTGTTAATAAAAATAAAGAATGGGTTATTCTTGTTTAAATATAGAATGGATGAAGCTAGAATAAAACAATTTTATGTTTAAAAGCAGAGCTTTTTCAGCTTTTGTGAAAATGATCAAAAATGTTGGTGGTGAGTTAAAGTGAACACTGAACTGTGGAAACCTGAAGGCAGATTAAATATGTCACATTAAATATGTCCATATCAGATAACTGCAATATGGAAAGGAAGCCAAAAGGCTTGAAAAATTTAGTTGGGGGAAAAAAAAAAAGGGTTACACTTTATTTCGATAGTCCACTTTAGACGTTCTACTAAATAGAAGTAACTTTGTAACTACATGTCAACTACATGTCAATTAATTCTCATTAATTTGCAACTACATGTCTACTAACTCTCAGTAGGGTAGGTTTAGGGTTAGTCGAATAAGTTGACATATACTTGCAAAGATTCTGATAGTCAGTATGTTGTATGTTGTGGACCCATTAAAATAAAGTGTTAGAAGATATTAAACAGACAGTCTACTAATACTCTAATGACTGCTAGTTGACATGTAGTTGCAAAGTTACTTACTGTTAGTAGAATGTCTAAAGTGGACTATCGAAATAAAGTGTTACCAAAAAAAGTATATTAACGGAGCACTTTTGTTTGATTACTTTTTTTTTTTTTTTTTTTCATCCATCCAGTTATATGTTTTTTGGGGGTGTCTGTGACCTTACACTACCGCCAGGATGAAAGTGTACAAAAGTTATAAAATACACACACACACACACACACACACACATATATATACATATGAAGAGTTTATTTGCAAAAACAGATAACTCATAAACATAAAATCATGTTTTTTATTATGTTATCATGTTTTTATTGTGTTAGTTTGCTGTTTTTTTTTTTGTTTTATTTACCTAATCAAAATAACCCAACTGCAGTTTGATTGAGATTAATTGGAATGCACAATGAAAAACATGATTTTTGAAAATTATCTGAGATTATTGAAATTATTTTTGAGAGTTATCTGTATTTGCTAATGAACTCTTCATATATAGACTTTTGATTTGAATGGGTCAAAAATGTTGCCATTTGGGAGGTGAAGAACAAGAAATCCTTCATTATCAAAGCAATGGTGAGTACTAATTAACAATTAATTAACACAATAGCTATCCATGGGTCGTTAGTTTCAGGGTCATTATAGTCAGGAGTATTTTTTAGGTTTTGGCATAAATCTAATCAAAAGTTGTTTTCCAATGTTTTCCTAAATGCGCCTCCACTGACGGCCTGGGTTTCTGTGGAGCAGGAGGGTCTGGTGTTTGGCCACTGCAGCTGTAACAGGGTTACGCAGAACAGAAGAACAGGTCAGTCAGTAAATATGAGTGAAGACATGAATGTCAGGATTATAACAGGCACAAGTATCCAGGATAGAAGTACGGAAAACAAGCTCTCCGCTGAATTAATGTCATCTTTCTGATGTTTTTTGGTAACACTTTACAATAAGGTGTCATTTGTTAACATTAGTTAATGTATTAACTAACATGAACAAACAATGAACAATGCATGTATTACACTATTTATTCATCTTTGTTAACATTAGTTAATAAAAATACAATCAATCATTGTTAGTTCATGTTAGTTCACAGTGCATTAACTAATGTTAACAAACACAACTTGTGATTTTAAAAATGCATTAGTAAATGCTGAAAATAACATTAACGAAGATGAATAAATGCTGTAGTAGTATTGTTCATTCTTAGTTCACGTTAACTAATGTTGTTAACTACTGTAAACTAATGAACCTTATTCTAAAGTGTTACTGTTAAGGCAACTAATGATTGCTTTCACTGATGATTAATCTGTTGATTCTTTTCTCAATTAACTGATTAGTTGTTTGATGTGTCGAGGGACTGGAGATGAAAGTTAGCCTATATGGCTAAATCTGGCACATTTACATAACAGACTTGAGTACTTGTGCTAATTAATGTGCATTGTCCCTTTTTAAAATAAAAATGAAGAAATAAAAGAAAGTTACGTTGTTTATTTAGTTTTTTATAGTATAATTTATGTTCCAATTTTTATGTGCTTTATGGCTTATCTAGCATTGACTGGGAGGATCCAACATGGTATGCAGATGAAGAGCAAGGTGTCGTTGAGGAACAGTGTAGTGACTCTAATAGTGATGATCCAGAGTACAGTCCACACATACGCCTGTATCTTTTCTGCATTTGGTCAGGTGAGGGAGTGTAACCTTTTTTATTCAACTTTTTTCCCACATTTATGTCAACAGGGCTGGAGGGGTTATGACATCAAAGATCTCACTTGATGCTATTCCTGAGCTGAGCATTGAAGAAACAGTACGTGACATCGGAGATCTGGAAAATGATGCACCTGCAGACTTACCACCATGTGGTGACAGAATCAAAGTTATTTGTAAAGATGATATAATCAGTGTTCCTGCATAAATTGCATATCACAGCAGCATGCAACAGTTTGTACAGCATTTCCATCTACCTGCTGACACATGCAAGACACTGGAACATCACACCAGATGATACTGCGGAGCATCAAAACCTTTTGAGGTTGTTATACACTCAAGGGGCGCTGCTGCCGTCATTGAATGGGAAAGGTTATTGTTATCTTATCTCCCTCGGCTGAGTAATTGTTTCTTCATCTGTTAAAGAGATTGAAGAGCAAAGCAACATCTATGCTACCCAATACAACATCAACAAGCCACTAAATGTGGCCTATGTCCATATGTCCGTGCATAGTCTGCCAGGAACCTGCATGTACTGGGCAACGGACACCAGGGTTGATTTTGTGGTTGATGTCATGGCACTGCATAGGTCGGAGGTAGGGGTGTAACGGTACACGTATCGTGTATGGAACGGTTCAGGGGCAGTTCCAAATGGAAGTGATCATCTCTATCCCCTTGGACTGAGGACTTTGGAGTGAGCAGGGCACGTGCGTGTCATTATTTAGTCGTTTGGAATGCACTTGGTGAAGGGAGCGTAATTTCCTCATTATCTGCAGCTGGGATGTTCCCGTGACAACGCAGCACGGTGTGCGTCAGCAGATTTGCTGAAAAAAATATACATTTTATATACGTTTTATATATATTATTTTTTATATATTATATAGACTATTTTAAAAGCTTTTTAAAATATAAAACATATGTTTATTTTCAACAGTTATGCTAACAACAATAAAAATGCTTTTGACATTTAAACAGCGACATCTGCTGACGCACACCGTAAGAAGTATTTTCTGATAAATGTACTGGAAGTTCTAAAATGTCACGGTGGCCAGTTTTCAAGAGCAGTTACATTTTCTATTAGTTTGTCATTACTCATACTGCGGTGGAGTATCAAGTAGCAGAACATATAAGTACAGGAACCTCAAACTTTTACTTAAAAGCAATAATTTGCCTAATATATTACTTTTCATGACTGCTGTATGCATAGGTTGATGGCTTGCAGACTAATAACCTTACCCTTGTTGACTGAGTTTGTAGGTACGGCGCTCTCTTCTGGTTGTGTCTATATTCTGACAGCTTCTCTTGCATGTACAGACAGAGGTAAAACTCTTTGCCATGATCCACACGAAGCTGATCCCACATTCCATAATGTGTTACTGCAGGTCTACATAAACATATATGATATAATTTTTTCTATGACAATTCAAATATTTTATTTTAAACTTAATATGCAATACTGAACTGTACACAGCATCATAGATTTTTGTAGACATAATTGCATCTGCAACAAATTTCTTGCTGTATCCATCCACATAATCATATATATATATATACACACTCAAAGAGGAAAGCACCGTGGCAGGTGTCGATTTAAAAGTATGCACATTCCTACCTTAGGCTATTTGTAAATGAAATTCATCTCTAATCCTTCTTCTATCGTTTCAGGTTTATCCATAGTTATTCGAATGCTAGAAAACAGCTGATTTTCTAAGTAAAAACCGCCAAATAACATTTACACGTAGTTACGTTATGATACGTAATATTCAGAGCGTGGGGAGATGGGGATTTCCCCGGTCTACGTCTCTGAATGAATCTTTTTTTTTTTTTTTCATTTATTTTTTATTTCCAGTGAATAGGAGTTAAAACTCCCACCCAGATGACAATAATAGACCATGCAAAATACAAATAAAATAAAATAAAATAAATAATAAAATAATAATAATAATAATAATAATAATATTTAAAATATTGCCAAGTAACGTTGCAAACAACAATAAAATCAAAGAAGGACTTTAACTGTAAGCGACACAAGTATACGGAAAACAAAGGTATTGTTTCCTATTTTTTCCTGTTTGTTATTATTTCAAATTTTGTATACATTTTTATAAACTTTTTTTTATTTATTTACTGCATGTTGACAATAACCCCATCAACATTGTCTATGACCAGATATGTTTTTAGTGGACTTTCAAAATTTGCTTTGCTTGAGAAAGCATGAAAATATACAGTTATGATTTTTATTTATTTGTATTTTTTTCATATGATTTCGTCGGGTTAGTTTTGCATCAAACACAATGTAATTTTCGGTAAATCGAGATCTGGCAGCAAATATATATATATATATATTGTCACAGCTCAGTCAGGCCCTTCACTCCACCAATCACAGCGATCCACCTCACCAGAGTTCTGATCACGCACACCTGCACCCAATCACCTCATCATTTTCCCTCACTACAAAAGCTCCTCTCACACTCACTTCACTGTCCAATCTTGTTCATCACTACACGGACTCCGACGTTGTGATCTCTCAAGACCAAAGACCTATATCCTTCCAAGAAAAGCATTGCCTTACCTGTCTGCCTTACCTTCTGTGTCCCTTCCTCCTAGTGTCTCCGTGTCTCTAGTTTTCCCTCCAGTGAAGTGAGTGGATTCATCAGTCTCATCGCCGTGTCACGCTGTGGAAAAGAAGTTCATCCGTCATTCCTTCACCCCATCCTCAAACCTGCCGAGAGAGCTCATCTCCTACTCACCCTTCCACTTATAGTGTGCCTCACCTGCAAAAAATAAACGCAGCTTTGCTGTTTCACCTTTTACCCTTTGTGTCCGAGTCCTTCCGTAACAGAAGATCGGACCGCACCGACACTGCAGGATGAGCACCACGGATCCCTTCCAGGAGCTGGTGGACTCCTTAAAGAAATGGCTCTTACAATCGCCCACACCAACGGCACCACCAGCTCCACCACCGTCACTACCACCTCAGCCATCAGCCGTCAACACGAGCACTTCCCCACCGATTGTCTTCGCCAGTCCCATGGCCTGACCAGCGCCCTTCTCTGGCTCGGCGGAGGAGTGCGATGGCTTCATTCTTCAGTGTACCCTGATGATTAATCTGCATCCCCATGTCTTCACCACCGATCAAGCCAAGATTGCTTATATCGTCACCTCGCTCACCGGACCCGCTCTCAAATGGGCCGAAACGATCCTCAATCAGGCTGGGCCGGCAACCCACACGTTTGCCAATTTCGTCCACCACTTCAAAGAGGTATTCAGTGTTTCTCCCGGAGATTCTACGGTGGGTGAGCAGCTGTATCAGCTTCGTCAGGGTACAACACCAATCCATCAGTATGCATTACAGTTCCGCACCTAAGCGGCTGCCAGCGGTTGGAACGAGCCCTCGCTCATCACAGCATTCTGTCAAGGACTAAACCCCGTTACGTCTCCATTTGAGTGCCTATGATGACAACTATGGATTGGAGAAATTCATACAACTCGCCATCCTGTTCCCATGTCATTCCAGTCACCGTCCTCCTCGACTCTGGTTCCGCGGGGGAACTTCATCTCTGGGAATCTCGTCCAGCAGTTCCGCATCCCTACCGTCGACACTCCGACGAACTACGAAGCCCAGTCCATAACTGGCCAATCCCTCACCGAAGATTCCATTAGTCTCTGCACCGAAGAGGTACATCTTGGAATAGGCATGTTACACCAAGAGGACATACAATTACTGGTTCTGGAGGGTTCAACCGTGGACATCATTTTGGGTCGTCCGTGGCTGGTGCAGCATAACCCACACCTGTCTTGGAGGACAGGAGAAATCCTAAAGTGGGGAGAAGGATGTTTCAACCACTGTTTTCCCAATAGACTCCAACCTAACCGCCAGATCCAACCACAGATACCAGTGGGTACCACCTCCATCGAGAGCCCCCAAGAAAAACTGTCCGTCAAGATTCATCCATGTTATTCCCACTTTAGTGACATCTTCTGTCCGAAGAGAGCTGCCCAGCTACCCCCACACCGGCCATGGGACTGTGCAATTGACCTCCATCCGGGTGAGCCAGTACCACGAGGAAGGATCTACCCACTTTCACCACCTGAGCACAAGGCCATGGAGGAGTATATTGCGGAGGCTTTACAACAGGGTTACATCGTGCCATCTACCTCCCCTGCTGCATCCAGCTTCTTCTTCGTGGCCAAGAAGGACGGTGGCCTACGCCCCTGCATTGACTACCGGAAACTAAACGATGTCACTGTAAAATACAGGTACCCCCCTCCTCTTGTCCCAGCAGCATTGGAGCAACTACGCGGCGCCACGGTCTTCACCAAGTTGGACCTCTGCAGCGCGTACAACCTCATTCGCATCAGAAAAGGAGATGAGTGGAAGACTGCCTTCATAACCCCCACCGGTCACTATGAATATCGGGTGATGCCGTATGGGCTTGTAAACGCCCCTTCTGTCTTCCAGGGGTTCATGCATGAGGTGCTCCGGGAGTTCTTACATCGCTTCGTGATAGTGTATATAGATGACATCCTCATCTACTCCCGGAGCCTGGCCGACCATCGCCACCACGTTGCGGAGGTCCTCCATAAACTCCGGCAGTTCCATTTATACCTCAAAGCAGAAAAGTGTTCCTTTCATCAATCCTCTGTGTCATTCCTCGGTTACATCATCGACCACCGTGGCGTTCGCATGGACAAGGGGAAGGTGGAAGCTGTCACTGCCTGGCCTACTCCCACCACTATCAAAGAGCTTCAGCGGTTCCTGGGATTTTCTAACTTCTATCGCTGGTTCATTCCCTGTTACAGTTCCACCACCAGTCCTCTCACCGACCTCCTTAAAGGAAAGACCAAGACACTTACCTGGAATCCGCAAGCCCAAAAGGCCTTCGACGACCTCAAGACCGCCTTTACCCAAGCTCCGCTCCTTGGCTCACCCAGATCCTGAACTCCCCTTCGTTGTTGAAGTTGACGCATCCACCACGGGCGTAGGAGCCGTCCTTTCTCAGCAGCAGGGGAAGCCTCCCAAACTCCATCCATGTGCCTACTTCTCCAAGCAACTCAGCCCAGCGGAAAGGAACTATGACATCGGAAATCGGGAACTCTTGGCAGTCAAACTGGCCTTAGAGGAGTGGAGGCACTGGCTGGAGGGGGCAAAACATCCATTTCTAGTCCTCACAGATCATAAGAACCTCCAATACCTACGCGACGCCAAACGACTCAATCCCAGACAGGCCAGATGGGCACTCTTCTTTACTCGATTCCATTTCACAATCTCCTACAGACCCGGCACCAAGAACATTAAAGCAGACGCTCTGTCCAGAATCCACGCCCCAGAAAACAACAACCAAGAACCAAAAAACATCCTATCTCTTACAATCATCTCCAGCCCTATCCAGTGGTCCTCTCCGTCAGTAGCCTCCTCCACACCACCTGCCAATCCGCCGGGCTGCCCACAACATCTTCAATATGTGCCCAGAACACAACGCACTCCTCTTATCCACTCCACCCACACCTCGCTAGGTACTGGCCACCCAGGGGCCAACGCAACTCTCTCGCTGCTGCGTAATCGCTTCTGGTGGCCCAACATGGCCAGGGACGTTAGAAGGTTTGTGCTCGGCTGCCCAGACTGCGCCATCTCCAAAAGCACCCGTCACCTTCCAGCAGGAAAACTTCTTCCACTACCCATACCTCAACGCCTATGGTCGCACCTAGGAGTGGATTTCATTACAGACCTGCCCTCATCAGATGGAAAGACTTGCATACTCGTTATCGTCGATCGATTTTCCAAATCCTGTCGCCTCATTCCACTCACTGGCCTTCCCACAGCCCTCCAAACGGCCGAACTCCTCTTCAACCATATTTTCAGATACTATGGCATCCCCGAAGATATCGTATCAGATCGGGGACCCCAGTTCATCTCAAGGGTATGGAAGGCCTTCCTCTCCCTCCTAGGTGTGACCGTCAGCCTCACATCCGGTTATCACCCTCAGTCTAATGGGCAGACCGAGCGCAAAATCCAGGAAATTGGGCGCTTCCTGAGAACCTTCTGCCATAGTCGCCAGAACTCCTGGAACCAGTTCCTAGGCTGGGCTGAGTAAGCCCAGAACTCTCTACGTCAGCAATCTACAGGCCTCACACCCTTCCAATGCGTACTCGGTTACCAGCCTCCCCTGTTTCCCTGGTCAGGTGAACCCTCAGACGTCCCCGCCATCGATCACTGGTTCCGGGAGAGCGAGAGAGTCTGGGACACAGCTCACCATCAGCTCCAACAGGCAGTGCACAGACAGAGGATGACAGCAGACGCCTGAAGATCCGAACCTCCCAGTTTCCAGCCAGGGGAGAAGGTCTGGCTGTCTACCAGGGACATAAGGCTGCGCCTGCCTTGTAAAAAACGAAGTCCCAGATTCGTTGGCCCCTTCACGATCATGGAACGTATCAACCCCGTCACCTACAAGCTCCAGTTACCACCTCACTATAAAATTCACCCTACGTTCCATGTGTCACTACTTAAACCCTTCTCTCCACCTCTCTCCACAGGGCCTGGCTTTGAGGAAGAGACCCCTCTCCCACAGATCCTAGACGAAGGCGCAATCTACCAAGTAAGAGAAATCCTGGATTCTCTGCGTCGTGGTGGCAACTTGGAATATCTTGTCGACTGGGAGGGCTACGGCCCTGAGGAACATTCCTGGGTACCCAGAGACAATGTCCTAGATCCGCAACTCCTTGAAGAATTCCACACTACTCACCCAGATCGTCCAGCACCCCGAGGCAGGGGCAGACCACCACGGCGCCGAGGTCGGCCCTCAGGAGCGGGCCGTGGAGAGGGGGGTACTGTCACAGCTCAGTCAGGCCCTTCACTCCACCAATCACAGCGATCCACCTCACCAGAGTTCTGATCACGCACACCTGCACCCAATCACCTCATCATCTTCCCTCACTACAAAAGCTCCTCTCACACTCACTTCACTGTCCGATCTCGTTCATCACTACACAGACTCCGACGTTGTGATCTCTCAAGACCAAAGACCTATATCCTTCCAAGAAAAGCATTGCCTTACCTGTCTGCCTTACCTTCTGTGTCCCTTCCTCCTAGTGTCTCTAGTTTTCCCTCCAGTGAAGTGAGTGGATTCACCAGTCTCATCGCCGTGTCACGCTGTGGAAAAGAAGTGCATCCGTCATTCCTTCACTCCATCCTCAAACCTGCCGAGAGAGCTCATCTCCTACTCACCCTTCCACTTATAGTGTGCCTCACCTGCAAAAAATAAACGCAGCTTTGCTGTTTCACCTTTTACCCTTTGTGTCCGAGTCCTTCCGTAACATATATATATATATATATATATACTCATACACATAAACATTTTTTGCAATGATCACTCAAATGTGGTGATCAAACACTTATAATGATGTGACGAAGATATGTAATGGAGGCAGTTCATTTAACAATTTAACAATAAACTTTATTATCCAAAATGCGTCCATAATGCATTTGCATTTTAGTATTACGATATATTGTTATATCCCTGCATTCTTTTGAATGTTGAACAATTGTATCAATATATATGTACTGTATATTCAATATCCTGCGATCCAACAGAGCATAAGAGGTACAGAGAACGGATCAGTTTTTATAGAGAAAGACTGCCTAGTTAAATGTTCAGCATGTCACTACTGATTTTTGAACTAATCAATCATGTTAACAGTTTTACAGCACTTGAATTTGACTGACACTGTAGTAGGGATTTCGCTGACTTATGCATTGACGCAATTAGCAACCTCTGTTAGGGTATTATTGCTGGTGATTTTGAATTGTAAAGCAGAGCGACCGATGAACTCCGTGCGAGTGTTAAAGCTGACTTCTGCCTGAAACTGCAAACTATTTTCTTCAGTAAATTTCTTCAATTGAATCGCATCTCTTGACTCCTGGTCTTCATTCAACACACCTGGTCCTTGGGTTTTAACTGTTTTCCCCAACAGCTGTTAACTGAATACTTTAGACATTGCATTAAAAAACCTTAAAGCATAGTTTTTTTTTCTTTCATTTCTATCTTTTTTATTCTATTGTATTTGTCCTTTGCTTTTTTATTACTGACAGTTTAATTATTTTCTACTAATATTTGATATATATATATATATATATATATATATATATCTTTGAATAAACAGTTCATATAAAGTTTTGGACATATGACCCACTCATAATCATGTTAAATAATCATGATTACAATATTGACCAAAATAACTGTGATTATGTTTTTTGTCATAATCGAGCAGCCCTAGTGTATCATGATACATATCGTATCGTGACTTTGGTGATGATACACAGCCCTGCTAGCAACCACCACATGTACCCTAGCAACTGCACAGCAACACCCTAGCAACCACCTTGTGTATCTTGGAAACCACATAGCAACAGCCTAGCAACCACCCCAAGCATCCTAGCAACTGCATAGCAACAGCTTTTTGTTCACTGACTGAATGTGTCTCTGCGTGCGTTTTCTAGTGTGGAACATGGAGGAGAATACTGGATTATAGCAGGAATAAAGAAATGTATGTATACAAACAAATGCGCACACGCAGACACACACACACACACACACACACACACACAGACACAGCTGTAGTGATTGTTGTTGTTATAAATGTCTCTATTCTTGTGTTCTTGCTGTTTTCTCACACTGGATCCAAACACTGCAAACACTTGTCTCATTCTGTCTGAGAAGAACAGAACGGTGACACATGGGTATCAGCCGTATCCTGATTATCCAGACAGATTTGATGTGTGTCAGGTGTTGTGTAGAGAGAGTGTGTGTGGACGCTGTTACTGGGAGCTGGAGTGGAGTGGAGGTGTGTATATATCAGTGTCATATAACAGCATCAGGAGGAAGGGACAGAGTAACAAGTGCGAGCTTGGACATAATGATCAGTCCTGGAGTTTGTTCTGCCCTCCCTCCAGTTACTCATTCATACACAATAACATATGTGACGCTGGACCACAAAGCCAGTCATAAGGGAATTGATCTGAAAGCTGAATAAATGATCTTTCCATTGATGTATGGTTTGTTAGGATCGGACAATATTTGGTTGAGATACAACTATTTGAAAATCTGGAATCTGAAGGTGCAAAAAAATCTTAATATTGAGAAAATCACCTTTAAAGTTGTTCAAATGAAGTTCTTAGCAAAGCATATTACTAATCAAAAATGAAGTTTTGATATATTTACGGTAGGAAATTTACAAAATATCTTCATGGAACATGATCTTTACTTAATATCCTAATGATTTTTGGCATAAAAGAGAAATGGATCATTTTGACCCATACAATGTATTGTTGGCTATTTCTTCAAATATACCTGTGCTGCTTATGACTGCTTTTTTGCTCCACGGTTAAATATGGATTAATCTGTTTGTAAAGTCCATCAGCAGTAGAATAGGAGTGTGTGATAATATCAGTAGAATAGGAGTGTATGTGGATCACAGAGCAGGAACTCTGTCCTTCTACAGCGTCTCTGACACAATGAGACATCCACACAGTTCAGACCACATTCACTCAGCCGCTCTATCCTGGGTTTTGGGTTTACTATTTATCCTGGATCAGTGAAACTGTGTTGATGAATCAGAATAGACTGACGAGAGATTCTACCCATAATGCTTTGAGCTGCATGATAGAGATGTTATATAGTCTCTTCATGACATTAATACTGCAGCTGAACTTCTGTCTCTGAAATAACATGAATAAACGTGTGTAATAAATCCTCATATATGTTTGTCTCTCTCTGTGTGTGTGTGTGTGTGTGCACGAATAAGGGTATTTTTAAATAAATGGCAGAACACTGATCCCTACATACACACGTAGTAAAAAACTTCATTGTAAGCAGAGAGTTTTAGTGGGGGAATGAATCTTTCTCTCTGTCTAAACTAACAAAGCCACTTCCTGTTTAGGGTCGGCAATATAAAAATGTACCTATCGTTCAACCACAGCTCATCTGTGAACACATGCTGTCAGACATACGAGCGAACAATGGAATTAGAGACAATTTATGAAAATATTAGAAACTGTGATATTACGGACACATCTAGACCTCGAATACAGAGTTACTGCCAGAATGAAGGAAAAGCTCGAAAGCAAAGTAAGTACAAAGTTAAATTTGAAGCGGAAATGGTATAACTAAAGTTTGAGGAAATGAGAAATGTTACATATAATATCAATCTCTCCCCAAAAAAAAACAGTGAGTCAATGTTTTTGCTTTATGATGTATTAAGGTTATTTTTACTTCTCGACATATGTTCTTATTTGTATATTTTGTTGTAGAAATGTTGCTGTCATTATCAAAGAATATACATTTTTGTTTAAAAGCATTGTGTATTATGAAAAGTTAGAGGTGGATCTGAGCATTATTTTTCTAAAAATATGCATTGAATTGTTAATAACTGATATTTGTGTGTTTTCTTCCTGTTTGTCAGGAGGAAGTAGATGTTTGATGTTGATCACAGTGGGTCTTGGGCTCATTTGTGTTCTTTTGGTGGTCTTCATCATACTACAGCATATCACCATCACAAGAGAGAGACAGCTGTTAAAGCCAAGTTGCAAGAACATATTTCAATTGTTCAATGAAACTACAAACAGCTTACAGGAAGATTACACTGATCTAATGATTAAAAAAGACCAGCTGCAGAACAGTTTTAGCTCTTTGAGTCAGAAGAAACTGGAGCTGGAGACCACAGTGAATGGTCTCACTGCTGAGAAAGACCAGTTACAGAGAAGCATTGACTCTTTGAGTCAGAAGAAACTGGAGTTAGAGACTGAACTAAGGATGTTATCGGGACGAGGTTTGTACAGATCAATTTATATGTATAGCTGCTAGTGGTGGGCCGTTATCGGCGTTAACGTGCTGCGTTAACGTGAGACTCTTATCGGGCGATAAAAAAAATATCGCCGTTAATCTATTCTCAAAGTTGGGTTGGGAGCTGGGTCTATACTACGCAAGCTATGATGACTTTCACCTTGATATTTTAGCGCGGATGTATACCTAGCCGAATTGCACTGTAGCGGGCGAGAACGAGTCTTCGAACCTGTGTGTATGCGTGCTAACATGGATGCAGCTATGAAGCCGCCGGGTTTGCTTCAGGGAAAATTTATTTTTAAGAAGCTTCCCAATGGAAATCGGCAAGTCATTTCTGTCTCTACGTTACATGGTCGCGCTCTCTGTATCACGCGCACAGCGGAGTTCCGCCCCGGTTCGCGCACACACACACACACACACACACACACACACAAACAAGCGTGGCGCACACACAAGTGAGCACACTCCCACTCCTATTTGTTAATATTAAGCCGCAAAACGTCTATTTAAATATGACTTCTGTGTGTCTCTGTGTTAATGTATGGCGCAGACGCACGGGTTTGTTCACTACTCATACAGAAGCGCACGACGCTTGCGGCGATATTAACGTCTGTCGTCTCACTAAATGAGGACATAAATACATGAACAACATCTCCAGAACTGCTCTGAGAGTCACTTCATGAGCATTCGAGCGTTTAATTTGAGAAAAACTATCCTCACGGCAACCCGTCAAAATAAAAGTTCGGTTTCACTTGAAGACATTGGGCAACGTAATAGACTACTACTACTAAAACTATTAAAACCTTATCTTTAAGGAATAATCATACAATGTCTTCAATGTTATTATCAATATTAAATTCTTGATGACTGCTAGTTGTTTACTTATCTACTTGGCAGAATTCAAATGAGCCATTTTAATCTAGATTAATCTAGATTAATTCCAAGATTACAGTGAGATTAATCTAGATTAAAAAAATTAATCTATGCCCACCACTAATAGCTGCACTTAGTGCAGGAACAAAAGGAAAAATAGTAGACTTGAAACATTTTAAATAAAGATAATGGTTTTACCAAATTCAAGATTAAGTTTGTGGATGATTCTCACAAAACTGTATTTTCTGCAAGATTGTTTCAAGATAAATTAAAACATCTTTTTTTATTTTCATAATTCACAATTTATGTATACAGTGCAACAGCAAAAACTGTGAGGAAAAAATAAATGTCACATTTGAGGAGTGTCAAACTCAGTTCCTGGAGGACCAGAGCCCTGCAGTTTAGATGTAAACCTAATTAAACACACCTGATCCAGCTAATCAAGTCCTTCAGGCTTATTTGAAAACGTCTTAGGTTACGTATGTAACCCCAGTTCCTAGAGGGAACAAGACGCTGCGTCCAAGAACGCTAGGGGAACGCCTCCAGTGTGACCGCGCTCTGATACAAATGTAATCTGTCCAAAGGATGGGCGAGACATCACGGGCAGGTGATGTAACGGCCAGGAGGCATAAAAGCATGTGCGGTGGAACCGGCGTCAGCTTCAGGAATGAAGCAACCGCTCGTAGGGATGCCGGAAGTATGGCTTCGAGACGCAGCGTCTCGTTCCCTCGAGGAACTGGGGTTACATACGTAACCTAAGACGTTCCTCTTCAGGAACTCAAGCTGCGTCCAAGAACGCTAGGGGAACGAGATCCCCACGCCGCCAGACTGACAAATCCCTGCCTAGTGTGGATGGAGCACAGCTAGGGCGAGAGAAAAAAGGCCACAGGTGGCTGCGTCCCAAAGGCCAACTTCTGAAAAGTGAGTCTTGATCCCCAAGAGGGGAGAGCAGAGGACTCGAGGCTATGGAATAGCATCCTGATCCACCACATAGTAAACGCTCTCTGGCCAGAGGCCTCAGCCTCTGGAGGAAACATATACTAGGGGGTGTCTACCCACTGAAGGTCACCGAGAAGGGCGTGGTAGGCCGGTATAGCCGCCACGTAAACCCTCAGGGTGGAGTGGGTTAACCCTGCGGAGGAACAGGCCTGCACAAACTCCAGAACTGTACCAAACGGGCAGTTGGCTGGGTCGAACTGGCAACCTCTGCACCATGAACTGACACTTCACTTCAGGGTGTACAAGTCCCTTGTGTTGTGGAGAAAAAATGTAACTAGGGGGTGCCTACCCACTGAAAGGCCACTGAGAAGGGCACGGTAGGCCAGTAAAGCCCCACGTAAACCCTCAGGGTGGAGTGGGTTAACCCTGTGGAGGAACAGGCCCGCACGAACTCCAGAACTGTACCAATCGGGCAGTTGACTGGGTCGAGCTGGCGGTCTCCGCACCAAGAAGTGAAAAGTTCCACTTCAAGGCGTATAGTTTCCTCGTTGAGGGAGCTCTGGATGGAGAAAGGTCTCAACAACCTCGGTTGGGAGACCGGAAGCTATGGGCTGTGCCCCCTCAGGGGCCACACCTACAACTTTTTTTGCCACAGCCATATCACCCTGCAGCCCAAGACCGGTTGCCCATGGAAGCTAAGCAGGGCTGAGCCTGGTCAGTACCTGGATGGGAGACCTCCTGGGAAAACTAGGTTGCTGTTGGTAGAGGTGTTAGTGAGGCCAGCAGGGGGTGCTCACCCTGCAGTCTGTGTGGGTCCTAACGCCCCAGTATAGTGACGGGGACACTATACTGTAAAAAAGCACCGTCTTTCGGATGAGATGTTAAACCGAGGTCCTGACTCTCTGTGGTCATTAAAAATCCCATGACACTCATCGTAAAGAGTAGGGGTGTAACCCCGGTGTCCTGGCCAAATTCCTCCACTGGCCCTTGTCTATCATGGCTTCCCAATAATCCCCATCCACTTGATTGGCTCTATGACTCTCTCCACCTGTAGCTGGTCTGTGGTGAGCGCACTAGCGCCGTTGTCCTGTGGCTGCCGTCGCATCATCCAAGTGGATGCTGCACACTAGTGGTGGTTGAGGAGAGACCCCCCCCCACATGATTGTAAAGCGCTTTGGGTGTATTGCAATACACATTAAAGTGCTATATAAATGCTTCATTCATTCATTCATTCCTTCATTCATTCAACTTCCAAAGCTCTGGGCGGGGGTGACAGACCCCTGCTTGTGAGAGGAGATCCCTCCTGACGGGAATCTCCCATGCAGAGCCGTCGAGGAGAGAAATCAGGTCCGAGAACCATACTCGGCCCGGCCAGAACGGTGCTACCAGAAGTAGACTGACCTCGTCCCAGCACACTCTCGCCAGAACTCCCGGGAGCAGAACGATCGGGGAAAAACGTACAGACGAAGCCTCGGCCACGGCCAGCCTGTACAGGGGGCGTGAACCCAGACCTCTTCGGTGGTTGATGTAAGAGACCACCGCTGTGTTTTCGGTGTTATCGCACCAACACCGGTGATCTCTTAGGTCTGGGAGAAAGTGTTTCTGTGAAACACCGCCAGCATCTCCAGGCAGTTGATGTGCCACATGAGACAGCGAGTACTCCACAGACTGCGGGCAGGGTGAGGGACACAACCGTCGCTAGCGTATGCAGCGACACGGAGCTCCCAGCACCGGGCCCTGAGACGAGAACCAAGGATGTCTCCACATGTCTAAGGCACGTAGGCACCACCACGTGACCTTGATCATGTGAAGCGGGTTTCCCCTTGGGGAGAACCCCTTGTTCTTGAGCCACCACTGTTGAGTGATTGGCCTTCTTTCACTCTCCTGACTGCTGTGAGGATCGACTCGATCCGAGCAGGGGACACACGTGCCTGCATCATGGTCGAATCCCACACCACACCAAGATATGTGGTTCTCTGTAATGGAGAAAGCACACTCTCCTTGGCGTTCAGTCTTAACCCCAACACTTTCATGCGAGCAAGAACAACATCTCGATGTTGAGCCGCCATCTGCTCTGATTGACCGAGAATCAACCAAAGTGGATATGCGGATGCCTTGTAGCCGCAACGGAGGTAACGCGGCATCCACACACTTTGTAAAAAGAGGTGTTTCACTTTCGCAAGAAAGTCGTGTATGCTTAAGGTTAAAAATAAATTATGTTTATAGTGAATGCCCCTAATATGCATGCATGCTAAGTGAGTGAACATCAAAAAAGATCACACAACAGAAGTGTGCTCTCTCTCTCACCCTACCGTTAAGTAACTTGTGCATTGTTTTACTTACTTGTTTCTGAAATATCCGACTGAACTACAAACTAGAGCTCTGCGCGGGACTGTTTTCTTCAAACTGCACCCGCCCGCTCCCGCTGAATTTCTGACCAGGACCGCCCGCTTCCGCAACCTGCATGTTCCACTCCCACGGACTTTCTCTCAGAGCTTGTAAAAAATGTTGGCTACACAAATACTCAAATATTCGTTCAACTTAACATCCAGAATAACAGGCTTTAAACGTGATTGCCTTTAAATAAGATGAAGTAATGCTAAACCAAAGCACCACACCTGACAAAAACATTGTTTTGTTTTTTTTAATTAGCGTTATAAAACATTAAAGTAACATTCCACTTTTTTTGGAAATAGGCTCATTCCCCAACTCCCCCAGAGTTAATAAGTTGAGTTTTACCGTTTTTGAATCCATTCAGCCGATCTCCGGGTCTGGCGATAGCACTTTTAGCATAGCTTAGCATAGATCATTGAATCCGATTAGACCAGTAGCATCGCTCAAAATGACCAAAGAGTTTCGATATTTGTCCTATTTAAAACTTGACTCTTCTGTAGTTATATCGTGTACTAAGACCAGCAGAAAATGAAAAGTTGCGATTTTCTAGGCCGATTTGGCTAGGAACTATACTCTCATTCTGGCATAATAATCAAGGAACTTTGCTGCGTACGTAGCACCTGAAAGTAGTCCCCAGCTATATTATAACTAGGTACCTAGCTGGGGACTACTTTTTTTTCTTTGCATGATTGTGTTTATGGGGTGCAATATAACATGTCTTCGTGTTTCTTTTTTTAAAAAACGCCTTATTTTTCATATATTTCACCTTTATTGTAAGCCACTTTCTCCTCTGTCATTTGAACGACCGGTTGACTTCCTGATTCTATGAAACCACTCCCTCAGAAACAGGCAATGGGCTCAGATTGGTTAGTTGGGTCGGTGTGTTGTGATTGGCTAAACTGCGTACTGCACATTTTCCGGAAACGTTCACGCCCATTACCTTCACGGCGACAGCTGCATGTGCTGCGGTCAAATGTAAATAATGGTGTCAATATTGCCGTATCAGTTTGAGAATCAGACCCAGAAAGCGGTAATGAAGAGAGTCAAGCAGAACTTCCGCAAGCACGGCTCTTACAAACGTTTCTGAATGGAAGTTTGCTGTTGTGATTACATATAATTGTTTGAAGTTTGTACACGTTTGTCTTATACACAAAATAGCATCGAACTAACTGGCTACTAAAACCAAACAGCGTTGGCTTGTGTTTACAGTCTTGATCAAATCGAAAAATTACATCATAAAGTATACATGGAAAATACATTTACAAAATTAGTACATAATTACAAATTCGCGTCCAAAATGTTTGTACGCGTTTGTCAAAGACACACGAAACATCATTTAACTAACTGGCTACTAAAGCCAGCGTTGGCATTTGTTTACGTACTTGATAAAACTAAAACATTACGTCTGAAATTATACATGCAAATACATTTAAAATTATGAAATCTTACTTACAGGTTGTGGCCCAACAACTGCTGCCTTTGTCTTTAAAGTTGTAACTGCTCCATGTTTTAGTAATAGTTTCTGTGTGAATCCAGGATGAACTCGTGTAGATTCTGGAAGCTGTCTTCCGTAAAATGCGCAGCACAGAGAGCTAAATTAGGATTGTAATTGTCAGGAACATAATCAGACATAAATTTTAACCATTGTTGACGAACTACAGCGTCCGTAGGAAGCCCAAACACAGAAGACCTGACAGCTGGGTGAAAATAACACCGTTTCGACGGCATGGCTACAACTCTTCACTATAACTCTTCCTCTTCGACAAAGCCGCAGAACATGGCCTTGCCCCCTCTTCTGCATGTTCCGGAGGGAGGGGTTGATGGGTTTATTACCAGTGGTGGCTGCTAGTCTTTCAAAGACGGGAAGCTCATTTTCGGCCTACATCATAAAAATTGTCCATTTATTTATACTTAAATTCTGCCCTACGTTCCTTTTCAAGAAAATGCTCTGTGACCCTGTCGTACCAACTAGGCGTCTTTTCCAGTGACGCTAGCCTAGCCTACTGTATGAATGAATGAATGAACAAACAATCTAAAAAAAAGATATTAAACTCGACGGAGGAAATGTGGGAATTAGGTTAAACTGAAACAAGGAATGTGGTGTATAATAGGGTTGTCACGATACCATAAAAATGTCTTACGATACTATACCAACTTAATTTATAATTCAATTCTACAAAATTAATCAAAATTTAATAAATAAATAGATGTAAGTGAAAACAGACAATATTATTCTCTGAATACTTAATGTGAATGAATGACTAGCTATTGTCTAAACAAAACTCATCTTAGCACTGCACAGAAGCTGCATGAAGTGACATTTAGATGTGGCATTTATTCATTTAGACTGTATTTATAGTTGTATAAATAATGTTATGAGATTAATGTTTTAAATACTAAATTCTGAATATAGAAATATGTTGGAAAATACTGTAATATGCCTACTTTTGGACGGGAAACTTAAAAACGGCCAGCAGGGGGCAGAAGTTCGTGATTGAATCACTGAGTCATTCAAATGATTCTTTCAAAATGGCTGAATCCTTCAGGAGCGAATCAAATGACTGTTTTTATGAATGGCTCAGTGAATCAGTGATTCTCCCAAGCCAACGCTGATCTGGATTCGAACACAAACGAAACACTAACAGCACTCTTGCTCGTGTTGTATTGCCTAAGTGTCAAGAGCATTTTTTGCTCGCATATCTTGAAATTTCCGAGTTAGCAGCATGTATATTAAAACATAACATTATAAATGAATTAAAAAAAATATATAATGATTGATAAGAACCAAGTGCAAAGCCGCTATGGGGGACTGAGCTCGAATAGCTTCAGCGTCAGCGACTTTATATAGGACAAAATCGCTGTCAATCAAAAGGAGATACAGACCCTCCAATCATCACGCAGAAGCCCGGCGTCCAGGCCAGCCCACTCCTCCATTCACCCCAGAGACGCTGAGCGTCCGGGGGCGGGACATAATCGCAGTATTTATCCAATGACCGTCTAGTTTCGAAGCCCTGAAAAAAACAGTTCGAAGCAGCCCCATTGAAGTCAATGGACGCTCGGCTTCAACAGAGAAATGCACTGATACGGGAATGTATGAGAAGGAAATCGAGTCAGCACCTGCTATATGTAGCTGATTCTGAACGAACTCGTCTTCGAGATGAACATGTTCTAACGCATTTGTAGTCAATAAAATGTTAACACAATAGTACATATTTGACCATTATTTTTTGACAATATAGGGGAAGCTGAGCTTCCCTTGCAGTCTTAAAGAAATCCCCACTGTTTATTACGTATGCAACCCCGGAAGTATCTCGTTGTAGTCCCATATGAGTCGTTTTTGTAAGCATTAAACTTCCTGATTTTTAAAAGTCTTAGTACACGATATAACTACAGAAGAGTCAAGTTTTAAATATGACAAATATCGAAACTCTTTGGTCATTTTTGAACGCGATGCTACTGGTCTAATCGGATTCAATGATCTATGCTAAGCTATGCTAAAAGTGCTATTGCCAGATCCAGAGATCAGCTGAATGGATTCAAAAACGGTAAAACTCAACTTATTAAGTCTGGGGGAGTTGGAGAATGAGCCTATTTCCAAAAAAAGTGGAGTGTTCCTTTAACCGTTAAAACAAAAGCACAAATAGCAGTTTTTAAAAGTAGCTTACTGCTTGATACACAAGCACCAAACGATTTACTAAACAAACAATTTAAAGGTCATTTCACACCCAGTCCGAAATTTTCACACGTTAAAAAATAAATACAACCTCACGTTATGTCAATCACGTTTACACACTGCCTCCGAAACCTTTGTCCATCATAAAAAAAAAAAATTTGGATCAGGTTCGAGTTTCTGCGTTTTCGCATCCGTAGGAAAGGATGAGGAATACAAAAAAATCGGAAAAATGTGCATCTGCGCCACCGTGTGCTCAATCCACTCAGCGTGCTTTGCTTATCAGCTCGTGCACATCAACTTTACAGGTGTTAATACTGAATGTTTAACATTATATTCATAGCATACATATACTTTGTAGATATCCTTAATCTCTAATAACTCCATTCTCCTGTCTGTTGTCGGTGTTTCTTTGTCTTTGTTTTTTGCATTTGGTATCAGGGCATTTTAACAAGTACAAGTATGAGTACAGGAGCTCAGTATCGGGCCCGATACCAGTATCGTATCGGTGTATCCCTACTTTGTATGGAACTCTATGAGAACATTCAGGGCGATTCTCGGCCAGAGTGAAATCGCCCAAAAGTACCACAATGTAACTTGACGCTGATTGGACTATATATTCAGAGGCAGAACAAACAGTCTAGAACAGTGACAACTAGTCAGTGTAAAACTGTGGTTGAATGTGATAGAAAATAATCCATCCCTTTCGCACTTTGGTGGTGCGCCACCCTATTGCCCTAATGAAGAAACCATCCCTGGTTGCACACTACAACATAAATAAACATTTTATTTGTTTGTATTTATTGAAAGGAAATGGCAAGTTTTTCTATTCCTATGAGTTGAAGAGCTGGTCTGACAGCAGGCATTACTGCCGGGATCATGGCGGTGATCTGGTCATTATAAACAGTGAAGAGAAGCAGGTGAGTTCAATGGCAAATGCAACTAGTTTATGGAAATCGTGAATAAACATATTTAATTAGACTTGGCCAAACATACAGCACACAAAAAAAAAAAGTAATTATAGAAGAAAAAAAACACCAGACACAAAAATCTCAACATCGCTTGGAAAATAAATGCTACAATAATATAACAAACATGTTTCATGTATCTTTTTAATAGTTCTTGCTGTTGTATATCCATTATTAATTCTAGTAAATGCATTTGTCAGTCAACTAATATCAGATGAAGAAAACAAATGTAATGATGATGATTCTCAGTCTTGTTTTGTTTTATTCACACACAGAGGTTGATATCTTCATTTATCAAGGAGAGAGTGTGGATTGGTTTGTCTGACATACAGCAGGAGGGCAACATGAAATGGGTGGATAATTCACCGCTGAAACAAGGGTAAGTGCTAAATACTCATAAAACCACTGTGTACATTTTGCATATGAATTTAAAATATCTTTCCTTTTATACTAGTGTGAGTGAGTAAATACTTTTAGACCTGTTCAAGAACTGAATCTTATTGTATCTAATTCAGGTTTTGGGACAGAAATGAGCCAAATGACGCAAATGGAGCTGAAGACTGTATTGAACTGAATCCTGCAAAATCTGTCCTGAACAACTGGAATGATATCCGATGCTCAGATAAAAGAAAATGGATTTGTGAAAATTAACATCCATTGCTTTATCTTTATGATATTTAATAATACTTTGATATTTCTGAAATAATAATGCTTTATCATTTCTGAATTAAGGCTCCTGTGAGCAAAACTAATTTTTATAAAATAATTACTAACTTAAGCCTTAATTTTTTATCTTTTCATGAAATTTCCTAAATTAAGAGTGGCTATTAAATTTGTTAGAAGAAAAGAGTAAAAATTAACTGACAACATGCTGTCTCTTTTTTTCCCCAATCTGAAATAGAGAATCACAGTAAACAGTATTAGTGTCTGTAAAACTGCTTTTGGGTTGAATTGCTTTCTCTTTGAATAAAATAGTTACTTTACATTATTAGCACTGTTAACTTTTTTTTAAATTTATTTCATATTTCATTCTTGTTTATGGAGAGCAATATGGGGAGATTTCCTACAGGATACAGCCAAGAGCAGGTTTATCCGGCTTTATTCCTCTCAGCAGGTTATTTTTTTTATATTGGCTATTTATTTATACTTATCTCATTAAATAAATACATTTGATTAACAAAGGACAGTTGACAAACTAATAACTCATAACTTCTTAAGTGACAATCACTGTTAATAATCATTGTTAACACTGGAGCTCCTCAAGGCTGTGTCCTTAGTCCTATTCTCTATACACTGTACACTAATGACTGCCTCAGTCCCTCCCTGACTAGAAGATATTTCAAATACTCAGAAAATACAGCCATACTCGCCCTCCTTACTGGTAAGGAAGTTACAGCACATCATCAATCTGTTGCTTACTTCACCCGATGGTGCACAGACAATCATCTTCTTCTCAATGTCACTAAGACAAATGAACTAATTTTAGACACACGGCACAAATTCTCTACTCCTCACTGTCCTATTTTCATCACTGGCCAGCCAGTGGAAATTGTTGACAGCTTCCCCAGACAGCAGCTGACTCTGCGCCGGATCCGTTTTCAAACCGGCAAATCCGTATTACAGTCACATCCGTTTCAGTGCTGTAATACGGATCCAGCCCGGGCCCGGTTTCAGTGGGCGGGAACTACTGTCGCAGAGCAGATCCGGGCCACGTCCGAAACGAGCGTGCGTTTTTCTTCTATAAGATAAGATATTTGGGGATCACTGCAAAATTTCAGCATCACAATGATGCTGAAAATTCAACTTTGATCAAAGCAAAAAAAATTATTTTATAAGTATATTAAAATAGAAAACCATTATTTTAAATTTTAATACTTCAAAATATTACAATATATTTTCTGTATTTTTGATCAAATAAACGCTGGCTTGATTTTGCGGAAAATATGTGTTGAAACAGTAATATACTGTTTCAATATCTTAGAGAAACCAATTTAAGTGGAAGGATATCGTTTTTTTTTTTAAACAATGCTTATACACAACATTCTGGTCCACACTCATACCAGATGGTGGCGGTAATGCACCAAAAAGTTGTTTGCCAACCGCCTATAAACCTTAGTCGAAGAAGAAGACGTCAAGACGATCGTGGCACGGACTGTACGCTGTTATCCTCAAAAACTTCACCAAGGTATGTCACACCGTGTGATCACACTCTTCTACTAACAAATTAATTTCTTATTATGTTGTGTACTCGATAACTTAAAGGTTTGATGTTGTTGTTGCTCCTTAGATCGGTGTTGGACCGGTGAACACTTAGGCCTATTATCAGAGGACTTGCTAACATGAAGAAAACGGTCCAGAGGTCTGTAATTATAGTTACGTAATTAACGAATTTTAATTACTTAATTTAAACTTTAATAATTTTGACTGCTTCTATTAAATTTTAATGTTTAAGATTGCTGCCTGATAATTAGTCATGGGCTAGCAATGTTAATGTTTAAGTGCTAACCCCAAAGGCTGCATGCATTTATTTGATCAAAAATAAAGTTAAAAAAGTAATATTGTGAAATATCATTAAAATGTGAAATAACTATTTTCTATTTGAATATATTTTAAAATGTAATTTATTCCTGTGAATTTTCAGCATCATTACTGCAGTCTTCATTGCGTGATCGTTCAGAAATCATTCTAACATGCTGATTTAGCGCTAGATTTTTAATGGTGCTCAGTTATCAATAATGGTTCTTATTATTATTATTATTATTATTAGAAAAAAAACAAAACAAAAAAAAAAACAGTTTTTGAAATTAAAAAGGTTTATTCCTTAAAATGGGATCTTAAATTTATTAAATATTTAGGAATAAATATCCCTAAGGATATGAACAATTTGGAAAGGCTTAACTATGATCCTATTAATAAAAAAATAAAACTTGACATTGTAAGATGGAATCTTTTACCATTTTTTAACATGAGATCTAGGATTGATTCAGTCAAGCAAAACATGGTTCCAAGATTGCTCTTTCTGTTCCAGTCTTTACCTGTTTCCTTGCCTAAAAAGCAATTCTCAGAGTGGGATAAACTGTTGTCCGGATTCATATGGCAAGGCAAGAAACCAAGGGTAAAATTTAAAACCTTGCAGCGGAGTAAAGAAAAAGGAGGGGTGGCCCTTCCATGTTTGCAAAAATATTTTTGGGCAGCACAGTTGAGATTAATTGTCTGTTGGTGCAACCCAGAATATCATGCAAGATGGAAGGACAGAGAGTGGCTGGTTTGACGAGATCCCTATTCAAGCGATCATTGCAGATGAAAATTTAATAAAAAATAAAAAAGGAAATCAATGGATTAAAGTAACTTTAAAAAATTGGTTTGAGATTATTAGAGAATATAATTTAAAGGATTCTGTGAATGTATTGAAATGGGCTTCATACGATTCAGATTTTAAACCAAATACTGTAGACTTGCGGTTTAGGCTTTGGGCTAAGAAGGGGATCACTGCTTACTGTACAATCATAGATAAAGGACAATTATTAGATTTTAATTCTCTAAAAGAAAAATTCAATTTAGATTCCAAGGATTTCTTCAGATATCTTCAGCTCCAACCACATTTCTGTCATAAAATTAAAAAAGGGACTGATGGAGATCCAAATAAGAGTGCTCTAGTTAAAATATTCTCTTCAGCTTACAAGGCTGAACCAATGTTGAAGACTATTACTAATCTATATAGAACATTGATGGATTTACAAGGAGATTCATCTCTGTACATTAAGGAGAGAAGGGAGAAAGAAAGTGGTATTACCATCTCAACTGAGGACTGGGAAAATATATGTAAACTACAATGGGCTACTTCTCGTTCTTCTTATTGGAGAGAATTTTGCTGGAGAAATACTATTCGGTTTTTCCTTACTCCAAAACAGAAAAATAAATTCCTAGGCAACTCAAATTGTTGGAGACTTTGCGGCTCTCAGGATGCTAACCATTTTCACATATTTTGGGATTGTCCTAATATCAGAGGTTTTTGGAAAGATATGCATAATGTATTAAAAAAGATTTTGGACACTTCAGTTGATTTCAGTTTTGAGATACTTTACATGGGCAATTTGTCAATGGTTTCCTGGGAGAGGAAAAACAAATATATGTATAGAATAATTCTTGCTTCAAGTAAAAAAGCTATTACTAGATGCTGGTATAAACCTAATCCGCCACAAATACAAGACTGGATTGACATTGTAAAAAGTATTTTTATTATGGAGAAAATTACATTTTGTATAAATAACCAAAAAGATATGTTTGTTGACTTTTGGTCCAAATGGATTGAATTTATAACTCCTATTGAACCGAATGTTTTTTTGTTATAGAACATATGTTTTGTGATTATATTTAAATATTGTTCCTACATCCCCCCTTTCTTTTGTAAATAGTTTCTGCTATAATTGTAATATATTTTAAAGAGGTATGTTGATCTGTTTTTTTGTCATGAAGAACTTTTTGAGTAGTTCCAAGGTATACCGCAGTTTGGAAAATTCAGTTTCAAAACCACTAAAATTTTCCATTATACCGTTCCTGCAGTATGCGCAGTTTTTTACGTGTCGTCAAAGATGGAAAGTGCAGGACTCCCTCAGTTGTGAGTGAAGAGCGTAATGAGTCACATGACCCCTCCTCCTCCGGATAGCGGTCAGTGAGAGTCACCTGTGTGTAGGATGATGGCCGAATGAGGTCAATCCCTGGAACTTTTTCCCCGGGCGAAAAAGGCAAATTTCTCTGGTAACGTAGACTAATCACAACGATGTTCCGTACAGATGACGTTTTGGTGCCGATCGCTAAATAAATACTTCCAGGTTGTACACAAACGATATATCTGTGTCGTCTTCATTTCTCTCTCTTTCACCCTCGATCAAGACAGAGACCCATTCACCAGTTGTTTCAGTGTTGAAATAAGTACTATTTGGCTGCTACCGAGGCAGATAACATGGCTAATTAACTAGCTAATGTCAACTAGTTTCCTCCCTCACGTTACTTCACAGAGCGGGGAATAGCAGACTAAAGTACTACGTTTCTGCAGTTTAGTACAATAAATTTAGCTGGTATCACGTCTATAATTTTAAGCATCCTGCCATTGTTTACATCTGTTCAAAATCACGTCATTTAAAAAATAAACAAACTGCTGGCTCTCAGGTTTCTTTGCCACTGTTTGTGACACACTCGTGCTCTCTCCTTATGTGTATGTGCCAAGCGGCAACCTCCCGCTCCCTCTAGTGAAACCAACACGGAAGTGACTAAAACTGCAATTCATCAACTTTACAGCAAAAAAAAACGTTTACAGCCTGGTACAAAAAATTATTTTGGTCTATATAGCTAATTTTGCCCTTCGTGACAACTGTGAGGGGGGTGAATTTTTTTAGAACTCATCCGTTTAAATTATATTAAGCCTTAAAGTTCTGCATAATTAAGGGTGTGGCCACTTGAGTGACAGGTGGATTGCTGCTCTCTGCTCCAGAGTGTGAAACTCGCTACTAGTGCGAAACTTAGAAAACTGGCTTTAAAGATTTTTATTTGTACAGACAAAATAATTATAGGTAGGACTAGACTGTAAAAAGGGTAGGACACTGGGAATCTGGCAATTAGATGTTTTAATCATTATTGCTTACAGTGCTTTGTTATATGGAGCAGTTTGTTAGATCGCAATCTCTCTCATTTGTTTGTCTAATGAAGTGCCAACAGATATAGAAGTACACAATAAACGTGGTAGACTTTAATGGACAGTAAAACAAAGGCAGAATACCGTATAACTCCAGGTTGGCACAGTATTGACGAACGAATGCAAACATATGCAGAGCACCATAACTTAATTGAGCTTTCCAAAACAAAATCAAAGAGCGGTAACTAATGTTAAGCCCCTTTCACACTGCACGTTGGTCCCGGAAAATTGCTGGAGTGCCTTCTGTGTGAACGCAAACACGTCCCGGGATTGATTCCGGGATCGATCCCGGGTTGGGGACCTAGTAACATTGCCAAGTTCAGTCCCGGAACGAGCGCTGTGTGAACAAAAGCTGGATCAATTGCTGTAAAGGGTGTGACGTAGTGATGATGCACGTTATCGTGTGACTGTTTTACCGGGTGTTTTGAAGGCAGATCAACGTTCGTGACGAAAAAATATGTGCAAACTGTAATGAAGCAGAGATCAGGGAGCTCCGCACTATCCGTGCTGAAGCTGAGATCGTCGCCAGCTTTAGTGAAACGGTACGCGTCACATTACCTGTCACATCGTAATGTCACGTGTCTTTACGGGCTCTTTACGGGATGTGTGAACGCGCGCACACATATTCCAGAAAATCACTGGCAGTGTGAATGAACCAAAATCAAACGATCCCGGGACAAATCACGGAACACATTATCCGTGTATTTTCCGGAATCTCTGTGTGAAAGGGGCTTTATACTGTGTTCATTAAGGTCATTAATGTCCCAAAATGATCAATAACTCATTTTCGACCAAAAAACAAAATTATGGTGTTTTGTCTTTGCATGACGGGCGTGGTTTCAGCTCAGCTTCATGTCCTACCTTTTCGCCCATTTTCGATTATCCGGGAGTGACGCGCAGTGACGCGCTTCCAAGATGGCGGCGGTCGGCTCCGCCCACTTTAGGCTTCAAAGTGACGTCACGGACACATACGTCCATCAGCTTGGCTATAAAATTCATTTCGCCTGGCGCCCTCCCATAGGGTGAAGCTACCTTGTTTTTCCTTTAGGCAAAACATATGATTGGCCCTTACTGTCACGGAACATAAAATTAAGGCCTCCTGACTGCATCGTTATCTCATAACAAACATGTATACAATGTGTTGAACACACCTAGAGAAAAAAACTGTATCAAAGAGGTTACATAAATTGATTCTGGAGATTTTCTCTGCAGAGTTTTCTCTGCCTTATTGTCCCTGATGATAATAAAGTCTCTCTTCTGGCATCAAAACCCCAAGACTTTGAGAATGATTCCTCACAATACCGGCGAAAGCCACCACAACGACTGGTTTATATTAGCTCACTCACAAGATCTGTTGTGCGAGCACAGGGATCTGGTGCTTCAGCACCTCAGCCATCTGGGGCTTCAGGTCAACTGGGAGAAGAGCATCTCTTTTCTCGGTATGGAGCTGGATTCAGTCAACATGACAGCACGTCTCACGCAGTCAGTGCTGAACTGCCTGAATTCGTTCAGGGGCAAGACAGCGGTTCCTCTAAAACTATATCAGTGAGCCTCCTTGCACTGACCCTGTGCAAGATCAGGGAGGACGAGGAGCAAGTCTTGTTGGTTGTGCCGTTCTGGTCTACCCTGACCTGGTTTGCCGACCTCATGCACGACAGCCCCTCCCTGGAGGATTCCCCTGAGGAAGGACCTTCTTTCTCAGGGGATGGGCACGATCTGGCACCAGTGACCCGATCTATGGAACCTGCACATCTGGCTTCTGGACGGGACGCAGTAGACCTTTCTGGCCTTTCTCAGGCCGTGATAGATACTATCACTCAAGCTAGAGCCCCCTCTACGAGGCAGGCCTATGCTTTGAAGTGGGGTCTATTCGTTGAGTGGTGTTCCTCTCACTGAGAGAACCCTCAGAGATGCTTGGTTGGTGTGATGCTTTCCTTCCTGCAGGAAAAGCGGGAGTGGAGGCTGTCCCCCTCTACTTTGAAGGTGTATGTCGCTGCTGGTTCGGTGTTCAGCTTGCGGTGCCAGTCCTAGATGGGATACGTGTGCTTTTTCCCAGTTGTTCCCCGCTGGTGAACTCTGGGTCCTCCGTTGCCCTGCAGTTGCAGACTTGGCGGAGAAGTCTGTTACTGCATCCGGTAGAGAGTTGCCTTCTCTCCGGACCTGGCATTGATGTCTCAGTTTCTGCCACAGTTGGTTTCCACCGTGTTCCCCTTTGATTACCTTCATTTTCCAAGTTTTTCACATGACCTTACATTCTGTCCTTGTGCTCCGCCCCCCCCAACAGTTGCCGATGAAAACACTGGCACCCCTGGTGGGCCCGCTTATCTGGCTTACAGGGCGTTGGGAAGGTTACATTTGAGATACATTTGTTCTCACACGCTTGCCTGTCAGCAGTTGCATCCTCAATTTACGTAACACAGTTTGGGTTGTGGCATTTTCCATATGGACCCCTAACGTCAGTCGACGTAACGTTAAACGTGACTGACTGAAAGCGTTATGTCCCTCATGCCCCTCAACCTCGAACTGCGCTGAATGCCAGGATGCATCTCGGCTCCTCAGCACAAACCTGAATGAGTGGATGCACGCCGCAATCTTATATATGGCTTGGCATGCAAATTCCACTCGCCAATTCTCATTGGCCTTTTCTTCTAAAGCTCAGAGGTGATGGGGGCTCCCGAGTGAGAACCCTAACGTCAGATGACGTAACGTCTCCTTTCCCTCCTCTTATTGATACTGTCATCATTCGCAGGGTAAATACTATAATAAAAAACCATCCTCTCAATTCATGCTTTAACCTTCTCTCTTCAGGTCGCAGATACAGACAGTTACCCCACAAAAAAGCATGCTTTGGGAAAAGTTTTGTACCCTCGGCCATTAGCGTGTTAAATTCACAGAAATTGTGGAATGTGTAACTTACATTTACATTTAGTTATATAGCAAACGCTTTTATCCAAAGGAACTTACAAATGAGGACAATGGAAGCAATTAAATATAAACAAAAGAGCAATAATATGCAAGTGCTATAACAAGTCTCAGTTAGCTTAACATAGTACACTTTTTTTTTTCTTCATTTTAGAGTGGCCTTTTATTGTGGCCAGCCTAAGGCACACATGTGCAATAATCATGCTGTCTAATCAGCATCTTGATATGCCACACATGTGAGGTGGATGGATTATCTCGGCAAAGGAGAAGTGCTCACTAACACAGATTTAGACAGATTTGTGAACAATATTTGAGAGAAATAGGCCTTTTGTGTACATAGAAAAAGTCTTAGATCTTTGAGTTTAGCTCATGAAAAATGGGGGCAAAAACAAAAGTGTTGCGTTTATAATTTTGTTCAGTGTACATTTTGCGCTGGCATTCGCGCTCTGCTTCTGTGAATATAAAACCTTTCCTACTTTGATTTGATTGGCCATCTGAATTATTTTGACATTGATGAGCATTGTTAGCCACACACATCTGTAGACTAGCGCAGTCTAATTCTCACACTTTAATAGTCACACAGCTCTTTAGCAGCTGCAAATACTATGAGGAACGATTACCACAAAATAAACATTGGTGTGTAGTTTTCTCTATTGGTTGCATGCCAGTGATTATCCCTCTGCATGCCAATGTGTGCCATAGGTTGTCGTCCCCTAGTCTAAATTAAAGGTCGTCAACTTAATATTAGAAACTATAACAAAGAAGATGGTCAGGTGAAGAATAAAGAGGTAAAGGATATAAAAATATAATAATAAAAAATAAAAGAAGTGGTCATAAATTTAAATCAGATGAAGCTCACTTTCAGCCCTGTTATGAAAGTTGTTAATTGATTGATTGATTAATGAGTATGCTCCCAATTATTGTGGATTTCTTTCATGTGTGTTTGTCATGTGTCCATGTCGTGATGTTCTATTTAAGCTGCACTTGTACTAATAAATAATTGATTCTTGTTTCCTCACTGTAACCTGTGTGAAGCATGTTTATTCTCTGTCTTTAACTGGAATCTAGTCAGCTCTGTTTAACAGGTTATGGGCCCAGATGCATTGACGTTTGTGCAGATACAACATGAGTAGCAAGACAGTGAGTTTGCACGTTTAAATTTGTGTCTCAAGGTTTGGAGTGCAAGCACCATGAGTGAAAGGATAAATTCACGTTGGTCTCGTCTTGTGTTCGACGGAGATGAAAAGAACTATGAACTGTGGGAGACAAAGTTTTTGGGCCATCTACGGTTGCAGAAATTGAAGGACACAATTTTGAATGGGCCCGCCGTGAGTGCGGATGCAGACGGACTGGCTGAGGATGCATCAAAGAATGCTGAAGCATATGCTGAACTGATCCAATTCCTTGATGACAAAAGTTTGTCCCTGGTCATGAGAGAGGCTGCGGATGACGGGCGTGGAGCACTTAAGATCTTGCGGGATTATTATGCTGGAAAGGGTAAGCCCCGCATTGTGAGTCTCTACACAGAATTGACTTCCCTGCAAAAGTTGAGTGGTGAGAGTGTGACTGACTATGTCATACGTGCCGAGACCTCAATCACAGCGCTGAGGAATGCTGGAGAAGTATTGAGTGATGGACTATTAGTTGCAATGGTTTTGAAGGGGCTGCCAGAATCATTCAAGCCTTTTTCCATTTTTGTCACTCAAAGGGATGAGACTCTTTCTTTTGCAGATTTTAAGACAAAATTGCGGAGTTACGAGAGCACTGAAGGTATGCGCACAGCTGTGGACGAAGACAATGTCATGGGGGCCCGGGCGCATTCAAGGAAGGCCAGTGCCCCAGCAGGCGTAAGGGTGCGAAGCACTGCTGAGCGCAATTGGAGAACCCTTTTTGATATGGCTAGATGTATGCTCTTAGAAAGTCAGTTACCCCAGGAGCTATGGCCGTATGCAGTCCAGACAGCAGCGGTGGTGAGGAATAGATGTTTTAATAACCGCACCAAACAAACACCTTATTTTACGCTGACAGGAAGGAGACCAAATATGTCCAGGATGCAGAAGTTTGGTACTGTGTGTTATACCTATAGACAGGACAAGAAGAAGCTAGACTCAAGGTCTGATAAAGGCATCTTCGTTGGTTATGATAAGAACAGCCCAGCATATATGGTCTACTATCCTGACAGTAGAAAGGTGATGAAACACAGACTGGTGAGGTTTATGTCCAATATTGAGGAACAGGAGACTGATGACGTGTCTGATGACGATGACGTTGATATGCGGTACAGCACAACCAGACCTGACCCTGATAATCAGTGTGACATTCCAGAGACTAGGCTAGGCCCAAGCCAGATAAGTCTACAGTCAGCTGAGGTCAAGCCAGAATCGTATTCTCCAGATACCCTGAGTAGAGAGAGGAGATATCCTGGTAGAGAGAGAAGGAGGCCAGATTTCTATGGGGTGGAAAGTGATCAGGTGCAGATCAGCATTGATTATTGCTATAAGATGGTTTCTAGTGTACCTCACACTTTCAGAGAAGTGGTGACTTCATCCAATTCAAGGGAGTGGGTAGATGCAATGGATGAAGAGATGAAATCACTGAGGGATAACACCACATTTACTTTGACCACCCTACCTGAGGGCAAGAAAGCAGTGGGGGGTAGATGGGTGTATGCTATCAAAACCAATGCTGATGGATAGGACAAGTATAAGGCTCGTTATGTTGCCAAGGGGTACAGTCAGGAGATGGGTGTAGATTATGGAGAGACTTTTTCTCCTACTGCCAACCTTACCAGTTCTTCTGCTTCCGGCTTCGCTACTGTTCGGACGCCCCTGCTTATTGCTCTGCGCTTCGCTCCATATTTATGCACTTTTCTCAGATTTCTCTAAGATTTTAACTTCAGCATATCAGCACAGTGCTCAAACAACACAGTTTTTAGAAAAGGAAGACTCTTTGCCTCCCACTGCCAGCAGTTTACATTCCGGAGACGGGAAAACACAGCTGCCTACATTCAAACAGACGGGAAAGAAAATGCCCCTTGTGGAATCTACTTGCTGCATGAACTGCCACAGACTTCTACAAAGGATTGCGGTTCTTGAAACAAAGTTACTTGCTGGACCGCCAAAACAGGTGGAACACACAGCAGATCGGCATCACAGACCCCCGCGGCATACAGCCGGTGAGTCCTATGAATCTAGTGAATCTCAACAGTTTATACAAAGTGTAGAAGAACAAGCTGATCGACAGACTAATCGATGGCACAAACAGGGAGCGAGACCCAAAGGCACTCGAGACATCAGATTGTCACGAGTATCTCGTATTGCTGCGGTAGCATCCTCTACCCCAGATACGGCTATGACAAGACTTGTAAACACTGGCATTTTACAACCCCCTATACATCTTGAGAACCGATTCGAAGCATTAATGAATGTGGGTGAGGAATCCCCAAATGTGACAAAACATGGATCGAATCAGCCAGCAGCTAACGTCGCTACTAACAGGCACTCGAGGTCGAGCAGACAGCGGCACTCAGCTCAGAGCGCAGCCGAGCCCAGGACTCTGATAGTGGGCGACTCTATTATCAGAAACATCAGTAGCAGGACTACAACTACATGCTGCTTTCCTCAAGCAACCATCTCTGATGTGAACAAGGAACTTCGGAACATTCTGATGAAGTACAAGACTGCAAATCGAATCATCATCCATGCGGGGAAGAACGATATTCGGAAAGAGCAGTCAGAACTGCTTAAGAAGGATTTCAGTGAACTCTTTGAAACACTTCAAAGACTTGAAGTTCAGTCGTTCATCAGTGGACCACTCCCAGCAAGGGGAACTAACATGTTTTCACGGCTGCTTGGGCTGAATACATGGCTACAAAGAACCTGCAGTACAAAAGGAGTCAACTTTATCGACAACTTCAATATTTTCTGGGGCCATAGACAACTGTTTAAACTGGACGGCTTCCACCCAAACAAACTTGGTGCGAGAGTGCTAAAGGACAATATCTATTTCTCCCTCCATCATCCTTCAGTGGTGTGTGCCAATCCACTCGGCCTCAATGGCACACACACACCTGGACAGAATATGAGTGACCACAGGACTTCATGTCAGCCTCAGAGTCATCTTATGGTTGACACATTCCACAAGGACACTGATAACACCACGCAGCCAAAACAAACTTTCCTCACAGAGACTATCCCGGCTGAGCCCTGCCCACACAGCTCATCACAAACAGACTGTGACGTACTACATCAGCTCCAAGACTCAGCACCCAAGGACAACTATCTGGAAAACAGCCAGGGAAGCCAGGACAACATATCACAGCCACCGGAAACACCAGAGCCAGAGCCCCGCTCGCCAGACACACTATCCCTCTCTCCAGAATCTCCACTTCTAAGCTTCTCACAGAAAATGGAGGAACTGGTGTATGCTGGGACCAAACTCTCCCACTCGTTCGCTGCAAGCCCCCAGATATCAACTAAAAAACGGCGGGCCCCACAACCACCAAAGACTTCATGCCCAGCTCTCCTCCTCCTCCTGTGAGAGCTCTCCGTCCGCTGCCACAACGCCAGGGCCCAAACCCTCCTCCATCGGCTGTAGGTGAACCAAAACAACTGATAACAGCTCTCAGTGATATGTGTCGGGTCCCGCTATATTAGCAGCAACACTCACAAATGTTCACAGAACAAGCGGGAACCCAGTGTGCCTGTAGCTTTTATATTTCTGTTTTATCACGTGATAGAAAGTCTAAGGCCTTCTCAAGCCGTCGGCTGACCCATCTAATCTGCGGCCTGTAATGCGTCAATCTAAGATTGCTGTAGAGACAAAATGTAATTCCATCAAGTTAGCATTTTTAAACATTCGCTCACTAAAAATAAATCATTTCTGATCAACGATTTTATAACCACAAACAACCTGGATTTTATGTTTCTAAATGAAACATGGCTTGAAGACAGCTGCAGTGCAACAGTCCTCAATGAAACAGACCCTCCTAACTTTAACTTTACAAGTGTCTGCAGGACTGTTAGGAGAGGTGGAGGTGTAGCTGCTCTATTTAAAGATGTTTATCAATGCAAGCAAGTGTCATTTGGTCAGTATTTGTCCTTTGAATATCTAGGTATTGTGCTGAAAGGTGCTCCACGCATTCTGTTTATCATTATTTACAGGCGTCCAAAATACTCTCCAGCCTTTGTTGAAGAGTTCACAGAACTGTTATCAATGATTTCCTCAGAGTTTGACTGTTTTACTATTGCAGGGGATTTTAATATTCACATAGATAATGCAGAAATCAAAACTGCAAAAGAAATTATTACTGTTTTAAACACTTTTGATCAGATCCAGCATGTGCATGAACCCACACACAATCGTGGACACACTCTAGATTTACTCATCAGTAAAGGTCTAAAAATTTAATCCATTGTTGTTAAGGATGTAGCACTATCTGATCACTTCTGTATTTTCTTTGATATATTGATCTCTGTTACCACTGAATCTAGATCTGTCTCTGTCAGAAAGAGATGCATTAATGAGAAAACTAGTGTGCTATTTATGAAGGCTATATCTTTAACACCAAGCATTTCTGCAGACTCTGTTGACCTTCTCCTGGATTCTTTTAACTCAAAAGTTAAGAATGTTATTGATGATATTGCTCCGACAAGGGTCTGCAAGAAGAATGGCAGACAAAAATCACCATGGAGAAAATCAACAGCAGTTCAGAGTATGAAAAGACAATGCAGAAAAGCTGAGCGGATGTGGCGGAAGACAAAACTTGAAATTCACTATAGCATCTATAAAGACAGCCTTCATGCTTTCAATGTGGAACTAGCCACAGCTAGACAGACCTACTTCTCAAACCTTATAAACAGTAACTTAAACAACTCTCGCACTCTTTTTGCTACTATTGAGAGACTAACAAACCCCCCAAGTCAGATTCCCAGTGAAATGCTCTCCGACAGTAAATGCAATGAGTTTGCTTCCTTCTTTTCTGAGAAGATCAATAATATCAGAAAGGAGATTGGCATATCTACTTTTGCAGAGGTCACACAGATTCGACCGCAATTTCAAAAAGAAGTGACTATGTCTGTTTTTGAAGCAATTGATTGCAAAATTTTGAAAGAAATAGTACAGCACCTTAAATCATCAACCTGCTATCTTGACACACTTCCCACATCTTTTTTCAAAAGTGTGCTTAACTGTTTAGAAGCAGATCTCTTAGAAGTGGTGAACGCCTCACTTCTTTCTGGGACTTTTCCAAACTCCTGAAAACTGCAGTTGTTAAGCCCCTTCTGAAAAAGTGCAATCTTGATAACACAATGTTGAACAACTATAGACCAATATCAAATCTTCCGTTCATAGGTAAGATTATTGAAAAGGTAGTTTTAATCAGCTGAACAACCACTTAAACTTAAATGGATACCTGGACAATTTTCAATCTGGTTTCCGAGCACATCATAGCACAGAGACAGCACTCATTAAGATAATAAATGATATTCGCTTCAATTCTGATTCAGGCAAAATATCAGTGCTGGTACTACTAGATCTTAGTGCTGCGTTTGACACTGTTGATCATAACATACTTCTAGAGAGACTGGAAAACTGGATCGGGCTTTCTGGGATGGTACTCAAATGGTTCAGGTCATACTTAGAAGGGAGAGGTTATTATGTGAGTATAGGAGAGCATAAGTCTAAGTGGACGTCCATGACATGCGGAGTCCCACAAGGCTCAATTCTGCATTTATTGAATGAGCACTGTGCTACGTCCGAACTGATTGCACTATGTATAATCACTTTCTATTCTTAAATGTTTTAAATTCTTTTAAAATCAATTTTTAAATCACTTTGTTTTTATTGTTGTGATTTTTATTATTTTTAATAATGACTATTTCACTTCCTTTTATGTAAAGCACTTTGAATTACCATTGTGTATGAAATGTGCTATATAAATAAACTTGCCTTGCCTTGCCTTGCCTTGCCTTACCAGTGTGAGAGTGTTAATGCAGAAAGCTGCTCAGGAGAATCTGATCCTCCATCAGATGGATGTTAAAACTGCTTACCTACATGCACCGATTGATTATGAAATTTACATGGAACAGCCAGAGGGGTATGAAGTAAAATCTCAGACAAATGAAAAAATGGTGTGTAAACTGGAGAAATCATTGTATGGGCTAAAGCAATCAGGTCGAAACTGGAACAAAATGTTACATAACTATCTGTGTGAAAATATCTTTGTACAAAATCCAGCTGATCATTGTGTTTACAAGAGAGAAACAGAACATGAGAAAGTGATAATATTGATATGGGTTGATGACTTGGTTATTGCTGCCAGTGATGAGAGAGCTTTAAAAACTGTCAAAGAGATGCTTACTGGGAAATTCCAGATGAAAGATTTGGGAAGACTGAAGAATTTTCTAGGTATCACTTTTGATCAGTGTGATGGGGGTGTGAATATGTCACAGCAGAGTTATGTTGGCAAACTGCTGGAAAGATTTGACATGCAAGATTGTAAACCCAGATCGACACCTTGTGAACCAAAGTTGAATTACACTGATAGCGATGAAAAGTTGATTGACCCCAGGAAATACAGAGAGGCAGTGGGTAGCCTAATCTACCTAGCCTCATGCACTAGACCTGATCTGAGTTATGTTGTTAGCAAATTGTCCCAGTATTTCAGTGAGTCAACAGAAGAGCAGTGGACAACTGTAAAGCATGTACTGAAATATCTGAAAGGTACAAATGACAAGATGCTCTGTTACAGGAAATGTGATGAAGGGTTAAGGTTGGTGACTTATAGTGATGCAGATTGGGCAGGTGATGCAAATGACCGACATAGTACATCTGGTTATTGTGTTAGCCTATGTAAGAATGGTCCTCTGATTTCTTGGAAGACTAAAAAGCAGCCAACTGTAGCATTATCAACATGTGAGGCTGAGTACATGGCATTAGCTGCCACTATACAAGAGTGTTTGTACTTGACACAATTGCTTGAACATCTTGATGATTATCAGTATGGTGTACCTATGATCTATGAAGACAACCAAGGTACAATTGCATTGGCAAAGAATCCTGTTAGCAGGCAGAGATGTAAGCATATTGAGATTAAATACCATTTTGTGAGATCAACTGTAAACAATGGTAAAGTGTGTTTGGAGTATTGCCCAACAGATCAGATGGTTGCTGACTTAATGACTAAACCAGCTACAAAAGTGAAGTTATTTGCCTTTTCCACGTTCTTGTTTGGGTTATAGCCAAGCCAAGATGTAATGTAGTTGTTTTCCATGATGTTTCTTTGTTTTTGTTTTCCTTTGTGAATAATGTGTGAGCAAGTGGGGGTCTTAATTGATTGATTGATTGAGTATGCTCCCAATTATTGTGGATTTCTTTCATGTGTGTTTGTCATGTGTCCATGTCATGTGATGTTCTATTTAAGCTGCACTTGTACTAATAAATAATTGATTCTTGTTTCCTCACTGTAACCTGTGTGAAGCATGTTTATTCTCTGTCTTTAACTGGTATCTAGTCAGCTCTGTTTAACATTGATTTAAAAGATTAACATTTTCTATTGCCATACTCTTTAACAAAAAAACACAAACAGAGTTTGACATTTACATGACTTTTCGTATGTTTTTATTAGACTGAATTGTTTTTCTCCAGAGTGAAATTTTTCCTTTTCTAAACCTCGTCACACTTCAGAAATAAGCAGTTTATTTCCAAAGTGAGTTTACACATGCCATTTCAGTTCTGTGTGATATGTGAAACTCTTTTCACACTGAAGACACTTGTAAGGTTTCTCTCCAGTGTGAACTTTAATGTGAATCTTGAGGTTTCCTTAAATTGTGAAGCTCTTTCCACACTTCGCAGGTGAAAGGTTTCTCTCCAGTGTGATTTCTCATGTGGGCATCGAGGTCTTTTTTCTGTTTAAAACTCTTTCCACACTGAGAGCAGATGAACAACTTCTCTCCAGCATGCATTTTAAAGTGGACTTTAAGGTTTTCTTTTCGACTGAAATGTTTTCCACACTGTTGACAGGTGAAAGGCTTCTCTCCAGTATGAATTCTCATGTGGACATTTAGGTTCGTCTTTTGACTGAAACTTTTTCCACACTGTTGGCAGGTGAAAGGGCTCTCTCGAGTGTGAACCTTCTCTTCCATTTCATCCAGTTCTTGACTCTCCTCTTTCAGAGGCATCAAGTCTAAGGTGAAACGAAACAAAAACAAGTTATCACTAGTTTAATGGCTCAAACCAACAAACATGAAAAAAAAAAGATGTAGAACATCATCAAATCCAACATGTATGCTAGATCCCATATCCTCAAACAAACTACAAAAGGTGTATCCTGTAATCTAAAAACCAAAACACAAGGTTATGAAACTGCATGTTAGATACAAACAATACTGGACAATCAATGAAATAAACTGAGAGACTTGCATACATAATGATAGCAAATACAGACAGCTGTGCTTGTTTTCTTAAGATTTGTTTTTGGCATTTTCACTTTTTTTATTGAGAGTTTAAAAAGGAAAGTAAGAAGTGGGACAGAAAGAAGGGAAAGGGATCGGGAAAGGTTCACGAGCCAAGACTCGAACTTTTGACACCCAAAGCGCAATAGCACTATATGTCAGTGTGCTGCCCATGAGGCTATCTGCGCCGACAGACAGCTGTGCTTGTTTAATAAATATCCATAACAACAGATTGGTGATGGGACACAAGAGCTAAGAAAGCAGGTAACTGAAGACAAACTAAACCTCCATGAAAATGAAACTAACACTGATAGAAGTGCCTCCAGGAAGGCACATCCAACTGAGGAGGGAGGGCAGATGCTCTGAAGGAGGATGAGGGCTTGGCCAAGAGATGGAGACTAGTGACGATGGTGAGAGGAACCAAGTTGATGATGATGATGGTGGGAGGAGCCAGGTGGTGACTCAGAGAGCAGCCAGAAACCTCACGGGGGAGATGAAAGAGGGAGGAGCCATGGTGGAGACTTGGCTGATAAGACTTGGCTGATGACACCCGGTGGATGACTGACAGAGATGGAGCCATCGGCAGATGGGACTAGGGTGCAGAGCTGATGGAACTGAACAACACTAGCTGCTTTGGCAAACAAGGCGAAGCCACCGCAATGAACATCTGAGGTGGAGGCAGAGTTGCAGAGCAATGAGGCAGAGTTGTTGTGACTGAGGACCAAGAGGGAGCCAGAGGGAGTGTGGAGATAAGAAGCTTAGCTGAAGGCCCATAACTCCATGACACTGGCAGGGTGATGTCTGACCAAGGTGGAGCCAGAGGAGCAGTAGGGATGAAGGTCTCTGGTGGAGCAGAGGGAGGGAGGAGCCAAGACAGAGCAGACCGGTCGAGATGGAATTATGGGCACAGAAGCTGGAGGCTGAGTCATGGGATCATCTCGACTGGGTGAAGCTGGATACTGGAAGACCTGAGGCTTATCACTCCCTATTACACATTCTGCACATTTTAAAATCTTGCTAATTACATATAAAGCCCTGAATGGTTTAGCTCCTCAGTACTTGAACGAGCTCTTATTGCATTATAGTCCCTCACGCCCGCTACGTTCTCAAAACTCTGACCATTTGATAATACCTAGAATATCAAAATCAACTGCGGGCGGCAGATCCTTTTCCTAATTAGCGCCCAATCTCTGGAACAATCTACCGAGCGATATTCGGGAGGCAGACACTCTGTTAGTTTAAATCTAGATTAAAGGATTGTTAGGCTGCATTAATTAGGTCAACCAGAACCAGGAACACTTTTCATAACACCCGATGTCCTTGTTACATCATAAGAAGAATGGCATCTATGCTAAAATTAGTCTATTTCGTTCTTATTCCGAGGTCACTGTAGCCACCTGGATCCAGTCCGTATCCAGATCACATGGTGGATCAGCATCTAGAGTTAACCTCTACAGCTCAATGTCAGAGGAGACCAGGACAACTAGATAAGCCCCAGAGACTGATCCCCAGTGAAGACCTCGTCGGTCATCGGCACAGACCACAGGAACCAGGCGAGTCCTCTGCTCAATTTGACCTGTGCTGCAGTCGGGAATTAAACCACATCATGCTCGTTTCGTCTGGCCAGAGGAGAACTGGCCCCTCGATTGAGCCTGGTTTCTCCAAAGGGTTTTTTTTCCCTCTCCATTTCTGTTTTGGTGGAGTATGATGGAGTTTTGGTTCCTTGCCAATGTCGCCTTTGGCTTGCTTAGTTGGGGACACTTAATTTCTGATTGCTTGATTGCACAGATCCTATTTGAACTGAACTATCTGAACGATGACATCACTGAATCATGACGAGCTGACTTTACGCTGTTACGCTGCTTTGACACAATCTGTATTGTATAACGTGCTATACAAAGGTGACTTGACTTAACACAGGATTGCATTGCAGGAAAAGTCCAGAGGTTGAAGGGAACCAGCGGCAGCAGGTCTGACGGAGATGCTGAATCTTGCAGTGGAGATGGGAGACAGGGGCTCAGAGGGAGTAGTGATGACACAAACTTGGTACAGGGCCAGGAAACCAGCTTAATGTATTTCTCATAGACTGGTTCGTTGCATTACAATTGCAAGCAGCATTGATTATGTCATGAATATGATGTGTAGTCAAATGTCTTTGTGTATGCTGTTTAAACAAGCATCCTCCCCAATACCCCTGTTGTGTTTAACAGGTTTGACGTGTTTTACAGACTCTGTATTAACATTGTGGTGACCATGTGCATCACAGGAAAATGTGACAAACAAAAACAGCATTCATTACATTTCTTTCTCAAAAGGAGAAAATGTTTTTGTTTTTCTTATTTTCTTTTAAAAGTTAGGATTTTGAGGAGTAAAGGCGTTTTATTCAGTATGTCTGGAAAGAAAGTAATGTTTACAAGACCCTGAATTAATAAAATCATTTTGAGAATGACAAAAAGAAAAATCGACTATACACAACAAATTTCACTCACGTTCACCGTTTGTTTTTTGCAAGTGTATTTGTAGATATTATCATGTTTATCATCATTAAATGTGTGACAGAATAATAACACAAATAACAGAGTTAAAGAGATTCATGACTAGGGATGGGTACCGAGAACCGGTATTATTTTGGACCGGTACGTGATTGGGTCAATACCGGACTACCGATAAGCTTCAGGATAAACGATACTGTTATCGATACTTGCGTTGTTTTATCTCAGTATACTTCAACGTTAATGACAAAATAGAAGCTGCCGCTTGTCATTTTCCTTCACTGAATGATGTGATTGGCGTTTGCTAGACGTGCGTGTGATATCCGTGCGCATGTGCGGTGTGTGTTTGCGTGCAATCAGTGGCGGCAAGTATGGAAAGCCAAATGGTTCAGAATTCGCCTACTTTTCACCGCCGTATCAATATTAAAACGCCGTTTTCATAACGCCGCCAGGCGTTAAATAAGCGCCATCAGGCGATAACTCTCGTCCTGCCCTGTCACGGCTATGGAGGCTGCCTGTGAATTCTCTGCATGTCCTGTCGCAAATAGAAGGGCTGTCACTGAACTTTTGCCCTGTCCTATCATGGCCAAGGAGGCCGTCTGTGAACTCTCGTCCTGTTCTGAATCAGGTTTTGAATTGTCTGTTGGTCCCATCTCCCCTAATGAGTCTGTTTTTGAACTGCCTGTCTTGCACGTTTCTGTCCCTAAACCGTCTGCTTCTGTCTCTGTCTATGCCCCAGATTTTGAGTTACCTATCAGTCCTGTCCCAGACTGCTCCACCTGTTCCATCTGCGCCGCCGTGGTGGTCTGCTGTCTGGCTCTGGTGGTCTTCTGCTCCGCCCTGGTGGGCTCCAGTCCCGTCGGCTCAGCCCTGGTGGGCTCCAGTTCCGTCGGCTCCGCCCTGGTGGGCTGCAGTCCCATCGGCTCCGCCCTGGTGGGCTTCAGTCCCGTCTGCGTCGCCCTGGTGGGCTCCTGCTCAGTCTGCTCTGCCCTGGAGGGCTCCTGTTCCGTCCTGGTCTCCGCCTGGGTTCTCTGCTTCGCCGGTTCTGCCTGGGTGTCCTGCTCTGCATCAGTCCCCGGTCTTCTCACTCCCACGTGGACCTGGCCCTCCGTCCCTCCCCCTGTTCCGCCTCCGCTCCACCACCCTCCTGGATTGGGTATGTTTGGAGCGTCTGGAAGCCGCTCCTTGGGGGGGTGCTCTGTCACGAATCTGGTCTGCACTTCCATTCACCCTCCACCAGAGGTCACTCGCTCACCACATTGACTCACACCATACATAACACTGGACTCCATTTCCCATCATTCATTGCACTGATTGCACACACGGCTGATTGCACTAATCACACGCACACCTGATCCCATGCACACACTGATCACACGCCTTATTATAAACCCTGGACTTTGTTTCCCTCTTGGCCGAGTATTGTATGCGTTTACCGCTCCCCTAGCCATAGCAACTCTACAGAGCCCCTGTTAGTTTTCCTAATTTTCCCCTGCCTGTCTTGGATTGTGTTTTCCCGTGTTTGTTCTAGCCCGTGTTCCCTGGATTATCTCTCTGCCTTGCCCACTGGATACTGTTCGCCGATCGTCGACCTTCGCTTGCCCTAGGATTACTATTTGTCTTGTCCCTGCCATACCTGTTTGCCATTGCTCGACCCTGCCTGTATTTATGACCATGCCTATAAATAAAAGCTTGCACTTGGATCCGCACGTCTCACATCTCGTCAGCCACGTTACAATATGTGAAGTAAATGCACATGAATTTTGTCCAATAAAATAAAACAAGAAAAAGTTGTATCTTAAGGTATGTCTTCCGGTGCACCACCGGATGTAGCGTCTGGCACGCTTTTCGATTATTATTATTAGGTCATTATTAATCTCTTTATCAACAAAGATGTCTGGAGTACCTAATCATTTTAGAAGACGTCTGAGTGGGATTAGGGATCGCATAAATGCCCAACTTGACAGTTTACTCGAATCATCACCACCAGAGCATGGAGAACAAAGTCTTGTAGACAGGTAAGGAACGGCGGTAAAGTTATTTTAATGTTGGGAATTTCGTGTTTAGAGCCCAGACCAACAAATGCCTTTTGCATAGCACAAAATGTAATTGAAAGAAAATATATTTATTAACCCATGACATATGACAATAAACTAATAGTAAAGTGTTCAGAAAAATATCCCTTTTATAGCATCAGGCTCTGTTTTTAAAATTAGCACTTTATACGTTCTTTAAACTAATAAACTTGTAGCGGTGGCGGGCCCTGAAAGAAATCCTACCAGATTAAGGAGAGAATATTAACTATTACAAAAAATTAATTTGTTAAATTTAACAGTCTATTCAGATAGTTCGGGCGCCAGACAAGCTCAGTCTTGTCAAATTTAACTGTTTTACCCAGAGTAGCTCTTTAAGCCACCGGTTACACAAATAATTTAAATGAAACTCCCACACCAAGTAAGTTCATGTTCTTAGTTTCAAAGTTGTATTTAACAAAAGATAAAAACAAAAAACAGGAAACAGAGAAAAACTTGGCATTCTGGCTTCAGTTTAAATGCATTTGCAGTTCACAGTGATATTTTCAACAAGCAATATGGAATCAAACAGAAAACTTAGTACTTTGGTTCAAGTTCAAATACATTCTTAGATTCACATTCATTTTTTCACCAAAGTCAAAAAACAAAAACACAAAACTAGCTTTATGGCCAAGTCCAATAAAGTTTCCTTTCTACTAATTGCGTAGTCCATCAAATGACAGAAAAAAATAAAACTTGAACGAAAATGGAAGAAGGTGCCTCTGAGGCAGCAGTTTCACTGATGCATGTAAACCTGCAGCAGATTCAACACCCCTTTGAGATCCCGCTCGCACTTGTCAGCATAAGAGACTTGCTTCGCTCTGCAGCGGGTGTTCGGAGGTGCAGCATGCACACTCAATCGCCTGGCAACTCACGCTCGTAGCGATCCACCCTGCCCAAACACAGCGAGGTCTCCGTAATGCAGCGACACCGTCTGATTCAATTCAAGTGATCTGCATCTCTCTGCTCAGTACTGCCGCGCTCTCCTGCAGCTCCACCCTAAATACACATTTCCTCACTTCCCGATAATTGATTTCCCTCCTCTGCTCGGCCATAACACTTTAAAAAATCCTTTTATATTTTCCCATACTGTCACAAACTAATAGTGAAATGTTCATAAAATTATGGCACACAGACTCAGTAGCCCCTCACTGCAGAACAAAAGATCCAGGGCGCGGAGTTGGATCCACATCCAGGGGGTGGAGATTGGTAGGTTTATGGGTGGAAATGGATTAGGTTTAGGGGTGGGGATGGGTGGGTTTATGGATCAGGGGGTGGAGACGGGTAGGTTTAGGTCTATGTAAGGTGGGAGGAGTTGGATCTAGATCCAACTCCACCCCCTGGATCTTGTCTTCTGCAGTGAGGACCATCTCCACAGACTGGCATAAAGTTGGCTTGACGTTGGACGTTCGATATTCACATGTTTAGGGACCGTCTCTAAAGTTACATGCCATATTGGGATACACTTTTCTAATTTCAATACCATATGAGCAGAATGACTTAAGAGTCATAAAGCAACTGTAAAGTGTTCATCTGGGTGTCAACTATAATGCACACCTTGTATATTTATATTTATTAAAATAAAATGTAAATCATTTGTTTTTATGACAGTAAGCCATTCTGCTCATGTGGTATTGGAAGTTAGAACAACCAATATTGCATGTAACTTTAGAGACGGTCCCTAAATATGCGAATATCGAATGCCATCAAGCCAACTTAATTTATACCATTGGCACATAGCTGTTTTTTTTAATTGGGTCCTCATATGTCTGTCTGTCTATCTATATGTAAATACTTTAAATAAAATATAGTAATTAGCTCTATATATGAATTGGATGAGTTAATTACACAATTTAAATCATGACATTATAAGTGATGTGATGTGACATATGGCCAAGTATGGTATTCCATACTCGGAATTTGTGCTCTGCATTTAACCATCCAAAGTGCACACACAAAGCAGCGAACACACACACACACACACACACCGTGAACATACACCCGGAGCAGTGGGAATAACAAATTATAATAAATTAATAGTACAATGTTCAGAAAAGAAATATCCCTGTTATAACACAGCTGATTTTTGAATTGGGACATATGTCTTTAATAGATTTACAATCACCTAAATTTAAAGCAGTAAAATTATTATAAGACATATGAAGTGCGGATTCAAAAAAATGTTTTTTTTTGTTGTTGTTTTTTTCAAATTAAGTCTTGTGCTATGCAAAAGGCATTATTTTATGTATATCTGAGTTGGTTTGGGCTCAAAACATGATGTTTAATAAGTATGACACTTACTTTATCTCAGATCATTAATTAGTTAATAACAAATTATTAATTTCGTAGTAGCCTAATGTGTAAATGTTCTCTGAAAGGTTTGAGATGTTCCGCAACGAACAGACGTTGCATGGTCCTGGTCGTCCCAGAAGGGCAAGGAGGAGAAATGTAACGTGCACATTTAGAGTAACTCTTCTCCGGACTGGTGTCGATCGATTAACATCTTTGAGAGGTAAGTCCTCTGCTTATAATGCTATTCATGAAATTGTCATGTTGGTTGTAAACAGTATGTATGTTGGCTACATTTAGATTAAACTGACTGCATTGCACACTGTTGCCCAATAGATGCCATTGCCAGTCAGAGACTTGTTGTACAGAGAGAGCAGAGTGAGACTCAGTTTGCAGAAATTCTCAGAAGCACGTTTTCACAGCTTCAAGGGAGGGAGTTTGAGCTGTGCAGTGTTGATGCACAGAGGCAGGTTTCACGTTTGAATCTGGAGTCAAAAATCCCAGCAGCCATAATTGCTAGTGGGCAGCTGGGAAGATCAGCACTTTATGTACTGGAGAAGGTAATCTAATATTCAAAGGCCTCTTTGTGTCTGCTGTATTGTGTAGAAACTGCGTTCCTAGTGTTTGATCTATTCCATATCAGTCTTCAAATGTTGGACAGCATCCTATTTATTGCTTCCAATGTATACAAACAATAGTGCTACAAGTATTGCATGAACAATAGTACATTTGCTCACTTGCACACTTGCACAAGTGAGCTCCTCTCCAGCTCCAGCTTTGGCTTCCTATCCAGTTCCAGCTCCAGCTCCAGCTCTATCCGTGGCCTCCTATCCAGCTCCAGCTTCAGCTCCAGCCGTGGCCTCCTATCCAGCTCCAGCTCCAGCCGTGGCCTCCTTTCCAGCTCCAGCTCCAGCTACAGCTGCACCCATTTCCAACCAAATCAATGCAACCCGATGCAACATCCTAGACAGTGGTATCAGAGCCTTCCGATGCCAACGTTTTAACCCTGAGGCAAAACTAGACGTTGTTTTCAGAGATGCTGATGGGATTGGTGAGGGAGCAGCTGATGAGGGTGGACCTACAAGAGAATTTTTAACTTTGCTGATGAGGGAAATCCACTCATGTGAAATATTTGATGGAGAGGACTGGAAAAAAACACTTGCCTGCAATTCCAAAGGTAACCTATTGTCTAATGTTTTTGTGTGTGTGTGTTTACATTAAGCATCGTGGAAAAAGTGTTTGCCTCATTTATAATTTTCTGTAATTCTACACATTTTCACATTTAATGTCATCAGGTCTTTAAACAAAGCATCTTTACTTATTAAAGTTAACACCTAGTGTCTATGAGAAAAAAGAGTGATTAATTTGTTTACAAAACATTAGAAGCACACAATGTTGTTTATAGACATAATAATGCATTTCCCATGTGTTACAGCACTGTACAATGGAATGTACAAGCTAGTTGGACGGATGATAGCTGTGTGCCTGGTGCATGGTGGTGTGGAGCCACATTTTTTTTTTCGGAAAGAATGTTTTGTCAGGTGTGCAACCTTCAGCCCCCAGTACCAGACCTTCAAGAGATTGTGGACTACGACTTCAGAACAAAGATGACCAAGGTTAGTTTATGTATTACAAATTTTCATTTAGGCCAGCTGTTGCTTTGTTAGTAATGGTAATTTGGTGATAGTTGTAATATCTTAGAATGTTGAAATTGTTAACCTTAACCTTAAAAAGCTCTTACTTAAGGCTTTGTGTGTGCATTACATTTTTTAAAGTATTTTGTTTCTCGTATTTAAAGGCTAATTTTGTGTTAAATTCATTGTCAATTTAGATCCATTCGGCACAGAATGTAAATGACGCACAGTGTGCTATAATGGAGGCATCTGACCAATTAAGTATGCTGGGGTCACATCCAGACGTTAGAGGACAGAGACAACTTGGTGGAATCGGCTACCAAGTTTTTCACTGAGAACAGGTTGAGGGATTCCTTGGAACAGTGAGTATAAAAATGTACAGATATTTTCACCTGACAAATTAACACTAATATTTTGTCATTGTTTCACATTGTGTACATGTTTTGTTTATCTAGATTTAAAGAGGGCCTGGAGTGTCTTGGGCTTTTGCCTTTGATGCAAAAGCATCCTGAGCTCTTCAAAGAGGTATTTATGTACGAGGAGAAGCCCCTTTTGGCCGAAGACATATCAGCTTTGTTTAAAGCAGAACTTTCTACAGTTGGCAGAAACAGGAGAGTAGTGGAGAGTAGAACGATCTGTTTCTGGAGGGACTGGCTCATAGAAGTGGAAGGTATGACATTAAAATGAAGCTATGTTGGATCTCTCTCACTCTCACTCTCTCACTCATCATCTGTCACTTCTGTCTCTATCTATCCATCCCTCCTTCCTCCCTCCCACTTATAAAACACTTGTATATTTGGTTTATTTTATCTGACTACACTTAAAATCAATTTATATTATGTGTACTTAAGTGGCACAGTTGGGAAAATGTACTTATAACTATTACATTAGTAAAATATTTTTAATAAAAGCAATTTAAATTTAGGATTACTATGTAAAAATTTACTAAGATTGAATTTTTAAAGCATTCAAAACAAACTTAATAAAACTAATAAAAGTCCTCTGTATATTTTTGTGATATGATACTTTATTTCAATGCACTGAAAATCAATTTAAGTACTCGTGGTATTTAGTATACTTTTTCAAGTGCACTGAAGTAGAAATATAATTTTAGTGTATTGGTGTTTAACTTACAATTTTATTTAGCACAAAAAATTAATGTACTACAAATGTACTTGCTTTCAAGTATTTTTTTTTAGTGCATTCAGGTATACTTTATTTTTATCTGGGATGAGGAAACTTATATGGGTTTGGAAGAACATGAGGTACAAAAAACTGTGACAAAACTACTTCACTGGCATTCTGTATTCTGTAAAATGGTCATTAACTTTTTCTTTTCCTGTTCATTTTTACTAGAAGGAACTGCATACCCCCTCACTTTAGAAAGGATTCTTGGATTCGTGTTGGGATCCACTGCTATTCCGAGGCTAGGGTTCCCAGTGGAACCCAAATTAGAATTCTTGCACCCTCAAGAGAATGAGCCCGCCAAAATTTTTCCAGAGGCAAATACCTGCAGCATTGTCTTGAGGCTGCCAGTCCATCAAAGCTATGAACTCTTTAGAGACTGCATGGAAAGTGGCATTTTGCAATCCCCCACTTTTGGAGTGATGTAGAATTACTGATTAAATAGTTTTAAATGTTTTACATTTTTTAACAACTTTTGATTGAATTTTCTTCCTGAAACAGCAGTAACAAACAAAAAACAACTGTGCAAATTCAGAACCCACCCCAACCCACTATATAACTTTAAAACACGAAGAGCAAAGTTGAACCACCACAGCTCCAAAAGTTGTAAATATTTATGTTCTCACCACAGGTGACGTTTTGAGCCTACAAGCTCTTCATCAGACAATGATCACATACAAAGTTCAGCCCTTAAATACAGCACAAACCTGAATCACATGATCACCCACATGATCCAAAAAAAAAGGGCAATCAGGAAATCACCTCACATAAGGATAATAAACAAACACATAAATATTTACAACTTTTGGAGCTGTGGTGGTTCAATTTTCCTCTTTGTGTTTTAAGTATTTTTGTGGTTGAGCACCCACTTTGAGCCTTTCGGCCTATTGGATGTGCGCACTCTGATTGTTATATAAAGTTATATTATGGACATTTTATTACACATTTTTACTACTGCTTTTTGATATTTGCAGGTGTTGCTGAATTTTGTCCTTTTCTCCAGTTCTGATCTGTCTTGTGATATCTGATTAGAATGCACATCTGAAAGTATTCAGATTACACTACAAATTAATGAAATTTACATCATAATTACAATAAATAGTTGTTTATTGATGTGACTTACAGTGTGATTTATTTATTTATTTTAATTTCTTTTGTATACATGTTTTTGTACTGAGAAGATGACTTAGCCCTCACATAAAATATAAATGAGACAGGAAAGCAGAGGGGGAGAAACCAATCAGAACATGACACATGCTAAGTGAAACACTATTAAATGTCAATTTACATTCTTAGGTTTTCCACAAAAGGAAAAATCTTTAAGGACATTTATTCCAAGATTTTCCCGGGGACCTCCAAGTGGATCAATTTGTTCTGCGAGTTGCTGCATCTCATCATCGGTCACAGTGAACTGGTTTGGAGGTACGGTAACTCGTTCAAGCCAATGCACATGAGATACCGCTCCTGATACAGAATGACTGCCACCACCAATTAGGTCTACTGGATTAGTCTCTCCTCCAATGGAGTCTGAGGGTCTTGATGCAAATATCTCCTGCATTGCAGTACTTAGCAGCCTCTGTTGTGCCAGGCAACCCTGGACAAAGATTTGTAGAGGTGACTGGTGTCTCTCGGTTCGCAAACCATGATTGTTCCACTGGTGTGTAAAATTTGTCAAGTCTTTGTTAATTCTTGGGATGTAGACATATTGCAGAGCCCACATGTGCATTTCATTATCTACATCCACAATGCCCTCACTCTCAAGAAAGTGGAAAAGGTCATAGTACACATTTGACACCCCACGCCACAGATCGACCCAAAGTCTTTCAATCCTCTGATTGTGTGTACTTCTTCCTCTAAGAGCACTCCCTCGCTCGGTGCCTCTGAACAGGTTCATGAACAAGCACACTGCACTGTTCTCTCCACCATGGTCAGTCCTTACTCTGGAAGGGACTCTATATTTGGAAATGGCATCCAAGAAGCAGTTCATGACAGTGCTGCTGCGATTGTTGTTAGATGCACGGAGAAAGGTGACGAGCCGACTGTAGACATCAATGGCACCATGAATTACTATCCTCCATCTAAATCAACACAAATAAATAATTACTTAGTTGAGCATAACACCTGCATTAGACAACAACAACAAAATATCTGTACTTTTATGTTCTACAAAAGCACTGTTACATCCATCTTAACCTATTTTTGCAGCCATATTAATTTGTTAATGAACTGCTCAATTCTAAAATTTAGACTTTTAAAAACTTATTTACTTCAAATTTTAAATACAAATTTAGTGACTTAGTGGCATTTTTTTAAGTAACAGAAGAATAGAGTGGTTTAGGCATAATGCAATGTTTAAGATTTAAAAATAAAATTACCGTATTAGTTTGTGATTTCCATCAAGATGCCATAAAGAATTAGGTCCTGCGACACGGTAGGACCTTCTACGTAGTCGCTGAGACATTGCTCTGAGAGCTGTAGCCCTTGGGTTGACACAATGCATACTGCTCCTCACTCTGCACCTCTGATCCCGAATTCCCTCTGTCCTCAGTTGTGCTCGAACTGCCTCTGGTCCAAGTTGGTCATTTCCAGCCACTAGATCCCTAATCTTTTCATCTAAGTCTGCATTAGATACGTCTGAGTATGAGGCAGACTGCAACAGATTGAAGCACCTGGGAAAATGGATCCAAGTATTTTAACATTTAATAGGAGCGCTAAAATAAATCAAAAGTTGCAATCAGCATTTCCCTCGGGGCGGGGGGTAATACAAATATGCTTCCATTGTCCTCATTTGTAAATTGCTTTAAAAATCAAATTAAATGTTACCATCATTGTATTAGTTTTCCATGACAAATACACCTGTGAACAGGGTATCGTTTGCAGTCAATGGATATATTTATTATATAACTTACCTTAAACGTCGCTTGACTGTAGATATGGAGGTGTGTAGAATATGTGCAATCTGTGTTTCAGTGAAGCCACAAGACAACAAAAACAACAATTGATCCTGAGTAATAACATAAGACGGTGCGCCTCTGGATCCACTACGACTCAGTGGAGGTCGATATCCAGTGCTGTCTGTAGAAAAATTACAATATACTGCTTTTATAAACACTTGGGAAACAAGCAGACTTCTTAATTTTTCCAGTAGTTTGTATGTCAGAGTATGTTATGCTTAGCAAAATTACTCAAAAGAAAATAATGTAGTCAAGTAACTAGCCATCAAAATCAGACAATCTAATTGGAGTTTACTGTGAATAATTAAGATAGTTTGACGGCATTTACCTTCCTGTGCTCTCGGTTCAGAAGTTTGAATCTCCTGAATAAAATCAGATACTTCATGGATTATCTCATCTGCTGCCTGAGTATGTAGAAGCCTCCCCTTTGCCCATTCCAGGCTCCTCAACATGGTTTGAAGTCTAAAAATTAAAAGTAAATAATAATAATAAATATTAGAGCATACTTTTTGTTTTAAAAAGTATATCATGTTATGTTTTTTAAAAAGGAAGAAAAAGTAGTTTAAAGTCATATAATTGTGTTAAATGACAAAAGCAAAGAATGAGAAAAAGCAAACAAAATGTTCCTTTAGAAAGAAATATCTAATTTAGAATGTATTACACAAACTATTAGGATACACTGACAATATTTTTTTTATAGAAGCTGCATCTGAATCAGTATTTACATGCAGTGTTGGGCACATTACTTAAAAAAAGTAATTAGTTATAGTTACTAGTTACTTCTCACAAATAGTAACTGAGTTAGTAACTGAGTTACATCATTATTAAAGTAACTAATTACCAGGGAAAGTAACTATTGCGTTACTTTTTAAAAATGTTCAAATGTCAAATAACTTTGGATGCCCCCAATATTAAATACCGGTATGTTAAATTAATGAAATGGACACTAAAAAGAATAAATTACTATTAAAAAACATTGTACATTAATCTACACTATTTATCTACTGACATTTAGTATCAGTCAGTCAAGCATTATAATATAATATTATGATAATTTAATATTATATGATGATAGAACTTTAGTAATTAGAATAACCAAGTATTAATGCATGTTTGTCATCAATATAAAACGCACTAAGGATTAATGAGCTGCTGGGTTCATGAATATTAATCACGCTTTCTGCGTTCGCTCGAATTGATTTGCTGAAATCAAAACAGGGATGATAATAGGTGAGCGCCAGCCAATGAGATTGTTGTTTGCACATTAGCTCCGCCCACTACAAGAAAACCCGGCAGTTCTTAAAAGCTGAAGAATTCCGAAGGAACTTCGTTATTTTGACAGGAAAATACAACAAAGAATATCGTTTACATGTAGCGCGTCAATCCTGCATGTTATGAAAGACTCACTTGCTTTGTATCTTTTTTTGCGTGCGTGTATGTGAGAGAAAGCGACGGCGAGTCGTGCGCCTTCACAGTAGAGTTTATGGGACGTCAAATACAGCTACACTGCGCATCCATTCAGATGAACTGAAAAATTTAATTCTAATAATATAATATAGTAACGCAACATTTTATTGCAAGTAACGGTAACGGCGTTGTAACGGGGGGAACAGTAATTTGTTTGATTACTCGTTACTGAAAAAAATAACGCCGTTAGTAACGCCGTTATTTATAACACCGTTATTCCCATCACTGTTTACATGTAGGCTATGTACAGACTAAAACAGTTTGGTTATCAGCATTCTTCAAAATATCTTATTTTCCTCAAAAGAAATAAAGACATTTAGGTTTGAAACAACATTGGGGTGGGTACATGTAAATAAACAGAATTAAAATGTTTGTGAAACTATCCCCAAAATATTTTTAAAACTGAAATGATACTCAAAAATGCATAAAAAAAAACGCCAGTAGGTGGCAGTAAATGTTTAAAAATCATTGAGTCCATTTGTTCAAACAGCAGATTCATTCAGTAATGAAGAAAGGAATGCGTCCCAATGTGCATACTATCCATCCTAAATTCTATGTGATATTAGTAAATTTCAATACTATTTAGGGCAGATAGGGTGGATAGTATGCACATTGGGACGCAGACAATTGATTCAAGTGATTCATTCCTCAAAACGTGAATTCATTTTGAAATGAAACCCTGCTGTGTGTTGCTACTAGACTCTGGGTTTATATGTAATATTTCGGTTGGAAAATTGAGCAAAAACACAATGTTATGTTTAAAATACAATATTGTGGCGAGTGGGGCGGGGCCGAGAGCCGTGGGAACGGAGCGAGGCCGGTGGAGTTAATGATAATGAGCGACACCTGCGCCACTCACTGGTCTCGAGTCCCACGGAGGAGCTCCAGAAGGATAAAAGGAGGAGTGACGACGTGGAAGACGAGAGAGGACCAGGCCTGGACTTTTATTTTGTATTTTATGTGCGGCAGTCGTCCGTGAGGGGCTGCCGCTTTACTTTGGTGTTTGTTTATTTTATTAAAAACTTTGTTTAAATGTTCGCCGGTTCCCGCCTCCTTCTTCCCGATCTACGAACTGTGTTACATTGGTGCCGAAACCCGGGAGGAAGGAGGGACATGCTGTCAGAAGAGCCCTCGCCGCTGAGGGAGATCGTGGTGCTGACAAGGTCGGGCAGCACGAAGGAGCAAAGACCGCTAGTGGCTGCCCGAGGCGGTGGTGCTGGAGCAATGGAAGAACAGGTGGGACGGAAGGCTCGCTACCGTGCTCCGAGGTCGAGGAGGGGTGGCTGCTGTCCAAGAGGGAGCGGAGGAGTCGGCGCCGTTCGCCAGGAGGCCGGAGCCTGCTGCCATCCGCCATGTTTGGGGAGGAGCAGGGAACGGGGGACTCGCTGCCGGCTGCCCTCGACCGGAGGAGCCATTGCCGTCCGCCAGGAGGCGGAGGAGCAGAGCCGTCCACCAAAGAGGTCCAGTACCATCGCATGGCACCGAGAGTGAAAGCCTCTGGTTGAGGACCGAGCGGCAGTGTGTCCGGGAACCGGACCGAGATTTTTTCTTTTTTTTTCTTTTCCTCTCTTCCCTCTCTCGTCTCTGTCTCTCCTCATCCTTCCGTCTCCTTTTCTCTCGTCTCATCGGTCCTTACCCCCAGGTACGCCGCGGCCGCCGTGATCGGCTCCCCCCAGGGAGGGGGGGGGGTGGAGTAGAGCGCAGTCTCGGGAGTACCCCCCGGCCTGCGAGGGGCGATGGGGGTATGTGGCGAGTGGGGCGGGGCCGAGAGCCGTGGGAACGGAGCGAGGCCGGTGGAGTTAATGATAATGAGCGACACCTGTGCCACTCACCGGTCTCGAGTCCCACGGAGGAGCTCCAGAAGGATAAAAGGAGGAGTGACGACAGTGGAAGACGAGAGAGGACCAGGCCTGGACTTTTATTTTGTATTTTATGTGCGGCAGTCGTCCGTGAGGGGCTGCCGCTTTACTTTGGTGTTCGTTTATTTTATTAAAAACTTTGTTTAAATGTTTGCCGGTTCCCGCCTCCTTCTTCCCGATCTACGAACTGTGTTACAAATATAATTTAAAAAAATTAAATACAATATTAATTTCTTATTTATTAATGCTAATCATGTCTATCTAAACTTGACCTTTAAAACTCAGGTAAATACTTTTGGAGAATATGGACACAATCTTTACCTGTTTAATGATGACTGAAAGACATCAGGCCCCGGATTATCAGACAGTAAAAGGCGAGTGCAGTCATTTACAGTGTGTTTACTTTGCAAAATAAACGCTCTCCTTGCCATCTTCGCACGCTAGCAAACTGGATGCTCAGACTTGCCGTAGATTCCTCGTAGCCATGAGAGGTGTGTCCATGTAGATGAGCGAATAAATCTGCATCTCAAGTGGCGTGTGGCGTTAACTTAACGTTGGTCGATGTGTGGCGTTATTTTAACGCGTGCTGGCGTCTGCCGTTAACTTATCGCCTGATGGCGGTTATTTAACGCCTGGCGGCGTTATGAAAACGGCGTTTTAATATTGATACGGCGGTGAAAAGTAGGCGAATTCTGAACCATTTGGCTTTCCATAGGCAAGTGTGAAGCGTTCGAAGGTGTGGGCTCACGTTACAAAACTAAGCGACACCAGTGTCAGATGCAATATATGCAGCAGTGTTATAGTGAACAAAGGAGGCAACACTAGTAATATAATGAAACATTTACTAACAAAACACAACATCTACCTCAAGCAATGCGCTGCATTTACTATGTCTCCCGGCTCCAGGTCCTACCGCAACTCACGAGACACATTCACATCAAATGTTGATTCAGCGGTAGAGTTACACTCACTAGACACTGCACTTATTCGCAATAACAAAAGTACATTATTTGCGTGTGCTTTAAAGCCTTGCCAGTTTAACATTTAATTTGCGTGCTGTTCTGACATGTGCTTATTCAGAGCGCGTACACTGAAGCGTGTGAACACTAAAAGGCCGGTCAAACAGCACATGATTATTTAGTTATTGTCTGATTGCGCTAATACTATCAAAAACACATATAAACGCAGCTATTATGGAGCAAATTTTGTGCCAATATTCATCAAACAAATCCAGTGTTTTGCAAATAAACACAATCTGCTTTGCAAAGCAAAACTCGACTTTCAAACAAATGCAAAATGATTTGCAAATACAAAACTCTATTTGAGAGAAAATGCAGAGGTATGGACAAATATATGTATTGAGTGTTACAACTGTGAGACTCATTTGCCTTTTTATGAGGAAACTTGGCTTGTTCAGCAGTGCACTAGTTCAGTAGCGCGCACTAGTTCAGCAGCGCACTAGTTCAGTAGCGCTCTAGTTCAGCAGCGCACTAGTTCAGTAGCACACACTAGTTCAGCAGCGCACTAGTTCAGTAGCACACACTAGTTCAGTAGCGTACTAGTTCAGCAGCACACTAGTTCAGTAGCACGCACTAGTTCAGCAGTGCACTAGTTCAGTAGCGCACTAGTTCAGCAGCACACGCACACTAGTTCAGTAGCACACACTAGTTCAGCAGCGCACTAGTTCAGCAGCGCACTAGTTCAGTAGCACACACTAGTTCAGCAGCGCACTAGTTCAGTAGCACACACTAGTTCAGCAGCACACTAGTTCAGTAGCACGCACTAGTTCAGCAGCGCATTAGTTCAGTAGCGCACTAGTTCAGCAGCACACGCACACTAGTTCAGTAGCACACACTAGTTCAGCAGCGCACTAGTTCAGCAGCGCACTAGTTCAGTAGCGCACTAGTTCAGTAGCACACACTAGTTTAGCAGCGCACTAGTTCAGCAGCGCACTAGTTCAGCAGCACACTAGTTCAGTAGCACACACTAGTTCAGCAGCGCACTAGTTCAGTAGCGCTCTAGTTCAGCAGCGCACTAGTTCAGTAGCACGCACTAGTTCAGCAGCGCATTAGTTCAGTAGCGCACTAGTTCAGCAGCACACGCCCACTAGTTCAGTAGCACACACTAGTTCAGTAGCGCACTAGTTCAGTAGCACACACTAGTTTAGCAGCGCACTAGTTCAGTAGCTCACACTAGTTCAGTAGCACACACTAGTTCAGCAGCACGCACTAGTTCAGTAGCTCACACTAGTTCAGCAGCACACACTAGTTTAGCAGCGCACTAGTTCAGCAGCGCACTAGTTCAGTAGCTCACACTAGTTCAGCAGCGCACTAGTTCAGTAGCACACACTAGTTCAGCAGCGCACTAGTTCAGTAGCGCACTAGTTCAGCAGCACACGCACACTAGTTCAGCAGCACACGCACACTAGTTCAGCAGCGCACTAGTTCAGTAGCGCACCAGTTCAGCAGCGCACCAGTTCAGCAGCACACACCAGTTCAGCAGCACACCAGTTCAGTAGCACGCACCAGTTCAGCAGCGCACCAGTTCAGTAGCGCACCAGTTCAGTAGCACGCACCAGTTCAGCAGCACGCACCAGTTCAGCAGCGCACCAGTTCAGTAGCACACACCAGTTCAGCAGCGCACTGGTTCAGTAGCGCACCAGTTCAGCAGCACACCAGTTCAGCAGCACACCAGTTCAGTAGCACACACCAGTTTAGAAGCGCACTAGTTCAGCAGCGCACTAGTTCAGTAGCACACACTAGTTCAGCAGTGCACTAGTTCAGTAGCGCACTAGTTCAGCAGCACACTAGTTCAGCAGCACACTAGTTCAGTAGCACACACTAGTTTAGAAGCGCACTAGTTCAGCAGCGCACTAGTTCAGTAGCACACACTTGTTCAGCAACGCACTAGTTCAGTAGCACACACTAGTTCAGCAGCGCACTAGTTCAGTAGCACACTAGTAAGAGAGTCAGTCAGAGTTAATGACCTGATTACACTAAAACACTCAAAACTAGCACATCAAAATAATAGAAGAATGCAAATTATGCAGAATCTTAATAACATGATGGACGCGCACCTAATTTGTGTTTGATTGTGTGTTTTTTTTTTAAATCTTTTTGCGAACTTTGAAAGGATTTGCTTCACGTTTATACGGAAACCCAGCTACTGTTGTGAGTTTCAGAAAGCTCTTGTTTATCACGACTCAGTTTGTGATGAACAGAGACTGAAATGAGACGCACGTTTTCTGTTCCTCGTGTTTACACACAAAAACCGTTCATTAGGCTATTGTTGTTAGAAGTATTACAGTGTTACATAACCATTAACTAATTTCACAGTTCTCTATTTAATTTTCAAAATGAGTCATTGTGATTTAAACACTTTAAATGATTAAAAACACACCTTTCTTCTGCAGAATCTCAGATGCAGGAGCGCGACGCAGCCTTATGACGTCACGTCACCACAATAAAATAAATGTCCCGTTCACATGCTAAAAATAATTAAAAGTTTCTGGTTTAAATCGAAATGCTCTAATCTAAATTTAAAGCTTAAATCTAAATTCACGCTCAACTCAGGAACAATCACACCAATTACACAAACCAGACACACACATCAACAGACAATGATTTTACATTTGTATTCACACACACACACATCAAGCAGAAGCAGAGATTTTACGTGACATTCATCCTTTGCTGACTTTCTAAAGCTATGATTTAGCATTGACTAAAATAATTGTCTTTTGTTGTTAAATTTAATTTCTATGAAAAATGTTAATCTTCTAAAAAGTGCACAATAAAATCCAGCTTAAAAATGTTAAAGCTAACTTTTCAAGTAATGCTATTGAAACGACAGATCTTTCCATGTCCAGTTTAAATTTACCAAGGAGGTCTTTGCATTAAAATTATATGCTTTTGTTAGAGATGAAACATATAGTATTTGGAAACATTAATGAGAATACAAATACTTCAAATTTTCATGATCCAACTAGTGCAGTCATGATTCCTCGATTCAAATCCAGTACTCGATTTAACCCTTTTGTGTCAATTAATAAAGTTACACATAGGTCCATAGAGAACAAAAATGTCCAGAAACTGTAATAAAAATATTATATATCAATTTTTTTTTTTTTTTTTTTTACCAGCATCAGATCTAATCATAACTACCAAACTTTCATTCATTTTCAGAATTTTAACCATTTACATGTCAGTTTGTTTACATAATGCCACTGGTGGGTTTTTTTTCTATGAAAAAAATTAATTATTATTATTATTTTCCATGTACTAAATGCTAGCCAATGTCTTGGATATATTATTGACTAACAATATTAATTTTGATATGTTCCTATTTTTTGCACCATGTCAAAAAAAAAAAAAAAAAAACTACCACTTGGGTCCGTAGAGGACAAAAATGTCCATGCCCAAAAACTGTCATAAAAATACTATATATTAAGATTTTTTCCACTTTCTCCCTGCTGTTTGATGGAGGCAGATGGTGTGCGGAGGACGTTCTGTCTCGGTTTCATTTGCGGTTTTGGTATATAAGACACCACTGCTTAGTGAAAGCACAGAGTGAAGACAGGAGTTCTCTGTGCATTGTCTGCATTAGTTGTGAGGAAGCTCTGGCTTGTTCTTGTCAACGTTACCGACTATAGGACCATCTTGCTCTTCAGTGGTTCCTCTGCCAGTGCATAGGAGGTGAAGACATCACCTCAGGTCCCAGTGTTCCCCTGTAGCCCCTTTGTCTCTTCCAGTACAACCCTTTCCCCTGGTTTACCTCCGCAGGACTTCCAGGAGACTTCCCACTAGGGATGGGCGATATGGCCTAAAAAATTTATCACGATAATTTCAGGTATTTATTGCGATAACGATACCAATGACGATAATTAATAAATATATATATATATATATACACACACTAACTGGGGAAAATCCGGTCCCGTTCCACTCCCGGAAGAATTACTCCCATTCCCTCCCACTCCCGTTTTTTTTTATTATTATTATTTTTTTTTTTATTAATTTATTTTTGGCGAAATCTGTCAGTTACAGTCACAGCGTGCCCACCTTAGTTGAATAAAACCCAAAATGTAGTTTTTGTTATTATATTGAACTGAAAGCCAGTTTATGCAAAGTGTAGGCTACGTTGCACACATTAAATTTTATGTAAATCATCCATGCTAACACACACGTTTTCTATTTGAATTTTGTTCTTTCATTTGAAAGTACACATTTCACTCTCTATAGATATATTTTTCAAAGACGGAAGTTTCTCGCTCAGAGACCTAAAGCGCACCCTGTTTGCTTTAAAGCGCAACGTTTCGTTGTTATTCTGAGTGTACACAAATAAACGTAGAGTCTTTACAGATTCGAAAGATGTATATTAGGCTACTTTTATCTGTATGACCAAAAATTACGGATATTTTAAGAGCAAGTGAGCGCTCCAGCGCCTGTCCTGCAGCGAGCGTGCTATTCAGCTCCACTCTCCACACAAACACTTCAATAATGCACATTTCTCTAGGTTAACATCATATTGAGTGGCCATGTAAAGTTGCTACTACATACATCTTTCAGATGAAAAGCCATATTTGAGGTCGATGAACGATAGTGTGTATTACCACACAGACCAGCCGTTAACGATCTGTCCGTCACGGACTGCGTCATTCACTTAACCAGCCACACCAAAGCAAACAGGAGGAGAGCGAGACAGGGCAACTAGTTCCGAATTAAAATATAAAGTTTATAGTTTATTTATATAAAAGGTATATTTGTGTATAAAGTTGGGTATCATTACTATTCCCGGTCCTGCCCACTCCCGATGACATTTTTTCCTGTCCCGTCCCAATCACGTGATTCGTAGCGATTTTGTTTCCCATCCTGCGGGATTCCCGAAAAAATGTCAGCCTCTACTCCGCATCTGATTTTCTAAACCAGTTCCAAATTGTGGAGGTAGCTCCTTGCTTAACAACAAGCTCCTCCTCAGCCTCACGTCCGCCTTCCGCCATGCTTGTTTTCACTCCGCACGTGAACAGTGGATCGGTCGCGCGCAAAACTACGTCATCAACTAGACTTATCGTTATTATCGCGAGGAGACACATTTTTATCATGAGGAGAATTTTCAATGGTATATCGCAAACGATAAGATATCGCCCATCCCTATTCCCACTGTAGATTTGCATCTCCCATGACATTGCAACATCGCAGGTGACCCAAGGCTTGTGCTGGTGAAATCCACAGCGACCTCTGAAAGGGACAAGCTGCCACATATTTTTAATTCAGTCTTAGTCTTAGTCCTGTCTCAAATGTGTGTTTTAATTATTATCATGTTTTGTTAACCTTGTCCTGTTTTTGTTTAGTCAAGTTTTAGTCAGCGAAATGTCTGAGCATTTTAGTCAGGTTTTAGCCAATGAAATCTTAGTCACATTTTCATCATGCTGTATAATGGTTAAACTGATCAAAAAATAATAATAATTATAATCGCAATGATTGTTTTCATTTGAGAAATTTACTTTTGCATTTTAGGTGTTGCACTTTCTCCAGTCAGCACAACTCAATAGAATGCCCTCTCATACATTTGGTTTATTTTAACTCCTCTAGTGTACTGATTTATTATAGGCTATTAATTATATAAAGGAGCTGGGTGATGTCTTCTGTAACGAGATCAAAGCAGGACTTCACTGTGTCTGACCCGGGGTCATACCTTTGGCAGGACAGTAGCGCAGCGTCTCAGTGTGAACAGAAGACCAAACAATTTGACCATTTTTTCTGTCTCCTCTGTGTCCTCTCTCTCACTGCTATCATCAGAAGAACACGAGCTATCTGAGCGGTCAGGCGCCAGTGCAAACTCGACTTCATCATCTGATTTAGATGCATCTGAGAGCTCACGGTCAGGGGGCACAAGAGCGTCTTCTACTGTGAAACGTCTCTTCATCTTGCAAGCTATGAAATGACCAGCCCTCAAGGATCACGTTTATAGATTTTATAGAGCACCTGTGCCTTTTGTCTAACTTTGTCTCAAATCTACCAGACAAAACAAGTTACATTTTCTATTGGTGAAAACAACTGAAGTACTACATAAAAATCAAGCGCACCTTTTATCTCTGTGCAAAAACAACAAATGAAAAAGTGCAAACCAGGAATAAAAAATGTGTTTGAATGAAAAACATCTTCACTAACCTTTTTTAACTTCCTTTTGAATATTGTGTGTGAAGAGTTTGAAAGAAAGGAATTCTACTGTATTGAAAATCACAAATCATACAATTTTATTACATATAAGTCCACATTTATGCTCCACTTCCAAACAGTTGTATCTGTATCTGATTTAGAACGAGCAGAAATCTGTGAGAAACATAACAAGCCAAAGATAAAAGAACTGATAAAAATGAGCTGTTGTAGGAGTAATATGGGCAGCGCTGTGTTCGAGTCTCAGCTCCAGGTTCAGGTTCAGGCTTGTTTGCTCATTAATGACGTCATCAGCGATTAGGTTACGTTGACTAGACGTTCTCCTTGTATAACGGCACTTCTCGTGTTTATTGCCATCTTATGGTAACTCACATAATGTGTTCCTTAACTGTAAGTCGCTTTGGATAAAAGCATCTATCAAATGAATAAATGTAAATGTGTCACAATTAACTGAAACAATGCACATTTTTTTCTTACGTTTTGTGAATCTGTTAGCGTGTAGGCTTTTAAATGTATTTTTATGTATATATTTTATTCTGTTTTCTCCGTTCACAGAAGCGCAGCAAGTGTGTGATGTGAGCTTGTGTGAATCCATGTTTTACTATCCTGCAATTTTCACTGTTTTCAAAACACACAACGAGCTGCATATTACCTGCCATTCATTTACACTTAAAAAAAAAAACTTTATTTTTCAAGTCAAGTTTAAGTGTGGACTTTTACCTTCTGAGTCATTGAATTTCGGTTTATTACGACAATGAATTATATTCAATTTTAAGTGAAATTTCAATACATTCTATTGTACACTATTATTTTCAAATACACTAAATTATTATAAAATAACATTAATCACACTAAAGTTTAGCTAATATACATTTGAAATGTCTTAGAATATAATTTCAAATCATAGGAAATTATGAATCTGACAACATTACATTCTATCAGAGGTGGGAGTAAGTCCATTTTTGTGAGAATCAAGCAAGTCACTGTCAAGTCATATGTTTGATGATTTAACTGAATTTATATATTAACCACAGCTTGTGTTCTGCAAATACATACGAGCATCATGCAGCGTGTTTGTGGTGTTCGGCCAATCACAATGCACTGGGTCAGCTGGCCAATCAGAGCAGACTGCATTCGTCGGAAGGAGGAGCTTTGTAGAAAACAATGCGTTTGAGAGAAGCGGGGCATAGAGGACCTACAATAATATACAGTATTTGAAAAAGAATGTGTTTTTTGAACATTAAAGCATGTCAACATATTCTGTTACACTAAGTACACAAAATAATGATCTTTAAAATAGCATCACATGACCCCTTTAATAAATTAAAGTGTAGATCTCTTTACAACCACAAATTAAATAATAAACTACAAATGAATGAGTTTGAAATATTTAACAGTTCTTTCTAATCCTTTATGATATGAAGATCAAGATACTTGACTTTATTCATGATGGAGAATATCACAAATGCTCAGTAGTTGGTGTTATAATTCTGATCACTTTTAGATATTAACCAGAAGCTTTTTAACAATATCAGTGGTATTTATAGCTTTGATTGATAACACAATATTTTAGGGTCTTTTAAATAGTTGCTTATTAGCATGCATATTACTAGAATATTAGTCATTTATTAGTAGCAATTACGCACATATTAATTCTGCATAACCTTATTCTACATCCCTAATCCTACCCAATACCTAAACTACTTTGTTAACTATTAATGAGCAGCAAATTAGGAATTTATAAAGGAAAAAGTCGTAGTTAATAGTGAATAAGTGTTCCCTATTCTAAAGTGTTACCCTTTGATTTATCTTTTAAATGAATCCATTATCTGATTGTTTGAATGTGTTTTCTGTATGTGAATTTCTATTATTATTTTTAGCGTGTGAACGGGACTTTTATTTTGGTGTGGTGACGTGACGTCATAAGGCTGCGTCGCGCTCCTGCATCCGTGTTTCTGCTGGAGAAAGGTTTGTTTTTAATCATTTAAGGTCTTTATATCAAAATAACTCTCTCTGACAATTAAATAGAGAACTGTGAAATGAGTTAATAATGAATGCAACACTGTAACACTTCTAACAACAATAATGAACGGTTTTTGTGAGTAAACATGAACAGAAACCTTTCAGTCTCTGTTCATCACAAACACACTGTTTGCTCACTGACCGGTCATGATAAACAAATAGAGCTTAAAACACTCAAACAAAAAAAAAAGCTTGATTTCAAGTTGGTAAGATTTTGCATAATTTGCATTCTTTTATTATTTTGATGTGCTAGTTTTGAGTGTTTTAGTGTAATCAGGTCATTAACTCTGACTCTGTCTGACTCTTACTAGTGTGCTGCTGAACTAGAGCTGATTGAGACGCACACATATGGAAGCAGAATAATGACAGTAGTTTTTGAAACATAAAGCATGCTGAATTCCACAAATGGAAAAAAATATGCATTGCAATTAACAGTCCTTGTATTTTTAGGTCCTGAAATTTAACACAGTTGTTTATTTAAGCTGTGAATATTTCAATTCAAAATATTTCACACATTTTCATAATTAAAAATTCAATTATTCATATTCACCTTCCAGAATTCACTTCCAAAATGTTCAATCTGTTTAAAAATACGATGTATAATATTCGACAGGCAAATTTCTGTCATTTTATTTCACTTTCCAAATTCGCTGCCATAAATTCAGTGGTTAAAATTAGGCAGAAAAATCAGCGTTGCACATCCTGGAACCGCAGGAATAGCACCGATGCATGATCTCCAGCTGCTGTCAGCCGCTCACCTGCAGGTGGCCATATGTGGATCAAGTCATTGATTTACAAAAACTGATTTGCAGAAATGGAGCAAGCCCTAAGTAGAAGTTTTGATTATCGGGGTCAGTATAAACATGTGGAATTAAACATACACACAATCAGCGTTTCCACATCTTCGCTGTTTCCCGTAGCCTAAATGCAAGCAGCTTTCTCGACCACAAATGAGATTATAATGCTCTTTTATCCATACAGAACTAACATTACATATAAGACCTCAGATCTCAGAATACACTTTATTGATGATTATGCAAACTATATACAGGCATGCAAATGAGGTCAGAAGAACGCAACACACTGCATTTTCGTTGCTTTCCCTTACCATTGATCTAGAGTCGACAGTCCTACAAAGATTTCAATATCACGATTAGATTTAACAGTAAGCAACCACTTTATATCGACATAAAAAATGAGTTCAAAAGTGCCTAGGTGTATTGCTGCAAATGTAAACCGGAGAAAAAGCATTGACGCGCTATCGCACCCAAGGGGCCGTCTGACAGTTCCACCGACTGGGTTAAAACGACCAATGTATTTAAATTAAAATTACTTTTAACATTTAAAATAACACACTGTCAAATTGTAAAGCTTGTATTGCTCATAGTGATTTACTACAGATGAGATTTTGACAATACCTCCCTTTATTTATATATATATATATATATATATATGTACAGTACACAATTATTTACTTATAAAAGATCCCTGGAAAGGGTTTTTTTTCATGTTCCAACGGTTGTAGTACGTTGCTAGATACAAAACTGACTTACTACAGGTTCGATTTTGCCAATATCTCCCTTACGGTATGTACAGTACACAAATATATATTTTTTAAAAACTACAGTAATTCACCAAAAGGGTTTTTCATGTTCCACAGGTTGTAGTAAGTCATGAAATTTTGCCAGTATCTCCCTTACTGTATGTACAATTCACAATTGACCTATCGGTAAGCCCCGCCCCCCTTAGTTACTGTTGCTCCCTCAGACAAACAAATGGAGTTGCTCACTTCTTACAATGACAGCTACAGTGTGAAAACCATGTCCCACGATGTTTTTGCACAATTTTGGACACAAAAGGCCACCAAATGGGAATTAAATATTCAATGGAGGGATTTATAAAATATTTTACGTTAGCTAGTTTTAGCCAGAGATACCTTGCTAAAGCGCAAGATAACATTAACGTTCTGCTTGAGCATATGAAAATTGTAACTTAATGAGTGTATGACAGCCAGAAAATGAACGTTTTTGTCTTCATTTATTTAAAAAAAAAAAAAAAAAAACTTTGTGAATTACAGTAATTTCTTAAGAATAATTATATACTGTATGTGCAGTGAGGAAGATGTTGGCAAAATTTGAACTGTAGTAAGTCAGTCTGGTCACTAGTAACATTTTGGTGAATTACTGTAATTTTTTTCTTAAAAATATTTGTGTAGTGTACATACTTAGGGAAATTATTGTCAAAGGCGAGTTATGGGTAATATATTTAGTCAGTTTGAGTAAATTATTCATTTACTGTAAACATTAATTTGAATAAATTATTGGAATTTAATAATTAAATTTAAATAATTTAATAAATTATTACTTCGTTTTGTACTGTGAGGTCCCTAAAGCAGCCTAGGCAAATATCAAACCTATCGCGCTTGGTTTTCTATAGCCAAGCCGACGCTCGACACCCGACGGCCAAGTAGCATGTCCGTTCTGCGGCTTTCTCACGCACTGGTTCGCCAGCTGAACAGCCAATCAGAATGATCAAATGGCCCGACTGACCGACGAGCTCCGACGCCGATTCAACATGTCGAATCGGCCGAAAAAAAGCTGACGAGGACCAACTTCAGCCGACGCCACAGAACACACTGAGAAAACTTAGTCGGCCGACGGCCGTCCGTCGGCTTGGTGTGTACCGGGCTTATGGGATAAAAAATGGTTTGGTGAAACTTGTTAGTTGTGGGCTCATATTCTGGGCTCATCTGCTTAAATGTACATAATATACAGTAATATATTTTATTAATTAGATGCTTAATTTAATCATTTATTATCACTGAGGCAACAAACCATGTTATGTGTTTTCTTTATGGGAAATGTTTAACGTGCGCGTTCCTTAACTTGCGTTCATATCCTCCTCTGTTTGCATCATCAGTAAGATCTGAGTTTGGTCTTTTAATAGGCTTGTTGGAGATGAGCAAAATCTGCGCAGAACCGATCACTGCGAGATGCATGCCTGATTTCTTGATGCCAATCTGATTTCATGTGATTGTGTATTTAAATTATGCTTGAATATTCCCAAACACTAGGACTGTGCGATCTCTGTGAGATATGTGATTGTTGTCATATTTCTGTAAAAATCTAAAATGCATGTTTATATTAAAGTAGAAATGGATGGTAAGTATGCCTTTCGTATTAAATAGCAAGCACTTTGGGTGTCTTGTTCATCATATTTATATTTATATAAAAGCAACAGAACTGAAATTATATCACATTTATTAGCAGCACAGCACATGAGTGAGAATAACGCGATATCCGCCTTTGATCTCGTTGGTATCTGTTCTACTTCGAGAGGTCAGAACTGTCCATCTTGACTGCGCTTATTTCACTCCTCCCCTCACTGCAGCCGCCTACTCTTCAGGCGAGGCGCATCTCAAACAAGTCTAATAGCTGTTATTGTGTTAGTGCACTACTGAGCCGCGAAATGTGTTTTCTTTAACCGATTTCTGAGGGAAACAGCGTGAAACCTTTCGCGTTCATTCATATTTTACATCTGCTTAACTGTCGATATAGTTTGCATAATCATCAATAAAGTGTATTCTGAGATCTGAGGTCTTATATCACTGTATTAGCTCACTGAGGCCTGTTGTTGGGGAATCCTGGAGTGTGAGGTATGAGGGGAACCCCAGTATTACAGCACAGCGTCACACAAGCCATGATACAAAGTTGCAGAAACTAAACAACCGAAAGCAATATATGTCTTCCTCAGATGTAATGTTAGTTCTGTACTTCAGCGTTGGGTAAAAGAGCATTATAATCTCCTTCGTGGTAGAGAAAGCTGCTTGCATGTAGGCTACAGGAAACAGCTAAGATGTTGATTTAAACATACACACAATCAGCTTTTCCACATGTTTATACTGACCCCGATAATCAAAACTTCTACTTAGGGCTTGCTCCATTTCTGCAAATCAGTTTTTGTAAATCAATGACTTGATCCACATATGGCCACCTGCTGGTGAACGGCTGACAGCAGCTGGAGATCATGCATCGGTGCTCTACTGCTATTCCTGCGGTTCCCGGATGTGCAACGCTGAATTTTAACCACTGAATTTGTGGCAGTGAATTTGGAAAGTGAAATAAAGTGACCAAAATTTGCCTGTCAAATATTATACATCGTATTTTTAAACAGATTGAATATTTTGGAAGTGAATTCCGGAAGGTGAATATGAATTGTTGAATTTTTAATTATGAAAATGTGTGTGAAATATTTTTAATTGAAATATTCACAGCTTAAATAAACAACTGTTAAATTTCAGGACCTAAAAGTGCAAGCCCTGGAAATACAAGGCATTAAAATGCAAGCACTATTAATTGCAATGCATCTTTTTTCGATTTGTGGAATTCAGCATGCTTTGTGTTTCAAAAACTATTGTCATTATTCTGCTTCCATACACACAGAGATCTGTCTGTTAATTATTCTCCTCTTAAACACACAGAGAAACTCCTGCTGAAGCACACTGTTATAAAGATGGAGTTTATTAAAGAGGAGAGAGAAGACCTGAAGATTGAAGAAGATTTCAGAGTCAAACATGAAGATACTGAGCAACAACAAACAGAGATGATGTTTATTATAGAGGAGAGTGAAAACGTGATAATTGAAGAAAATACTGAGCAACAAACAGAGATGATGTTTATTATAGAAGAGAGTGGAGAGGTGATGATTGAAGAAAATACTGAGCAACAAACAGAGATGATGTTTATTATAGAGGAGACGATTGAAGTCAAACATGAAGATACTGAGGAACAACAAACAGAGATGATGTTTATTAAAGAGGAGAGTGAAGACGTGAAGAATGAAGTCAAACATGAAGATACTGAGGAACAAACAGGTCAGTTTCATCAGTCATTCTGTATAATATCTCTCTTTATCTCACACATTAAATGATGATAAACAGTAAATAGCCAAAACAAAACAAGTATTTTGTGTAACATTAAGCCCAGTATCTACTTCTGAATTAAAAACAATGAAAACCATTATTTCTATCGCTTAGTTTCGCAACAGTATCTGAGTCAATGACGTGACGCTAATTTTTTGTCCATATGGTTTAATTAAATTTAAAAGTAGGGATGTTCGTTTTAACCGTTAACCGACCGTTAAGAATTTTGACCGATTAATACAATCAGTTAAACGGTTTAAAGTCACTTATTTTATTTATTTATTTTTTTCAGTAATTTATCAAGTTATTTTAAAAGGTTTAATGCATGGTTAAAATGAGCTACGCATATAAAAAAATGTTTTTTAGAGAGAAAGAAAAAAAAAAAAAACATAAGTCGCCTATAAGACGCATTTTATTATTTCATTCAGAAATAGGCCGACGCGAATTACAAATATTATAATAAACACTGTAAACATAGCTATGCTATTTTAGTTCCCCTCACTCCACAACAGATCCTTTCAATTAACAGTAGGCTATTTAGAAAAGAACAAGAATTAAATTATATTATATAGCGCTATAGCGACAAACCAAAACGAATTAAGGCTAAAACGAAACTGAAACCAATGTTGGGTCTCTCGTTCGACACAAAATCAAATGTTTCCGTATCCGCGATGTATTTGAATGCCAAAATATTATTTACCTTTTATGTAGCTATAGGCCTACTTCACTCGCGTTCCAATATCCACGTAAAACAAAATGTTTTGCATAACTTCACGGCGGTACGGTGATCACGCTTAACGGCACAGATTTTACTACATATTTAAACTGAGCAGTGTTTTTTTTTTTTTTTCTTCATATGTTTGACTGATTGTTTTTTTTATAATGATAATGAACAGGCTGCATTGTCAAGGTAGAATGCTAAACTGTGTGCGTCGCTGGAGATTTTATTTTTTTTTTTTCCTTCTAACAGTGGAAGCACTCCTTTTAGTCATGAAGATAATCGGAATTGTAAAAGGGTTAGGGTTGTTTGCTGCTTTTTGTGCATGTAAAATTAATCCCCGGAAAACAAATGTTAGTATTTTTAAAGGGTCACAGACACTTATTCTTTCTAATTAAATTTTAGTTCTAATTTAAAATAATCTTGTTGGTTAACGGTTAATAATCGGTTAACGAGCGTCGGTTGTCGGTTAGGAAAAATAACCGAAATGAACATCCCTATTTAAAAGGGTTAAAATTTCAAAATAAATGTGCAAATTAATTGCATACATTCTCTTTCTTTGTGGACCAAGTCTAAAATTTCTGGTTTTAATTCATTTTGAGGGAATATTTTGGGGATAATTGCAAAAAATGTCAATGCGGTGTAACCGTAAAAACTTTGTACCAAATAATTGATCTTTTTTTAAAAAAAGGTGAAATTCTCAATAAAACACCAGATCAGACAGTTTGGCTTAATCTTACATTAGTACTATTTAATAGTAAATAAAAGTAAATGCAGCACCATTGTTCTGAATATTCTAATTAATTTGGGGAATTATGGGAGTCAAGTCAAATTCCTTGAGTGTCAAGGCGGTGTAACCATCATTCAAGGAGCCGTTTTGTTAATATTTTGCAAGAAGGTCATGTGACAGGAAATTATATCACAGAGAAGGACCTCTGGTGATACTAACTGCTGTATGCCAAGGTTAACAACTCTCTTTAAAGTGTGAGATAATTTGACATTTTTAGGGTACGGTTAGGTATTCTTAGGAATACATTAATTCATCATTATTATGAAAATGAGTTAACTTTAAAAATTACATTTGAAATATTCCCACCAAGGCCATGGACAACCCTCTACAATGCAAGTAAATCACTCGCATATGCAACTAAATTTCACACTGAGCGACTAAATGATGTCTGATATTAGCCACTGGCTAATAAATTCTCAGATTTCACTCGCCAGTGTGCGAGTTGGAGGCTAAGTATATAAATTTAGCACAGATATGTTATAACTCGCCGAACACTCTGACTGAGCGCTTCAGAGTTTCACTCTCAGTCAAGCGATCTTCCCTAACCTCTGCAGGGAAGGGACCAGACTCAAGAGGAAGAGCTCATCCTCTGAGCGTGGAGGCGGCGCTGGAGCTACAGGTTCGGAGTGCTTCTAGGAGCTGCTGCTCCACCTCCGATGGCTGCTCCCTAGGCCTAATCGCGTCACTACTAGAGCAAGCTACTGATTGGTTAATGCTGCGTGAATATTTGCCGAAATTCAGATTTTTCAACTCGCGCAAATCACGCGTTATGCACGTCAAACGCTCAATTCGTGCAGCAGGATGTCTATCGCATCTTTGCATTGCATTGAAAAATCAAGCTTAACGCTTCATTCGCGTCTGGTGTGAATGCGCCATTACGGCTCCGACACGGCCACTCAAGTCAATGCCTGGGTTTATACCAGCCGCACCACGCACGTTTCTGAAGAAAGAAGTGGCTCTCTGCGCTGCTTCGCTAAAGATTAGCGCCTAGCCCTATTTTTGATGGATTATAATAATAATCGCCTTGCTATCATCGTAGGCATCAGCAGCAGGCGATATCTCTGACTATCATTGATACACGATACTATCGGCACAACCCTAGTGCTGTTGCGCTTTGGGCATCCTAAGTTCGAGTCTTGCCTCGTGAATCTTTCCCAATCCTGTCCCCTTTCCTTCTGTCCCATGTCTCTTCCTTTCGTTTTTAAACTTTCAATAAAGTAAAAATGCCTTGAAAATCTTTATATCTAACATGCTGTTTCATAACCTTGTCTTTTGGTAGGATATAGGACCTAGCATACATGTTGGATTTTTTCATGTCTGTTGCTTTGTACAAATAAATGAGTGTTAACTTGTTTTTGTTTATTTTCACGTTAGACCTGATGCCACTGAAAGAGGAGAGTCGAGACCTGAATGAAATGGAAGAAAACAATCAGGATGAGAAATGCCATGATATCATGACTGGGGGAAAATCTTTGAGTGACTCGCAGACTCATGAAACAGAAACTAGGAGCCTTAAAGGCCAGAAGAGAGTACATGCTAAAGAGAAACCCCATGCCTGCCAACAGTGTGGGAAGAGTTTTACAGCAAAAGGAAGTCTTAACATTCACATGAGAGTTCACACTGGAGAGAGGCCTTACTCCTGTCAAGAGTGTGGGAGGAGTTTTGCACTAAAAAAAGATCTTAAATGTCACTTGAGAGTTCACACTGGAGAGAAGCCTTACTCCTGTCAACAGTGTGGGAAGAGTTTTGCACAAAAAGGAACTCTGAATACCCACATGAGAATTCACACGAAAGAGCGCCCTTTCACCTGCCAACAGTGTGGGAAAAGTTTCAGTCAAAAAGAAAGCCTTGAAATCCACTTAAAAATCCATGCTGGAGAGAAGCCGTTCAACTGCCCTGAGTGTGGAAAGAGTTTTGAACTGAGAAATACCCTTAATGTCCACATGAGGACTCACACTGGAGAGAAACCTTACTCCTGCGACCTGTGTGGGAAGAGCTTCACACGAAACGAAACATTTAAGGGTCACATGGCAATTCACAAGGGAGAGAATCCTTTTGATTGTGATGAGTGTGGAAAGAGTTTCCGATATAAAAGAAACCTTAAGCAGCACATGAGGATTCACTCTGGAGATACATGTTTCATTGAAAGGAATCGCCTTAAGAATCGTGTACGACGTCACATTGCAGAGAAGCTTCACACATGCCCTCACTGTGAAAAGGGTTTCACAAAACGAGCAAAGCTGGAGGAGCACATAAGAATTCACACTGGAGAGAAACCTTTCACCTGCCCTCAGTGTGGAAAGAGCTTCACGATTAAAGGAAACCTTAGGATTCACATTAGAGTTCACACTGGAGAGAAGCCTTACAAGTGTCCTCAGTGTGAAAAGAGTTTCAAAAATAACACAAGCCTGAAACGACATTTGCAAACTCATTCTGTAAAGATAATTCTGATTTCCATAGTATGACCAAGAGGTTTAGAAAAAGGAGGCAATAGAAAATGTTTATCTTTTAGAAAACAATGTTACTTTCACACACCACAGCTGAAAGTGAACTTCATCTGATTTAACTTTTTGACTACTATTTTTTTTTTTTTTTTTTATTATATTTTTTTATATCCTTTATCTTTTTATTCTTCACCTGACTATCTTCTTTGCTATGGTTTCAAATATTAAGCAGACACCCTTTAATTTAGTCCAGGGGATGGCAACCAATAGAGAAAACTGCATACCAATGTTCGTTTTGAGGTCCTCTGCACAATCTGACCTGTGTTGCAGCCTGGAATTGAACTGCTGGTTCAGCTATTGTCCTTTTGCATTATTACACACTATTTTACCTATTTAATACTGTAAAGTTGCTTGTACACAATCTGTATTGTAGCATTTGGACTAATCCAACACACAATTGTTCATTAGATTTAACAAATAAATTTTTCATTAGATTAACAAATAATCACAGACCCCTCACCCAATAAACATACTGAGTGCCAGGATGTCTGTGAAGGACTCCAGGCCCCTGGTTACCATGGCAAGCCAGATCAGATAAACTTTTATGACCTAAAAGTATGTAGAGAGAATCTTCCCCCCTACCCAATTCTCTCTAAAACAGATGCATACTGCTATAGAAAACGACTTATTTCATTAATTCATGGACAAAGTTTCCTATGACCTTACTATCTTGCATATCACCAGGTCATTGTGTATGATTAATACCTTCTTGTATATGGTCTTTTGTATTGTATACTGTTTTATGCATGCTTATGATAGAACCACTCGTTCATGTAATCTTATCTATGCCATGTTTAGTATCTATGAATTCATCTTCTGATGATCTAAATGAGAGAGTATATTATATATTGGTATATATGCAACACATTAGTGTTCTAAGAATCTTTAGTAGTTTTTGCATTGACACGAAGTTGAATAACATACGCAAATTACAATGTTCGGAGACAAAGAGTCTTAAATTTTCCCTCCTGTAGTGCAAGTCACCATTGGCTCTTTGACCCCTGAGAGGTGTGACCTCCACATAACATAAAAGGCCTCACTTCAGTGATCCATCTAGCTTTTGGTCTCTTCACTCGTCTCTCATCACCTTCTCGTCTTCTAGTGACACAGTCCCAGAGCCGGCGCAACCACACCTGGCTGGCCTTGACACCGAGTTTTAGCTTCTTTTATATTCTGAGAAGATGAGGATATGAGCTAGAACTCTCCTGGAACCCTTAAGTGTGCCAGGCTTCGGCCTCGACTTTCCATTCAACCAAAGATCCTCGGATCTCAGCAGATGTCTCTCTTAGCTCTTCTTCACTTCCTACCTGGGAAGAAACTCCCAATCACCATCGAGTCAGGACATCTTTGGAATACATCACTCTTCAAACCCGGCAGAACCTGATCGCAAGTCCAAAACCTTGACACCATCAAGACTTTCATCACTCACTCAGTCAACGACCAAGGCAATGCAAGTATCGTACATTTAACTAAACAAACAGAGGTTTAGTATGAGCTATAGACCCTGTTATAAACGGCGCTGATGGTTTTACTCCGGTGGTTAACTGACTCGTTTCATAGCTTCATTCTCTGGTTTCCTGATGGTTTCATCCATCAAGTCTCATCTGCTCTTTCCCCATGTATGAGTGATTGTATGTTTGTTTGCTTAGATTAGTTATATGTGTTGGTGTTTAGTTAATAAAACTTTTGTGCACAAATTACATGAGTTTCTGGTCCTGCTTGTGAATGTCAATGTCAAGTTTATTTCTGTAGCACAACTAAACACAACATGTTTGTGCTTTACACCAATACAAAAGACAGTAGAAATATCAAATTATAAATCATAAAAACAAATGAACACACAGTGCACTACATTTCATCATTGACCATATACCAGTTCAAACAAGTACGTTTTTAACCTAGATTTAAAAACAGATACAGATGGAGCAAATCTAATACTGGAGGGTAGTGCATTCCACAATCTGGGAGCCGCTACTGAGAAAGCACGATCACCCCTACTTTTCAGCTTTGATTTTGGAATACGTAGCAATCTCTGATTAGACGACCGGAGAGACACAACTGGACAATGTTCAGACAGTAAATCCGAAAGGTAAGGAGGAGCCAAACCATTTAAAGATTTGAATACTAAGAAAATAAGGGTTACGTGTAAAAGAGCATTATAGTTATTTTGTTGGGGCCCCGTACCTGAAATTTGCTTTGGGCCCCCAAATCACTAAGTCCGCCCCTGCTCAAGGACCAAGGCAGGAAACACAAAAACCTCATAAATGTTCTCCCTGGTGACAACTGAATGAGCAAAAAGTTCATCATTGGAATCATTGGCAAAGACTGGTTGAGTTCACAACTAGATTCATTGACTGAAACCGGACAGAGTTCAAAATCTGGCTCATTTACGTAAACTGGAGAGACAGACAGTTCATAAACCGTTCCTTTAGCACTGACAGGGGTAATGGTACAGACATGGAGTGCATCTGTAGTTTCTGAGCTCACGACAGGCAGGGTTTAGAGTTCAAAGGTGGGTCTTTGGGCTGTGACAGGGCTACTCAGGTAAGGTTTCTGGGGTCGTAACTGGACTAGTGGGGCAAATAAGTTCATAGATTGAAACTGGACAGGAAGATGGTTCAAAAACAGACTCGTTAACTGAAATCAGATAAGCAGACAGCTAAACACAGGATGTATTGACTGGTATAGGGTGAACAGACTGTTCAAAATCAGATTCATTTGTAAGGATCCACCCGCCAGTCCAAAAAGTGGAATGGTCGAAGGTTTAATGCATACTCGCTCTTTTACTAGAGCTTCTGAATTTATCAGGATTTAGTTTAAATTTTAGTCTAGCTCCGTATTCAATTTGACTCCAATTTTAAGTGATCACTAAGTTTAGGCACAAGTTTAGGACAAGGATTTGCAGACGGCCTCTATAGCCGTGACAGGACAGGACAGACGAGGAGTTCATTAATCTCGAAGATCTGGGTGCAACAGACAGGACGTGACGAGACTCTGGACGATCAACTGAGAGATCAAGCCTCCAGACCCCCTACAAAGTTTATATTCCGCACTATGTCACCTTTTTGATCTCTTGTGAGTTTTTAAGTATGGATATACCTGTTGAGCTGTATTTCATTACTATTTAGAGGAAATTATTTTAACCATTTTTATGTAAGTTTTTCATTCAGACAAAATAAATAGTTTCAAACCCATCAGTGTAATTGTCACGAATCTGGTCTGCACTCCCGGTCATTCACCACTAGAGGTCACCACATGGACTTTCACACCACACATCACATGGACTGCATTTCCCATCAGCCATCTCACCAATCACACGCACACAGCTGTCACCAATCACTCATTGCACTAATCACACAGCATCACTATCACACACACTATTTCTACCCTGGACTTTCTCTCCCTCGTGGCCAAGGATTGTATGCATTGTCGCTGCCCTACAGAGCCCCGTTAGTTTTCCTTGCCTTGCCTAGCCTTGCCTTTGTTGTTTTATCGTGTTTTCCCCTGCCTGGACTATCGCAGACGTTTTGGACTACCTCTCCTGTCTCGCCCCTCTTGATACTGTTCGCTGTCGCCTGACCCACGCCTGTTTCAGTTTACTCTTTGCATTGCCTTTATATACCTGTTTGCCATTGTTTGACCCTGCCTGTTTGACCACGTCTCTGTTGCCAATAAAGTCTGCAAATGGATCCGCACGCCTCTTGTCTCGTCAGCCCCGTAACAGAATACTCGGCCGCACAAGGATCCAGCGGCTTTTCACGTGGACATTGGCCAGGTATGGACACTGCGAGACAATTATTACCCCTCGAGCAGGGCTTGCGATCGCTCGAGGATTACATACAAGAGTACTTAGATTTAGCCTATTTTTCTGATCTGCCGGACTGTGTACTCATAGACTTCTTCTGCGAGGGCATTAACCAGCCGCTCAAATCGCAACTAATTCGCGAGGGTCCCCGTTTGTCTTTAAGTGATTTTATGGACTATGCTCTATTAACTGTGGGTTCTTCGTTCACTGTGGGTGTCGCGGAGGAACGTGACACCGCACTCAATTGTGTGATCTCAACCGCGCATGAGCACGCTCACAAAATGGCGGTGACAGCGGAGCCCGTTCACAAAATGGCGGCCACAACAACACCCTGTCATGTTCCTGCTGCCAGCCATGAGCCCAGTCAAGTCACAGTTGATGCCAGTAATGAGTCAAGCCAAGTCACAGCTTCTCTTCGTGAGTCAAGCCAAGTCACAGATTCTCTTCGTGAGTCAAGCCAAGTCACAGCTTATTTTCATGTATCAAGCCAAGTCACCGTTGATCATCATGAATCAAGCCAGGTCAAAGCTGATCTTCACGAGTCAAGCCAAGTCAAAGCTGATCTTCACAAGCTAAGTCAAGTCACCGTTGATCGTCACGAATCAAGACAAGTCAGAGCTGATCTTCATGAGCTAAGTCAAGTCACCGTTAATCGTCATGAATCAAGCCAAGTCAGAGCTGATCTTCACAAGCTAAGTCAAGTCAAAGCTGATCGTCACGAACCAAGCCAAGTCAAAGCTGATCTTCACAAACTAAGTCAAGTCACCATAGATCGTCACGAATCAAGTAAAGTCAAAGCTGATCTTCAAGAACCAAGTCAAGTCACGGTTGATGTCAGAGAGTCAAGCCAAGTCACAGTTGGTCGTCATCAACCGAGTCACGTCTCAGCTGATCTCCTAATGTCAAGTCACGCCACGGCTGTCCGTCCAGAGTCACAGCAGCACGTCACGGCTGTCCGTCCAGAGTCACAGCAGCACGTCACAGCTGTCCGTCCAGAGTCACAGCAGCACGACACAGCTGCTCGTCCAGAGTCACTTCACGTCTCAGCTGATCTCCTAAAGTCAAGTCGCGTCACAGCTGCTCGTCCAGAGTCACAGCAGCACGTCACAGCTGCTCGTCCAGAGTCACAGCAGCACGTCACAGCTGCTCGTCCAGAGTCACAGCACTTCACAGCTGGTCTCCTAAAGTCAAGTCACGTCTCCGCTGCTCGTCCAGAGTCACAGCGTCACGTCTCCGCTGCTCGTCCAGAGTCACAGCACTTCACAGCCGATCTCCTAAAGTCAAGTCACGTCTCCGCTGCTTGTCCAGAGTCACAGCGTCACGTCTCCGCTGCTCGTCCAGAGTCACAGCGTCACGTCTCTGCTGACCTTCCAGAGTCGGGTCACGTCCGGGCTGACACACTCAGATCACCAAGGTCAGTCTTTCATTATCCCAGTCTGATATCCAGTGTGAGGGATTCACCGCTGGTGTCTGCACGCACAACTGTTATCCCCAAACCCACTCACTCTAGCCCTCCTGTTCCTGAACTGATTCCCCTGTCTGAAACGCTTCCCCTGATGGGGATTGCATTTTGGTGTGTTTGGGCTGCATACACCACCACAGAACTCCCAGAGGTGGTGGCGTCCACTATGGTGTCTCTAGAGGTGGCGGCTGACGCTGCAGAACCTCCTGAGGTAGTGGCGCTCACTGCTGTGTTCCCTGAAGTGATGGTGCCCGCTGCAGTGTCTCCAGAGGTGGCGGTACATGCTGCAGAACCTCCCGACGCGGCGGTGCTCACTTCAGCTCCTCGTATGGTGGTGGCGTCCAGCAATGAACTCTCCCTGTGTCCTGTGTTTACCACTGCAGAACCTCCAGAGGTGTCAGCGGTATCTGTCAATGAACACTCATTCTGTTGTGTTACGGTCGAAGAGACCATTACTGAACTCTCCCTGTGTCCTGTGTTTACCACTGTAGAACCTCCAGAGGTGGCGGCGGTATCAGTCAATGAACTCTCGTTCTGTCCTGTCACGGCTATGGAGGCTGTCAATGAACTCTCGTTCTGTCCTGTCACGGCTATGGAGGCCGTCAATGAACTCTCGTTCTGTCCTGTCACGGCTATGGAGGCCGTCAATGAACTCTCGTTCTGTCCTGTCATGGCTATGGAGGCCGTCAATGAACTCTCGTTCTGTTCTGTCACTGCTATCAGAACTAACTATGAACTTCCTGTGTTCCCTACCTCAGTCCTTGTGTCTGTGCATGTTCTGTCTTCTCCCTGTGTCTCCGTCCTCCCTAGGTCCCAGGCTCTGCTGTGGGTTCCTGATCCGTCGTGGTGGGCTCAAGTCCCGTTTGGTCCGCCCTGGTGGGCTCAAGTCCCGTCTGGTCCGCCCTGGCGGGCTCAAGTCCCGTCTGGTCCGCCCTGGTGGGCTCAAGTCCCGTCTGGTCCGCCCTGGTGGGCTCAAGTCCCGTCTGGTCCGCCCTGGTGGGCTCAAGTCCCGTCTGGTCCGCCCTGGTGGGCTCGTGTTCTGTTGGCTCTGCCCTGGTGGGCCCCAGTCCAGCCTGCTCCGCCCTGGTGGGCTCCAGTCCCGTCCACTCTGCCCTGGTTTCCTGCTCTGCCGGCTCTACCTCGGTCCCAGATCACTCCCCTGCCACAAGGACCTGGCCCTCCATCCCTCCCCCTGTTCCGCCTCCGCTCCACCTCCCTCCTGGATTATAGACTGTGTGGAGCGTCTGGAAGCCGCTCTTTGGGGGGGGGCTCTGTCACGAATCTGGTCTGCACTCCCGGTCATTCACCACTAGAGGTCACCACATGGACTTTCACACCACACATCACATGGACTGCATTTCCCATCAGCCATCTCACCAATCACACGCACACAGCTGTCACCAATCACTCATTGCACTAATCACACGCACACCTGATCACACAGCATCACTATCACACACACTATTTCTACCCTGGACTTTCTCTCCCTCGTGGCCGAGTATTGTATGCATTGTCGCTGCCCTACAGAGCCCCGTTAGTTTTCCTTGCCTTGCCTAGCCTTGCCTTTGTTGTTTTATCGTGTTTAACGTTTTGGACTACCTCTCCTGTCTCGCCCCTCTTGATACTGTTCGCTGTCGCCTGACCCAAGCCTGTTTCAGTTTACTCTTTGCATTGCCTTTATATACCTGTTTGCCATTGTTTGACCCTGCCTGTTTGACCACGTCTCTGTTGCCAATAAAGTCTGCAAATGGATCCGCACGCCTCTCGTCTCGTCAGCCCCGTAACAGTAATTATTTACAGTCACTGCCTCTTTAAACAAAACAAAGAGAAATTTGATTTTATTTATTGCCTTTATATTCTATGGAGAAAGTATGGATATTTATTCATCATAATAAGGATCAAGTTTTAGTTAACAAATTAAAGTGTAAATCTCTTTACAACCACAAATTAAATAATAAACTACAAATGAATGAGTTTGAAATATTTAACAGTTCTTTCTAATCCTTTATAATATGAAGATCAAGATACTTGACTTTATTCATGATGGAGAATATCACAAATGCTCAGTAGTTGGTGTTATAATTCTGATCACTTTTAGATATTAACCAGAAGCTTTTTAACAATATCAGTGGTATTTATAGCTTTGATTAATAACACAATATTTTAGGGTCTTTTAAATAGTTGCTTATTAGCATGCATATTACTAGAATATTAGCCATGTATTAGTAGCAATTACACACATAGTACATGACCTTATTCTACATCCCTAATCCTACCCAATACCTAAACTTAACAACTACCTTACTAACTATTAATAAGCAGCAAATTAGGAATTTATAGAGGGAAAAGTCATACTTAATAGTGAATAAATGTTCCCTACTCTAAAGTGTTACCCTTTGATTTATCCTTCAAATGAATCCATTAGCTGATTGTTTGAATGTGTTTTCTGTATGTGAATTTCTGAGTCATTCCACGAAACCGGTACGATTTGAGTCCCTCTGACCTTTTTAAGTGTATTTTATCTACTGGGTCACCAAAATCTATTTTTAGAATATTTTTGTATTAATTGAAATGTCTCCTTTAATAAGGTTTAAAAACATGACATACATTTTATCTATATATTAGAAATAATCTTGTTTTTTTTTCAGTTGACACCACCTATTTTGTCATGTCCCTCATGGCCTTCTATGAAAGTGTGCTTGGGATATGAATAATAAAATTAGAAAAAAGTCCATACATTTTGCTATTCTCATGAATATCTATCTGTGCTTTTTTGCTGGTAATGTTTTTTTTCTAAGTAAATTCATGATTATTCAATAAAATCATATTATTTAGTTCCGTACCTCAGTAACCCCTCAACCCCGTTACACAAATCATTCTCCCCCCATAAAAATAATGAACTGATCCTTATGTGACATCATTAACAGAGAGTGACATCATATAACTCTTCTGAACAACATTGTGAGAAGACATAGGCAAGTTACTACCTTCTTTTATAACTATAACATTATTAATATTGTGATAGTCAAGCTTAACGACTCAACCCCGTTACATCAAATAAAGATAGAAAACAATTACTTGTGAAAACAATCTTTGTTATTTTAACAATATACATGATTTCTTAATATCATGCATACCATGTACTCTCCTGTTATTCACTACGTTTATGGAAGGGGCCGTTTTGAGCAAAAAATCACAACCCCGTCACATTCAACCCCGTTATTTATTTGATCATAACGGGGTTGTGAGATTGTGATGGGGTTGTGTTTTTAACACTTTGGTTCTGAAGTTATCCAGTAATTTAAATGAATTATTATATTTGATCAAGAATCTTATACCACATGCATATGTTGAATGTAGTAATGTTCATGTCAAAGCTATGTGTGTGTACGTGTGTTCTGCCTAGATTTTCACATCTCAGTGTTAAGTAAATTCTACAAACAATACCTCATAATGACAACGTGAACGAAGTTTATTTGAAATCTTTGCAAATTTATAAAAAAAAAAGAGAAAAACACACAACACGTGCATAAGTATTCACAGCCTTTGCTCAATACTTTGTTGAAGCACCTCTGGCAGCAATTACAGCCTCAAGTCTTTTTGAGTATGATGCTACAAGCTTGGCACATCTATTTTTGGACCGTTTCTCCCATTCTCCTTTGCAAGACCTCTCAAGCTCCATCAGGTTGGATGGAGAGCGTCGGTTTTCAGATCTCTCCAGAGTTGTTCAGTCGGGTTCAAGTCTGGGCTCTGGCTGGGCCACTCAAGGACATTCACAGAGTTGTCCCGTAGCCACTCCTTTGTTGTCTTGGCTGTGTGCTTAGTGTTATTGTCCTGTTGGAAGGTGAACCTTCTGTCCAGTCTGAGATTCTAAATCATTATCATTAATGCGATCTCAATATTTTGGTGCACTGAGCTTTTCTTCTACTCTGACAAGTTCCTCAGTCCCTGTCGCTGAAAAACAGCCCCACAGTATGAGATTGTTTCCAGCACACTTTACTTTTTGGATGGTACTTTGCAGGTGATGAGCAGAGCTGGTTTCCTTCAAACATGATGCTTGAAATTGAGACCAGAAATTTATCAGACCAGAAAATCTTGCCAGAGGGTTCTTTAGGTGCTTTTTTGCAAATGCCAGGTGTGTTTTCATGCGTCTTCACTGAGGAGAGGATTGAGTCCTTCCACATTGTCATAAAGCCCAGATCGTTGGAGTGTTGCAGTGATGATTGTCCTTCTGTAGGTTTCTCCTATCTCCACATATGATCATGGAGGTGGAGGATGATCAGGTTCTTGGTCACCAGTCTAACCAAGGCCCTTCTCCATCAGTTGCTCAGTTTGGCCAGGAGCTCAGCTCTAGGAAGAGTCCTGGTTGTTTCAAACTTCTTCCATTAAGGGTAACAGAGACTACATGCTTCTGTGAACTTTCAATGCCACAGAATTTTTTCTGTACCCTTCGCCAGATCTGTGCCTCGATACAATCCTGTCTCAGAGGTCTACAGACAATTCCTTGGACTTCATGGCTTGTTTTGTGCTCTGACATGGACTGTTCCTTTCCAAATCATGTCCAATCAACTCAATTTACCACAGGTGGACTCCAATCAAGTTGGATGATCATTGGAAACAGGATGCACCTGAGCTCTATTTTGAGTGTCATAGCAAAGGCTGTGAGTACTTATGTACATGTAATTTTTTTTTTCTTTCCTTTTTTTTTTTTTTAAATAAATTAGCAAAGATTTCAAAAAACTTCTTTCACATTATCATTATGGGGTATTGTTTTTAGAATTTTGTGGAAAATAACTGAATCCATTTTGGAACAAGTTTGTAACATAAAATGTGGAAAAAGTGAAGCACTGTGGATATTTTCCGGATGCACTGTACAGGGGTGTTGTATGTTGGTGGAAAACCAGAGCCTGTGTGCTTCAGCACCATCTACATGTGGAGATCTTGAAAGAGGTGTGGGCCAGATATTGAATGCCACACAAGTTATTTGTTTTATTTTGATGACCTATTCAGTCTGCAGTCTGTTTTTTCTGCAGTCGGGTTAATAAAACTCAGTTCAGTTGCAATTTATATCTGTTGTTTTTCTTGGTCACATAATTAAATATAGTGTTTATAGAAAATCTTACAGTGAATTTGAGTAAAAAACAACTATTTATATGTTAAGCTGTATTCGTCTCTTCAACTCCGTTGCCATCTTCAACCCCGTTACCCTAGTCTCAACCCCGTCACACCTACATTTTTTTAAATTATTTTTTTAAGTTTATGAAAAAGTAATTTAATGTTTGTTGAACTCAGTCTGAAATGTTCAGAGCAATCATAAGAATACTGATTTTAGTTCAAATTCTGAAGTTAACCCACTTCTTTTATCAAAAATGATGAGGTTGCTGTCACATAAAATTCAATTTCAGGCTTTAGTATAGCAAAAGTGTGAGATTTTATGTAACTTTTATATTTGCAAATACTGAATTAGTGTGAGGGACATCTGATTAATAGGAAAATGTTGATTTCATTACAAATACATTTTATAATCATATTCAGAGAGCTCCTATAGTGTCCGTAACGGGGTTGAAGATTAATAGTGCCCATATCTTAAAATAATGACCAATAATAATAGGGATTTGATGCCTGAGATGGGAAAATATTTTTTCAGGAAGTTAAATATGCCATTAATGCTGTGGGGTGTTCAGAAAAGTAATATTTTTTGGTAAAAAATCTAAAAATGTGTGAGTCCAAATCGTACCGGTTTCGTGGAATGACTCTTCTATTATTATTTTTAGCGTGTGAACGGGACTTTTATTTTGGTGTGGTGAAGTGACGTCATAAGGCTGCGTCATGCTCCTGCAACCGTGTTTCTGCTGGAGAAAGGTTTGTTTTTAATCATTTAAGGTCTTTATATCAAAATAACTCTGACAATTAAATAGAGAACTGTGAAATGAATTAATAATGAATGCAACACTTCTAACAACAATAATGAACGGTTTTTGTGAGTAAACATGAACAGAAACCTTTCAGTCACTGTTCATCACAAACACACTGTTTGCTCACTGACCGGTCATGATAAACAAATAGAGCTTAAAACACTCAAACAAAAAAAAAGCTTGATTTCAAGTTGGTAAGATTTTGCATAATTTGCATTCTTTTATTAATTTGCAGTGCTAGTTTATTATTTTGTAGTGCTAGTTTTGAGTGTTTTAGTGTAATCAGGTCATTAACTCTGACTCTTACTAGTGTGCTGCTGAACTAGAGCTGATTGAGACACAGAGATCTTTCTGTTAATTATTCTCCTCTTAAACACACAGAGAAACTCCTGCTGAAGCACACTGTTATAAAGATGGCGTTTATTAAAGAGGAGAGTGAAGACCTGAAGATTGAAGAAGATTTCAGAGTCAAACATGAAGATACTGAGACACAACAAACAGAGATGATGTTTATTATAGAGGAGAGTGAAAACGTGATAATTGAAGAAAATACTGAGCAACAAACAGAGATGATGTTTATTATAGAAGAGAGTGGAGAGGTGATGATTGAAGAAAATACTGAGCAACAAACAGAGATGATGTTTATTAAAGAGGAGAGTGAAAACGTGATAATTGAAGAAAATACTGAGCAACAAACAGAGATGATGTTTATTATAGAGGAGACGATTGAAGTCAAACATGAAGATACTGAGGAACAACAAACAGAGATGATGTTTATTAAAGAGGAGAGAGAAGACCTGAAGAATGAAGTCAAACATGAAGATACTGAGGAACAAACAGGTTGGTTTCATCAGTCATTTATCTCACACATTAAACGATGATAAACAGTAAATAGCCAAAACAAAACAAGTTTTGCAACGGTATCTGAATCAATGACGTGATGCAATTTTTTTGTGTCCATGTGGTTTAATTAAATTTAAAAGCGTTAAAATTTCAAAATAAATGTGCAAATTAATTGCATACATTCTCTTTTTGTGGACCAAGTCTAAAATTTCTGGTTTTAATTTATTTTGAGATAATATTTGGGGGGATGATTGCAAAAAATGTCAATGTGGTGTAACCGTAAAAACTTTGTACCAAATAACTGAAAGGTGAAATTCTCAATAAAACACCAGATCAGATAGTTTGGCTTAATCTTACATTAGTACTATTTAATAGTAAATAAAAGTAAATGGAGAACCATTGTTCTGAATATTCTAATTAATTTGGGGAATTATGGGAGTCAAGTCAAATTCCTTGAGTGTCAAGGCGATGTAACCATCATTCAAGGAGCTGTTTTGTTAATATTTTGCAAGAAGGTCATGTGACAGGAAATTATATCACAGAGAAGGACCTCTGGTGATACTAACTGCTGTATGCAAATGTTAGTAACTCTCTTTAAAATGTGAGATAATTTGACATTTTTAGGGTACGGTCAGGTATTCTTAGGTATACATGTCAAATGGTGTGACCTCAGGAATACATTATTATAAAAACGAGTATTAACTTTAAAAATATAATTTTTAACAATGGAAATGTCAAGCGGTGTAACCAGTTACACCATTTGACTCCTATTACAAGCCTTTATGTTAGGGGCCAGTTTAGTCAAATATCACTAGTTTATGATGCTGATTAAAGATGTAATATAAACTAAACTACTATTTGAAACTATTGTCAAGTGTTTAATGTTATATTTTTTGAGAAAGTGTTTTTTTATCTATAACTTTATTATTAAATCTCTGTAAGTCTAGGATAAAATAATGATGTTGCACAACATTAGTGTTTTTGAAATGTTTAGCTTTAATGCATATTTCTATTCCATTCGCTTAACATTTTAAAGGGATAGTTCACCCAAGAATGAAAATTACCACCTGATTTACTCACCTTCAAGCCATCCAAGGTGCATATGACTTTCGTCTTTCAGACAAATACAATCAGCCTTATATTCAAAAAATGTCCTTGCTCTTCCAAGCATTATAATGGCAGTGAATGGGTGATATTCAGTAGTCCAATAGAAGTCCAATAAACTGCATCCATCCATCATAAAAAAGTACTCCAGATGGCTCCGGGGGTTAATAAAGGCCTCCTGAATGTGCTTTTGTAAGCAAAATATCCATATTTAAAACTTTCAAAACGGGGTGGTCATGGGGTAATTTTTATTTTTGGGTGAACTATCCCTTTAAGCAATATATAGTATCATATAATATAATGTAATTCGTATATACATAACTGATTCAATAATGTGGCTGAAGGAAGTGGGTGTCTACATCTGAAAATAAATTCACTGATAAAAAATGTTAACCAAAGTAACAGTCTGCAAAATACAATTCATTAAATTTCTGATATTTTATAATTAATATTATATAACAGAGCCCCTTTTTCCCCAATAGATGCCACAATACAGTACGAAATTACAATAAGAAAATTTAAATTACAATACAAGACATGAGTTCACTGTTCATCACTGATCATTTTGAGTTGCCAGATTTAGTTTTTTTTAGCATTGAAAAAAAGCACTTCAGCTGAACTTGTTGAGTCATGCTTGATTTTCAGTGTCAATTTCTTCAACAAACAATGGCCTTTGGCTGTAGAAGCAACATGGTCAAGTGGTGTAATTGGTTTGTATCAATTGGCGTAACCAGTATTTTTCATAAAAATATAATTATATACAGGAAAATGAATGTTTAATAAAATGTAATCATCTAGTTTAGTATAATAATATGGTTTTTAATATTTTTTACATAATTTGTCAAAGATTATTTAGAAAACAGATGTGTGTTCTGCATATGACCTGCCATATATTGCAAAAAAGCATTAAAATTTACATTTAGAGATTAAATTGATTTTTGTGTGATATTTTAAAAAGTAAGCTTATATACCATCTAGGTGGATAAAATATTTAATATTTCTCATTCTTTGGCAGATACACCATTTGACATTTTTATGTACATTCAGTCTTAACTTTTGTTAAAAAAAAAAAAATGGTGCATGTGTTTCGGTCATTTTTTATTACATGAAATCAACAAACACGCCGTGTACATTTTAAAATACCTGATGCATGCTTTTAAAACAAGTTTTTAAAAGATTTTTGAATTTCTCATCTTGCCAACCCCTTTTTGTCACCGACCCATCTACCAGTACACTTGCAAAAAGCAAAAGTGTGAATGTGAGTGAGATTTGTTGTCTATAATTGATTTTTTTTTTTTGTTATCCTCACAATCACTTTATTAATTCAGGGTCATGTAAACATTACTTTCTCTCCAGACATGAATAACTCTTGATTAAAACACCTTTACTCTTCAAAATCCTAATATTTAAAAAGAAATGAGACTGAAAAAGATTCTTTTTTGAGAAAGAAATGAATAAACACTGTTTTTGTTTGTCACATTTTCCTGTGATGCACATGGAAGCTGACAACATTCAAAACTTCACAGCACAGCTGAGATGAGAGGACAGTGTTTGTCGAGTATGTTATTGATGAATGGCAGGTTTGAGGTCAGTCTGTGGGTTATAGTCCTGCACAAGACAGTTTTCTGGATCCCGCTCGTGCTCAATTTCTCACCGTTGCCCATCACGCTCAAGAGTAGAGCCGTAATGTAATTGTTTGCAGTTACAAGTTTAACGGGTGTTTTTGAAGTAAAATCAATTTCTCCTTAAGATTACTTCCTCTTTTTGGCCGGGTTACGTTTCTCTCTGTCATAAACTCCAGGGGAAGGCTTCTAAACATGTTCATTCGTTTGTTGCGTATACAAATAAAAGGATTACATGCCAAGATACTAGAAATCTTCTTTTATTCTTATAAAGTGCAAAAAAGCGCTCAGTGCATGTTAAAATCAACATACTGTATGTTTCGGTCACGCAGGACCTTCCTCAGTGTTCACATACTGTTGAAATGGTTAATTTTCCAATTCATTTTTCACATCTCAACACACGTGTATCTAATCAATTAATGAATCAGTAACAGACCATTTAGCCTACTTCATTGGCAATTTACAAATATATCCAGAGGATATCTAGAAAGATACAAAATCAAAGAAATATCAATCAAAATTTCCATACAATCCAATATAATATAATTGACCAACATGTGAACAAAAAAACCCCAAATACATTATAAAAAAAAATCTAGACAAATTGAAATCTTCATTCAAACTATTTGGTTGTACAGTGTTAAGACAAAAAATCCAATTACTTTCAGTTTGTAATAATTTACGTTCCAAATTAGTATGACAACGCTTTGGAAGTACCATATCTATTCCACAAAATGGAAATTCATTAACTGAATGATTTAACTCTGTGAAATGTCAGGCAACAGGTGATTTACTGTTGGCTCTATTTATGTCACTTCTGTATTCATAAATAAGAAATCTTAATTGTCGATTGGTCTTCCCCACATATTGAAGATCACAAGGACAGGAAAGTTAAATATATTACATTGGTTGGACGACAAGAAATAAAATGTCTAATTTCAAATTCTTGATGTCTAGAATAACTCACAAATTTATTCACTTTTTTAGTTTAAGACATGCCAAACAATGTCTACATTGAAAAAACCCCAATGGCCCTTTGATTGTTTTTGGATGCATTTCAGAGGTAGCTCTATCAAAATAAAATTTCATTTTGAAGAATAGCTAGGGTATTTGTTATGTTCGTATGTTTCTTATGACGAAAATTCATTAAAATTCATTAGAAGTTCATTTAAAGTTCTTCATAATAAATTTTAAGAAGTTAAAAGTTAAGAATCGAATTAGCCTGTAGTCTAGATATATAGGCTAATTCTATTTTCTTAACCTTTATTAGACTGCAGATTGAAAAAAATAAGAATTCTTGATAATCTTTAAAATGTGAGAAATCACTGACATAATTTAGGCTATACTTTCTTCGACTGCAGAAAAAAACAAAACCATTTAATTTGCATTGAATACCTGCTGGACACTGAAAGAGTACACCAAGTTTGCATTGTGGGTAGATGGAGCTTCTTTTACCGTGGGTGAAGCGGAAGAAGCCCCACCTTGCACTTGTCACGCAGCCAACTCCAGAGCCAAGCTAGTGTACCCCCCACTACATGGTTATGATGCCAGAGCCGATAGGGAACTCATGCCCACCATGAACACTGAGCCAGAGCCGATGCCCCAATGGAGCCAGAGCCTATAGCCACCTCTGGCCCAGAGCCCAAGCCCCACAGTGAGTCTGACCATCCTGTGCCACCATGGGAGCACAGATTGTCAAAGCAGCTTTACAGTATTAAACAGAAAAATAGTATGTTGATGATGGTTAACACTCAATTTTCCAGATCAAGTCAGTTCATCATTGATTCCATGATGTCATTGTCCAGCTTATCTCAGTTTAAATAGATGTACAATCGGTGTGCAAGCAAGTCAACAATAATGCCAGAAATTACGTGTCCCCAACTAAGAAAGCCAGAGGCGACAGTGGCAAGGAAACAAGATTAAACCAGCATGGCATGTTTTAATTTCAGAGTACAAGAAGTCAGAATTGAGCAGATGACTCTTTGGGTTCTCGTGGTCTGTGCCGATGGCCGTCAAGTCAGCATCTGATCTGGATACAGACTGGATCTGGTGGCTACGGTGAGCTCGGAATAAGAAAGGAACAGACTAATAATATAGCTGCAAGCAGCGATGACGGACCCAAGCCATCAGTGCAACTGCCACCCCAGTGGCATCAAGAAAAAGGGGCACAGCGGACATATGCATTCACAGTAACCCTCTGGCAGTCTGGTTTTAAGGGATACAGCAATTAAAGTGTTAATCCAAACCATCAAGCCTATGAAAGACTGTTACTTTAATAAATCGCCACGGCAACACCGTTCAATATATCCAAAATCTGTTCACAATTTATGTTCCTCAGTGTTTTGCAATCTTGTTGACAAAGTTTGGTGTGAATTCAATGATTTTCATAAGACTAGTGTGCAATAATTCACGGCCATATTTTTGCAAAAATTCAAATCAAAATAGCAGACTCCCTGTTGGTCGTAGCTAAAATTATAAAGTTGTCCGGCTTAATGTCACACCTATGTACCAGTCTCTGCCTGGCCCTAATGGCTGCAGATTCCAAGGTGTGTGCCAAGTTTCGAGAGTTTTTGAGCATGTTAAGGGCCCCAAAAACCTTGAAGAAAAATTAGAGGAATAATAATAAGAAGAATAATAATCCTAAGGAAAACAATATGGCCCTTCGCCCCTTTGGGCTTGGCCGCTAATTAGCGTAGATGCCATTCTTCTTACGATGTAACAAGTACATTGTGTTATGGGAAGTATTCCTGTTTCTGGCTGACCTAATTATTGCAGCCTAACAATCCTTTAACGGATTTGATTTATAGAAATGTGTGTAAACTGGGTTAAAGAGACGGTTCTTTAATCTAGATTTAAACCGACAGAATGCGTCTGCCTCCCGAACGACGCTAGGTAGATTGTTCCAGAATTTGGGCACTAAATAGGAAAAGGGTCTGCCGCGCGCAGTTGATTTTGATTTTCTAAGTATTATCAAATGGCCAGAGTTTTAAGATTGCAGGGGACGTGAAGAACTATTAGAGTTCTTCTCAAAGAGCTCGCTCAAGTACTGAGGAGCTAAACCATTCAGGGCTTTTTAAGTTATTAGCAATATTTTAAAATGTATACGATGTGTAATAGGGAGTCAGTGCCTTGATAAGCCTCAGGTTTTCCGGTCTCCAGCTTCATCCAGTCAAGATGATCCCATGACTCTGCCTCCAGCTTCTGCGCCCATTAGGGGCGTAGAATTAGGAGGACGTTAGGACTTATCCCTAACATAGGCTAAGCAATAATTTTGATCAAACAATTAAATGTATGTTTTTGTAATTTAGGACACATCTGAAATATGTCATAGCATTGATATTACCTAAGAAGCTAAGGTAAATACGTTAGAAAACAGCTCACTTTCAAGGACCCACATTTAATACATGGGCGGGGTAAGAACGTAAGGTAGTTGCACACTGGACGAGAAGCATAGCTGAGCTAGACAATGACATCTCTGAATTCAATAATGAAATTGAAAATTGAGTGTTTAATCTTATCATTAGACATTACTGACACTCTATCCTCTAATTTGATACTGTTAAGTGCTTTGACACAATCTGTATTGTTAAAAGCGCTATATAAATAAAGGTGACTTGACTTGACTTGACTTGACATAGCGCCAACTCACAGGTATTGCATCTAGTTCAAGACTGCAATCCAAAACTGTTAACATAAAAGTTCACTTCTGGAATTATCTATGTATATTAATAGCTCTATATATAGCTATATATATAAAGCATATGGATAGAAAGACAAATGATGTCCTGAAAGATGCAAAATACACAATCTTCCAGCCTAGGATGAAGTTAAGTTAAGTTAAGTCAAGTCATTATGTACATTAACAATAATTTGGGAGTCCCAAATTGGGACAAATATAATGTGATTTATGGAAGGCAGTGGCTATTTGCACTAAGTGCAAAAAGCATATTTTCTTAAAGGGGTCCTATTATGTTCTTTTACAAAGTCTTGATTTTGTTTTGGGGTTGTACTAGAACATGCTCTCATGCTTGGTGGTTCGAAAATCCCATTATTTTTCATATAATTTACATTATTACAATACCTTTCTCCCCAGCCTGGCACAAACGGCTCGATTAGTTCCGGGTTTGATGAAGGCCCGCCTTCCGAAAAACGAGATGTGCTGTGATTGGATGGATTAGATGTCCCAGTGCGTTGTGATTGGTGAACAGCTTCGATGGCGTTTCAATACTGCCCCACCCCTCGCCAAAACAGCAAGTTCGTCAATATTGCCATATCAGTTCAGACCCCAAGAATATTGAACAAGAGGATCATGCAGAACCTTTGCACGCACGGATATTACAAGACATATTAAAGTGGTAACGTTATTTGTTTTGATTTTGGCTAAATTATGTTTTAGATAGGATAATTCTAGCATTATAACATGAATTGCAGTGAAACTGTTATACAGTTGAATTTATTTATACCATAGTCCCACAGACTTACACTGTTTGTGGCGGCATATATATGCAAATTCATTCTCTGCCAGCGGGAGGCGCTGTTGGAGTGGTAGAGATCGAGGTTTCCCCGGTAACGCTGTACACAAAGCAGAGCTCCGCTCACAAACACTGCTTTATCAGACATTACGTGCAAGATGAAATAAAAATGACATCCAAATTTTCTGAAGACAGTCGGTTTCCTTCAGAAATACAGTGATATAAAAACACCCACACCAGGTTTTGATTTTGAAACGTGCAGTGCTCAACTAAGCGTTCTCCCCACCCAACCATTCGAATTTCCGTAGGCGGGATTTATTTCACCAAAAATCAACGTTGTAGTCCAAACGAGCCGTTCGTTGTAGTTCTTGAAAAGGGATTTTTTAAAAACGAAACATCTTCCTTTGGAGTGGGCTTAGAGATTTGTAACTTTGTAGATCTTTTTATGCCCAAACATACACACTACACACTGACTAAAATTCAAAAAGTGAAAAAGCATAATAGGACCCCTTTAACGAAAGATGCTATTTACACTAAGTGCAAATAGCTATAGATTCTATTTTCACTATGTTGAAATAGCAGGATTTTCTGCTATTTGTAATACTTACTGCAATTATCTGCACCTCAGTATTGTAGTTCATTAAAACAGTATGCAGTAATTACGTATTGAGTGTAAATTATAGTTTTAATTCAATTTATTAAATGTACTGTATGCTGCTTTATTGGGACAATAAGCCCTCCCTATACCTACCCTAACCCTAACCGATACTTTATTTTCAACTTTTCAGTTATTTCTGTAATTTTTATTGAAAATAAATGCCTTTCCTATATGATATGATATGATATGATATTTGAAAAGGGAGAAAAAAGTTCGCCAGAAGGCAGATTCGAACCCGGGTCGATTGCGTCAAAAAGAGTAGAACACGCGCTGTATTCTCTGCGACCATTGGAGCTGACAATCAACAGCCATCTTTTATAGTGTTGACTAGCCCAATCACACATTGGTGGGCGGAGTTAGTGTAAATAGCCTCTGCCAACAAGTTTATGGAAAACTATGTGAGTGGTCCTCTGTGGCGTGGCAGGATTTGGAACAGCGTCCTGAGTCGCCGCGGGCAGTCTTTAACTTAATGGCCCAGCGTTTCCCAAACCCAGTCAACCACCCCACCTACTTAGTTTGTTCTAAGTGCCCTACAAAGTGGACGTCACAGGATATTCCACCATGATTCCAGTTCAAAACAAGTGTATATGTTCCTTTCAAAGTGCATTAAAGTGTGCGAGATGTCAATTGTATTTATTTACAGAGGTATATGATGTCCACTCGTCTGTGTGTGAAGATGCTGCAGGCAGAGGCGCAGCGCAAATCCATGAATGAATGTTCCGAAGTGAAGTAAACTTCAACAGATTTCCCCTGCTCAGGGAATAGGGAGCAATGAACACAGTGTAGGGATCATATCAATCGGAACACAATTAATGCACGTAGCTCTCTTGAATCAGGTGTGTTATATATGCAGAACAGGGGGGCACGAGGACTGGGATTTGGAACCGCTGTAATAGCCTATGTTGTTAAACTGAATCTACAAAGCAAACTAGCTGGAAATATCCACAAATTAAAAAAAACAGTACTTAAATAAGAGTGTGTGGTTTATCTGTCAATCAGATGCGCGTTAAAGTTGTGTTTGTTACTGCAGCAACAGCACACGTCTGCTGTGCGTTACGGCTCCGATGCGGCCACCGGAGCTGATCGCGGCCACTCAAGTCAATGCCTGTGTTTATACCAGCCGCACCGCGCACTTTTCTGAAGCATCCCAGAAGTGGCTCTCCGTGCTGCTTCGCTAAAGATTAGCGCCTAGCCCTATTTTTGATGGATTATAATAATAATCGTCTTGCTATCATCATAGGCATCAGCAACAGGCGATATCTCTGACTATCGTTAATAATATACACGATACTATCGGCACAACCCTAGTGCTGTTGCGCTTTGGGCATCCTAAGTTCGAGTCTTGCCTCGTGGATCTTTCCCAATCCTGTCCCCTTCTTTCTGTCCCATGTCTCTTCCTTTCCTTTTCAAACTTTCAATAAAAAAGATATAGGACCTAGCATACATGTTGGATATGATGGTTTACATCTTTTTCATGTCTGTTGCTTTGTACAAATAAACTGGCGTTAACTTGTTTTTGTTTATTTTCACGTTAGACCTGATGCCACTGAAAGAGGAGAGTCGAGACCTGAATGAAATGGAAGAGAACAATGAGGATGAGAAATGCCATGATATCATGACTGGGGAAAAATCTTTGAGTGACTCGCAGACTCATGAAACAGAAACTAGGAACCTTAAAGGCCAGATGAGAGTACATACTATAGAGAAGCCTTACTCCTGCCAACAGTGTGGGAAGAGTTTTGCACTAAAAGGAAGTCTTAACATTCACATGAGAGTTCACACTGGAGAGAGGCCTTACTCCTGTCAAGAGTGTGGGAAAAGTTTTGCACTAAAAGGAGATCTTAAATGTCACTTGAGAGTTCACACTGGAGAGAAGCCTTACTCCTGTCAAGAGTGTGAGAGGAGTTTTGCACTAAAAGGAAATCTGAATAGCCACATGAGAGTTCACACGAGAGAGCGCCCTTTCACCTGCCAACAGTGTGGGAAAAGTTTCAGTCAAAAAGAAAGCCTTGAAATCCACTTAAAAATCCATGCTGGAGAGAAGCCGTTCAACTGCCCTGAGTGTGGAAAGAGTTTTGAACTGAAAAAAAACCTTAATGTCCACATGAGGACTCACACTGGAGAGAAACCTTACTCCTGCGACCTGTGTGGGAAGAGCTTCACACGAAACGAAACATTTAAGGGTCACATGGCAATTCACAAGGGAGAGAATCCTTTTGATTGTGATGAGTGTGGAAAGAGTTTCAGATATAAAAGAAACCTTAAGCAGCACATGAAGATTCACTCTGGAGATACATGTTTCATTGAGAGGAATCGCCTTAAGAATCGTGTACGACATCACATTGTAGAGAAGCTTCACACATGCCCTCACTGTGAAAAGGGTTTCACAAAACGAGCAAAGCTGGAGGAGCACATAAGAATTCACACTGGAGAGAAACCTTTCACCTGCCCTCAGTGTGGAAAGAGCTTCACGATTAAAGGAAACCTTAGGATTCACATTAGAGTTCACACTGGAGAGAAGCCTTACAAGTGTCCTCAGTGTGAAAAGAGTTTCACATATCACACAGACCTGAAACGACATTTGCAAACTCATTCTGTAAAGATAATTCTGATTTCCATCGTGTGACCAAGAGGTTTAGAAAAAGGAGGCAATAGAAAATGTTTATCTTTTAGAAAACAATGTTACATTCACACACCACAGCTGAAAGTGAGCTTCATCTGATTCAACTTTGACTACTTTTTTATTTATTTGTATTATATTTTTATATCTTTTACCTTTTTATTCTTCACCTGACCATCTTCTTTGCTATGGTTTCACCCTTTAATTTAGACCAGGGGATGGCAACCAATAGAGAAAACTGCATACCAATGTTTGTTTTGAGGTCCTCTGCACAATCTGACCTGTGTTGCAGCCTGGAATTGAACTGCTGGTTCAGCTATTGTCCTTTTGCATTATTACACACTATTTTACCTATTTAATACTGTAAAGTTGCTTTTACACAATCTGTATTGTAGCATTTGGACTAATCCGACACAAAATTGTTCATTAGATTTAACAAATAAATTTTTCATTAGATTAACAAATAATCACAGACCCCTCACCCAATAAACATACTGAGTGCCAGGATGTCTGTGAAGGACCCCAGGCCCCTGGTTACCATGGCAACCACGGCACCTCAGCCAGATAAGATAAACTTTACGACCTAAAAGTATGTAGAGAGAATCTTCCCCCCTACTCGATTCTCTCTAAAACAGACACATACTGCTATAGGAAATGACTTCTTTCATTAATTCATGGACAAACTTTTCTATGGCCTTAATTGCATATCTCCAGGTCATTGTGTATGATTACTACCTTCTTGTATGTGGTCTTTTGTATTGTATACTGTTTTATGCATGCTTATGATAGAACCACTCATTCATGTAATCTTATCTATGCCATGTTTAGTATCTATGAATTCGTCTTCTGATGATCTAAATGAGAGAGTATATTATATGTTGGTATATATGCAACCTGTTAGTGATCTAAGAATCTTTAGTTATTTTTGCATCAACACCCAGTTGAATTACATATGCAAATTACTATCCTGTGAAAACAGAGAGTCGTAAAGACTTTCCCTTCGAAAGTGCAAGTCACCATTGGCTCTTTGACCCCCGAGAGGTGTAACCTCCACAGAACTTAAAAGGCCTCACTTCAGTGACTCGCCTAGCTTTTAGTCTCTTCACTCGTCTCTCATCACCTTCTCGTCTTCTAGTGACTAAGTCCCAGAGCCGGCGCAACCGCGCCTGGCAGGTCTTGACACAGATTTTTAGATTCTTTTATATTCTGAGAAGATGAGGATGTGAGCTAGAACTCTCCTGGAACCCTTAAGTGTGCCGGGCTTCGCCCTTGACTTTCCATTCAACAAAGATCCTCAGATCTTAGCTCTTCTTCACTTCCTACCTGGGAAGAAACTCCCAATCACCATCGAGTCAGGACATCTTTGGAATTCATCACTCTTCAAACCTGGCAGAACGTGATCGCAAGTCCAAAACCTTGAAACCATCAAGACTTTCATCACTCACTCGTCAACGACCAAGGCAATGCAAGTATCGTACATTCAACTAAACGAGACAGAGGTTTAGTATAAGCTATAGACCCTGTTATAAACTCTTTTCATAGCTTCATTGTCTGGTTTTCCTGATGATTTCATCCATCAAATCTTATTTGCCCTTTCCCCATGTATGAGTGATTGTATGTTTGTTTATTTAGATTAGTTATGCGTGTTAGTGTTTAGTTAATAAAACTTTTGTGCACAAATTACATGAGTTTCTGGTCCTGCTTGTGAATAATGTCCCTTTACGATTTAGACCCTTGCTACATGCTCTAATGCATTAATACTGTGGCCACGAATATATCCTTTCTTAGAGTTGATATGAACTTACACTGAATGTTCGCTGGACGAACAAATTAGTTGATGGCAATTTAATTCTGCTACAGTTACTACTGGCAGCTGATATAAATAATTGTAATTAATCATAATTAATTGTAATTATATATACATTTCCCTATTGAGCTAATTTGCTACAGTATTGTTAAAAGCGCCATATAAATAAAGGTGTCAAAATAATTCAGATGGCCAATCAAATTAAAGTAGCCGATGTTTTCTGTTCACAGAAGCAGAGCGTGAATGCTAGCGCAAAGTGTAAATTTAACCTTGAAAAAGAGTGAGGCAAAATGGAAATTTCCAAAACGCAAATCATTTAATATTAGTTAGTTCACCCGAAAATGAAAATGCTGTCATTAATTACACACCCTCATGTCGTTCCAAACCCACAAGACCTTCGTTCATCTTCAAAACACAAATTAAGATATTTTTGATTGTAATAATAACTTTATTTTTATATAGTGCCGTTAAAAGTTTCTAAATGCGCTTTACATAATAAAACAAGTAAAAATACAACACGCGACAACCAGTTAAAAACAAACTAAAATATGAAAATCAAGACAGTCAAGAAAAAGCTAACCTAAAAAAATGAGTTTTTAAGTAAGATTTAAAAATACTTAAATTCTGTGCATTTATAATTTGTAGAGGGAGTAATTTCCAAGGCCTAGGAGCGTAGGAAGAGAAAGCCCTGTCCCCTACAGAGCGTAACCGTGTCTGTGGAACTACCAATAAACCAGCTTGTGAGGATCATAAATGACGCTTGGGTGTATATAAAGCTAAAAGTGCAGATATTGAGGGGCCAGACCATGCAGTGCCTTACATGTGAGCGTAAGGATTTTAAAATCAACTCTGAACCTGACTGGGAGCCAGTGCAAAGACTTTAGAATTGGTATAATATGCTCATTTTTCCTGGCACCAGTCAGGATCCTAGCAGCTGAGTTTTGCACACATTGCAATTTGTTAAGTGTGGTTTTAGGAACCCCAACAAGAAGTGCATTGCAGTAGTCAATGCAAGGAAGAACGAAGGTATTAATAAGCCTTTCAGTCACAGAGAAGGATAGCATAGAACTGAGTCTAGCAATATTTCTGAGATGGAAAATGGAGTTCTTAACAGTGTACTGCACATGATAGTCAAAAGACACACTTGAATCAAATATAACTCATCAAATATTTTCTTATTTAGTTTGTGACTCCAAAACAGAGACATCAATGTTTAAAATTAATGAACCAGCTTTACAAAGCTGATGGGAGGAGCCAATAAGCTAGACCTCAGTCTTATTATTAAGACACAAGAAGTTTTTGGACATCCATATTTTTATTTCAGAAATACAGTGTGTTAAAAAAGGAATATCCAAATTTTGACCAGGCCTAGAATGAATATAAATTTGAGTGTAGTCTGCATAAAAATGATAATTAAGCCCAAGTGATCTTAAAAGCAGTCCAAGTGGAAATATGTAAATGCTAAAAAGTAAGGGGCCTAAAATTGAGCCTTGAGGAACACCTGTACGGACAGAGCCCATCTCAGACCGTGAACCACTCATATAAACAAACTGTTGTCGATCAGTGAGGTAAGATTTAAACCAGGTTAAAACAGTCTCAGAAACACCAAAGACAGTTTCCAGACGACTGAGTAAAAGGTTTTTTGTTCAAGCTCTTTGTAGGAGCACCTGGTAATTGTATATTGAATCCTGTAACTGTTATGCACCAATATACCACAAGCACATTCCTTCAAGGCATAGCATACACAGCAATAAACCACTTCTGATATTCAGGCAGGGTACATGACTCCAGGATCCTCAGGAAATCCACCTTCTTCGTAGCCTGGTAATACCAAACTCTGCTACTTTGCTTTGCTTCGTAGACAGAGTCTGGAAGGGCATAATTGACAAGCGTTTACTTTCTCGTGGGCGGGCGCTTGTCTGAAGTGTAAAATCATTGGTGTACCCATAAGCCAATCACATAACATTTGGTTATGACGTATGTTATGTGCCGGCTCAGCCGCCTCGAACTTCTGCTGTAAACACAGGTATGCGGCTAAAACAAAACCATCGAGCGAAATACCGGAGAGAAGATGGCTGTGAATGACTTTTGCAGATTATGTGAAGTAAATCTACGCATCCACGGTAAATTAAATTCCCACCCTGGGAATCTGTCTCTTATCTTAAGGTACATGCTACTCTGCGACAGCGCCTACATCATCGCGAATACCCGTTTATTATCACGCTAAAGCGGGACAATGGTGCCCTGACCATCCAGGACCAGCAGAGGAACACGCAGATCTGCAAAGGACGTGTTGTGGTGGAACAAGATTTTGGCAGGTAAGTAACTGCCCATAGGGCAGAGCCTATCTCCCGTTTTATGGTGGGTGAGCTGACTTCGTGTACTGTAATTTTTGGCAGGGTCAAATGCAAGTGGAGGAGAATGAGAGATCTGCAGAACACCAGGCTGGATGTGGTGGTCATGCTGATCGAGCGAAATACCGGAGTGAAGATGGCTGCGAACGACTTTTGCAGATTATGTGAAGTAAATCTACGCATCCACAATTATCGCCTTGCTGAACTTTGGCCTCCCCAGTTTCTCGCTGATGATCAATAGCAGTTGATAAATAAAACTTTTCCCAAAACCTGTCGGGAGTAGGGCCACAACATCACCTCCATTCAAAATGTGAACCAAACACTCTTCTTGTTCGGGCTTCATTTGGCAAATGCCGGGAATATTCTCCACAACAGCGGCATCCCGTGTCTCCATGTCTGCTGTTGTTTTGGATTTCCCTCACCTAAACTACAATCTTAAATTCGGCGCTTAGCGTCTACGTCACGGCTCTCAGCCCGCCCTCTGTTCGCTGATTGGCCCGGCTGCTGCGGAGCCAGAGATAAACCGGGAGATAGTCTGCTATGTCAGACTGAGTACAGAAGCGAAATGAAATTGAGTGGAAGTACAAAGTCTGACGTAGTCAGGCTAGCGATTATATCCACCCAGATCAAATTAAGTTGATGATTTTGTCCCTTTTTGATATAAATGGCTGACTACTATAGCCAAATTCAAGTATTTATATAGGAATGATTCTGTCCCAAGCTTTTGGATCACTATAAACTGTGACCACTTTAAGCAGGTACCACTGTAATTTCAAGTCCTTGACAAAACATACCAGGTGGAAGATGTAGAAGTACCCTTACAGTCTGGCCTTCATCCAGAAAGTATAACCCCTGGGGGGACTGGTATAAGGGAGCCAAGAGGGGTTGGGTTCTGTCCACATCGAGAAATCCCCGCATCTCCTCATCTAAATACGCTGTGTTCGAATGGAAGCTGATTTCAGTACAGCAGATGTACATGGATTATACTTTTAATGATAAAAACACGAGATCAGGCACACTGTGAGATGGCTAGCTATACATGGTATGCCTAATTTCGCTATGCTGAGAAATTGTACATTACATAATTATTTTTTATAAGCATGATCGTTTGCATGGTCAAGTTCAGGTTTACCTAACGTTAGCTATGCCCAACATTTCCATGTGGCGATATACTTTTTTTTTGTGTGTGTATTATTTATTATCATTATATTATTATTAATTTGATTGCAACGTTGTATTGTCCTAAAGTCTATTTCTCACCGTGTACCACTTGCATAAACACCACATCTGTAGGGGCTGCCATTGTTGTTTCGCAGGCTATGTGACGTCAGAGCGTGGAACTGGAAGTATGAATTCACGGGTGGGAAGTCACGGGTTTGTCTGCCGTTCCAGTGCACTTTCACGGGTAGAAGGTTGGAAAAACACGGGTTACGGGTTGCCTAGAATGCAGCATTACACCTTTTGTATATAGACCAGGGATGGGCAACTTCGGTCCTGGAGGGTCACTGTCCTGCAGGGTTTAGCTCCAACCCTAATCAAACACATCTGAACAAGCTAATCAATGTCTTCAAGGTCACTAGAAATACAGGTGCTGGTCATATAATTAGAATATCCTCAAAAAGTTGATTTATTTCACTAATTCCATTTAAAAAGTGAAACTTGTATATTATATTCATTCATTACACACAGACTGATATATTTCAAATGTTTATTTCTTTTAATTTTGATGATTAGAGCTTACAGCTCATGAAAGTCAAAAATCAGTATCTCAAAATATTAGAATATTACTTAAGACCAATACAAAGAAAGGATTTTTAGAAATCTTGGCCAACTGAAAAGTATGAAAATGAAAAGTATGAGCATGTACAGCACTCAATACTTAGTTGGGGCTCCTTTTGCCTGAATTACTGCAGCAATGCGGCGTGGCATGGAGTCGATCAGTCTGTGGCACTGCTCAGGTGTTATGAGAGCCCAGGTTGCTCTGATAGTGGCCTTCAGCTCATCTGCATTGTTGGGTCTGGTGTCTCTCATCTTCCTCTTGACAATACCCCATAGATTCTCTATGGGGTTCAGGTCAGGCGAGTTTGCTGGCCAATCAAGCACAGTAACACTATGGTCATTGAACCAGCTTTTGGTACCTTTGGCAGTGTGGGCAGGTGCCAAGTCCTGCTGGAAAATGAAATCAGCATCTCCATAAAGCTTGTCAACAGAAGGAAGCATGAAGTGCTCTAAAATTTCCTGGTAGATGGCTGCGTTGACTGTGGACATCAGAAAACACAGTGGACCAACACCAGCAGATGACATGGCAGCCCAAATCATCACTGACTGTGGAAACTTCACACTGGACTTCAAGCAACATGGATTCTGTGCCTCTCCACTCTTCCTTCAGACTCTGGGACCTTGATTTCCAAATGAAATGTAAAATTTACTTTCATCTGAAAAGAGGACTTTGGACCACTGAGCAACAGTCCAGTTCTTTTCTCCACAGCCCAGTTAAGATGCTTCTGGCGTTGTCTCTGGTTCAGAAGTGGCTTGGTAGCCCTTTTCCTGAAGGCGTCTGGCGTGGTGACTCTTGATGCACTGACTCCAGCTTCAGTTCTCTCCTTGTGAAGCTCTCACAAGTGTTTGAATCGGCTTTGCTTGACTGTATTCTCAAGCTTGCGGTCATACCTGTTGCTTGTGCACCTTTTCCTACCCAAATTCTTCCTTCCAGTCAACTTTGCATTTAATATGCTTTGATACAGCACTCTGTAAACAGCCACACCTTTCAGTAATGACCTTCTGTGACTTACCCTCTTTGTGGAGGGTGTCAATGTTCATCTTCTGGATCATTTCCAAGTCAGCAGTCGTCTCCATTATTGTGGTTTCAAAGAATAAGAGATACACAATTTATACTGTAGGGATGGTCAGTTATTCAAACTCAAATGTAAATATTCTAATATTTTGAGATACTGATTTTTGACTTTCATGAGCTGTAAGCTCTAATCATCAAAATTAAAAGAAATAAACATTTGAAATATATCAATCTGTGTGTAATGAATGAATATAATATACAAGTTTCACTTTTTGAATGGAATTAGTGAAATAAATCAACTTTTTGATGATATTCTAATTATATGACCAGCACCTGTATACAGGGTGTATTTGATTAGTGCAGGAGCTAAACTCTGCAGGACAGTGGCCCTCCAGGACCCAAGTTGCCCATCTGTGAAATAAACTATGATTGTATTTTATTTTTATGAAAAAAATGTTATTTTTTAATGTAACTTACATTTACATTTTCCTTAAATCATCCTAGCGACCCATTTTTGACCCAGGGTTTGAAAACCTGTGCCCTATGTAATATTATTCCCTAATTCATCTGATATGCGATTCCCTGACCAATCCTCTAACAGACACGTGAGGAAGAGGTCAGATAAAATAGAAGTTGATTTTGATGATTTTTTAGTTCAAGGGATACAAAGAGACTGGAGTAGGGAGGTCAAGAAACAGGAGAAGAAGGAACGCCGCAGACGGGCCCAAGAGAGAGCGAGAGGACCAGAAGATCATCTTCAAAATGAAGGCAATATTGAGACTGATGAGAAAACAGGAAACGACAAATAAAAGAATAATGAAATTGATAAGAGAGATGATTGAATTATGTGATTTTTCAGATGAACTGCAAAAGTTAACAAATGATTTAGAGACAGTGAAACTTTAGACTCCTGTTATAAAAATATGAGTGTTGAAAGCTGTGTATAAATATATCCTATGTTGAAACCATAGATGATGATAATCTTGTAGGTCTAACGGTTATATAGTTGCTGTGCTTATTTTGTAACATAACGGTTAAAAGCAAGAGGATGCATTTTGCATTTCCATGCAAGGTGGAACTTTTAGCTAAACCGTGGCATAAGATGCTCATAACACCTGTTAGAGGTGTTATATTGTGGTTTAGACATATAGGTTTATGTGTTGCTTATGTTTGAAAAAGGTGTCATAATTTTTTCCTATAGTTTAAAATAGAACTAGACACGCTTGCTATCTAGAGATGTTGTAATATTTCCTTTTGAACTTTTGACATTACTTTGTGCAGACTCTGACATAAAAGGTCATGCTTCCTGCCTGGGATGGAGGAGGTAGTTACAAACAGTAACAGAAAGAAACTATATAAATGCTTGTTAGACTATTTGTCAGGGCCGGCACTTCGTGGTGAAGACTACTCGCTGTTATTTTATTGTTATTTGCTTATGAGTTATTTGTTTTTTAATAAAACGAAACCAATGCTTTGGTGATTCGTTAACCTTTTTAAACAAGTCTCTGAGTGATTAATTAATAATAATAACTTGTTATCTGAACCTGAATACAACCTAATCGAGCTTCAAGAGGTACGGACTTGACTGAGCCAGGACGGTCACCGGCTGGAAAGCATCTAGAATCATTAACGACATCCATCCAGATAAGAGGTAATTATGTATTCGCTATTTACAAGGTACTTATGGATGATGAAGACGTGAATTATGAATTTTTGGATCTTTTAACCGGTATATAAGCACAACACCTAGGCTGAAGTTAGGTCCATGCAGAAACTTGTGAACGATGCTCTTATAGTTGTGGCATCACTGTTTAGTGACGTCATTGAATGTTCCGGGAAAACTGAAGTTGTATTGTCAGCGTCAGTCACGGTGCCTTTTAATTGCTGTTTTGGATCCGGCAATTGTTCATTTACAAATTAAGCACTGCACAGTGGTGTTTTACAAAACGTGGGAAGAATGTGCTGCTGCTCAGCACCGAGTGACAGAGAAAAAGAAGCCCTTGATCATCATCACAGACTACAACCACTGCAAGGGAGGTGTCAACAACCTGGACAATCACTCACACATTTATTCTTACTGCATAGTGCTTTCATTATTCAGTATATATTACATTTATATCCAAAATGTTATATTCCTGTAAATTATGAACAGAAGAATATTTAAATTTATTTTTCTTTTGCAGGTTGTCAGCACCTTATGGAAGCCTATTTCTGCCACTGAATACATTTTTTTTTAAAAGGTAAAAAAGGTGACTTTATCTTGCAATTCTGACTTTTTTCCCCTCACAATTGTGTTTATATCACAATTCTGAGAAAAAAGTCACTATTACCTTTTTTAATTTGTATTCAGTGGCAGAAACGGGCTTCCATAGTACCTACAGTTGTCGGAGAACATGTTAATGGCCAGTGGTTCTGGGCTCTTCTATAACCTTGTGGATGTCTCTAGCTACAACTCATTTGTACTGCGGTTAGCCGTGGACCCCTCCTGGAAAAAGGACATAGGGTAAAGTGTATGTTCAGTCTTCCTTAATTTCTTCCCTTACTAGTTTTTCAAGGGTTTTCATTAAAATGGATGTAAAAGCAACTGGTCTAAAATCATTAAAGATATTGGGACTACCACAGCATCTTTCCACACCTTAGGTAAAGACTTATATTTTTAATAAGTAAAACAGGACTCAGTTCTTTTACACACATTTTAAGCAAACGTCCACAGATATTATCAGGCCCACCGCTCTTGTTTACCCGTATTGAAAGGAAAGCCTTTTCAACATCATTTTGATCAAAGTGCTGATTATCCTTAAGTTTATCACTCAGTTCCTGAATTTCATTACCAAAATCAAAGATATCAAAAACGATTATAAAAACAATTAAGTGCATTAAGCAAAATCAGCATCTGAATTAAACCCTTCCAGAATAACCTGGCTGCTATTCTGTACATTCTGAAGGCCTGTTATAGTTTTCAAACTAGCCCAGGCTGAGCCAAGGTTATTTGCAGCCATTTTGTTCTCCAATTCAGATTTGTAAGTGTTTTGCTTTTTGAATTTCTATTTTTAGTTCCTTAGCGGCTATATGCAGATCAGAGGGTACTCCATGTTTAAAAGCAAGTTTCTTTTTCTGTATACTGGACTTAATAGTGAAACACACAACACCACTGCACACAATTTAAAGGAATAAGAGACAAAAAAAAAGTGTGAATTCAAAGAGTGGAAGCACATAAATCTTGTGTCCTTCGGCCAGATCTTCTGTGAGTCAGAAATGTCCGATGTTGTTTCATGAAATAATATGAACCACAGCTGCGAACAAGCCTGCACTGGCCCTTTACGGGCCCACTTAGGGCTAGCCTAAGGGCCCCCAGCGGACTGCCAGTGCAGGGACTCTGAGATTTTGCAAAACATTGGCCCCTTAGTACTGGCCCTGCACGGGCAGCCCTCACTTATGCTGCATTCATGTGATAGTCGGAAATTGGACATGAACAGCCTTAGAGAGGCCTTATATGGCAAATTTACGACTAGGAAACTTGTATTTACGAAAATTCCGATAGCACGTGAATGCAGCATTAGCCCACACTATTAATCTACAACAGAGGTGCCCAACCCTGTTCCTGATCAAACACACCTGAACCAACTAATTAGGAATTGAAGAAGGAAAACAAACAACTCCTTTAGACTGGGCTTGAAATGACGCATTTCCCAACCAGGACACAGCACAATGTGTTCAGCAGGTGAGCCATGCTGGCTACTGCTGCTTGCTATTGCTATAGTGATGTTACGTTCGTGAACAAAATCGTTCTTTTTGAACAAATCTTTTAGGTGACTGAATCGTTCTCGTTCATGTAATCCACTGACTCATATTTCTCGTTCACTGAAATTCCTCCCTCCAGAGCAGCGCATGTGCAGCTCAGTGAACCGGGTAGTTCTGTGGACTGTTTCACGCTGTCAACGAATGACTAAACCTTGAGCCAATAGCCTTCGAGTATGAGATGTGACGGAGCATGTGATTTGTTGAATGTAGCGAACGAATACGCCCATCACTGACCGAGTCGCTGTTTTGAATCTGAACAAAAGAGAGAGATCTCGTTCGTGAATGAAAAGAACCACTTGTTGAACGATAGAACTCGGCTCGTGTTGGCATATTTGCAGCAGAGAAAGAAATCTACACTTAACCATTGTAATAAAAACAGTGTAATAACACATTCTTTGTTAAATGTAACAAAGACAAATTAACATTGTAATTTTTTACTTGGTTTGAGCTAAGTGGGGGGCATTAGGTAATCTGCTGATAGTCACATCAACATTTGACTGCTGACTTCAAAATGAGTAGCACCAGAAAGAGAAGTGTAGTATGGTGTCTCCAACACAGGCTGTGTGTACAATTTGTAAAGCACAGTTGTCATTTAAAGGAGGATCTACAGCTAACCTTCACAGGCATCTAAAGGTGAAGCATCCAACTGTGCAGCTGGCACAAAGGGAAACTGAACAAGCTGAGGAGCCTGGAACATCCAGCAGTACCAACACTGCACAACCTCCTTCGACCTCACCTGCCACTACCAGCACTTCTCATACGACTGTCCCACACAGACGACCAGCAGGGCAGACCACCCTAACACATTTACCAATTGACCCACTAAGACAAAGGACAGTGGATGAGGACCTGGCAAGGATGATTGCACTGGATCTGCAACCTTTTTCCATTGTGGAGGACAGAGGATTCTCAGCATTTACAAAGGCCTTAAACCCCTCCTATTTATTGCCCAGCAGGCAAATCCTGTCAAAAACAATAATTCCAGAAATGTTTTCGAAGATTCGTGAACAAATTATGGAAAAAGTTGGCAAGGCATCAGCAGTGTGCCTCACAACAGACTGCTGGACATCTATGTAAAAAACATGTGGTTTTATGTCACTTCATTGAAAATTCATTTTTGAAGTTTTGAATTTGCTGAAAGGCACACTGCAGACAATCTTTAAAGAATTGCCAGAGAGTGGAACATAACTGACAAAATAGTAGATTTTGTTACAGATAATGCTCACTACATAAGCCTGGCCATTCACAAAACCTCATGGAAGCATCTGCCATGCTTTGCCCATACAGTTAACTTGATTGTGAGGGGTGAACTCGGTGCAATCCAAAATACACTGAATAAGATTAAAGCAATTGTGGAGTACATGCACCAAAACAGTGGCAGGTGAAAAACTTCAGGCAACTCAGCAGCAGATGGGTTTGCCAGAGTTAAAACTGAAACAAGACTGCCCAACACGATGGAACTCCATATGTTAAAGAGGTTTCTTGATAACAAGAATGCCATCATCACCACAAAATGTAAAGATAAATTACAGTGTAAGCGGCATTGTTATTGCCACAGTAATGCAGGAAAATTTGTATTATTAATTATTATACTGCATTTATTAAATTGAATTGTTGGTTTTGCTCCCTATAGCTATGTGACTGCCTCAAAGGTGATTCTGCTTTCACGGAGTTTCCAAAATATTAGCACAAGATACCTGAGATCAGGAGGGTTCAGAAACCTATCATGGACATGCTTGAGACAATTACCAAAGACATGGCCACCAGGTTCCACAAGGTGGAAAATCAGCATCTGCTCTCAGAAGCATCTGCACTGGACCCAAGGTTAAAAAATAGGGCCTTTTCAGATGATCATGCAGCAAATGAACCCTTCCAGAGACTCAAAAATGCTGCTGTCAGGCTTGTGTTGTCGGAGCAGGGAGACGCTGAGATGCGGAATATAGCAACGAATTCAATCTTTAATGATAAACTTCATAAACATACAACCACATAAACCATTCATGACAATATAAGACGGAACACTGAGGAGAGGGAACACAGGACTTAAGAATACAAGGAGATTAGGAAATTAACTACACAGGACTGGGGACTAATTAACTAATAAACACAAAACTAGGACAGGAACGCCAAATATGGTCACAATAGGAGGGGAAAAACACAGGACACGGAGGGGGGGTGGGTACTCTGGAGGCCTCCAGGGCGGATCAGGGAACTCTGGAGACCATGGCGGGTTTGGGGACTCTGGAGGCCATGGCGGTTCAGGAAACTCCGGATGCCGTGGCGGGTCTGGGGACTCAGGTGCCCACGGCAGAGCAGGGGGCTCGGGAGGCCATGGCGGTTCAGGGAACTCTGGATGCCATGGCGGGTCCGTGGACTCGGGGGCCCATGGCGGGGCAGGATACTCGGGGGTATAGCCCCCCCCCCCAAAAAAAAAATTTTTGTGAGATTTTCCGTGGATCAGATCAGGCAATCAGAGATAGTGGGCTCTTGGAGACGCGGGGATAGAGAGGCGCCTTCGTGGCGCAGGCTCTAGGGTGCGCTCCTGAAGCACAGACCTTTGGGGGGGCGCTCTGGTAGCGCGGAACTAGGGAGGCGCCTTCGTGGTGTGGGCACTGGAACTCCTGAAGCGCGAACTCCTGGGGGCACTCTGTAAGCGCAGATTCTTGGCGGCGCTCTGGAAGCGCGGATTCTTGGTGGCGCCTTCGTGGCGCAGGCACTGGGGGGCACTCTGGAAGCGCGCACTCTTGGATGCGCTCTGGCAGTGCGGAGATTGGGAGGCGCCTTCGTGGCACAGGCACTGGGGGGCGCTCTGGAAGCACGGATTCTTGGATGCGCTCAGGCAGCGCGGACTCTTGGGGGCGCTCTGGCAGCGTGCAGACAGGGAGGCGCCTTCGAGGGGCAGGCACTGGCGGGCACTCATGAGGGGCAGGCACTGGCGAGCACTTCATTTTTCCTGCTGGCGGCAGGCTTGCCATACTCTCTAGCCGTGGCGGGCTTGCCATACTCTCTAGCCGCGGCAGATTAGGGCGGGCCGCAGAGGCGGTGTGGGAGGAAACGCCGCGGGTGGCGGGCTGGTTCCGACTCGGGATCAGACGCTTCCAAGAGAAGGGGAAAACCACAGGACACGGAGACACAGTCTGACAGCTGCTGAGAGAGTGAGATTGTCTTCCTCAGCACATCAAACAGTTGCAGCAACAGGCAATCTACTTGAAAAAATTATTTCAGAAGAGATCAGAATAAACAAATATAACAATGTATTATTAGTCAGGTAAAAATGTGGCATGCCAATTATATAATTAAACAATAAGAAGCCAATTAAAAAATAGGAAAATACATAACATCAGTTGTTCAAAGATGAATCTAAGAGTAAAAATGTATACCTGACTTCCAGAAAATACATAGTATGGAGCATATGAAATACACTCCACACTACGGGCCGAACACATGACATACGCTTGACATCGAAGTACGATAAGAGAGCAGACTATTTTGACTATTTTCAACCCGTATTATTGCAATGTCTCTAATGTCGGTAAGTGAACAATATTTACTCTTTCTCTGAGTTATGTGTACCTATATGTCCCCTTTCATTTGTAAGTAACACTCTGCAGGATGATGCAAAATGAAATGACGGGTTTTGACAAAATGACCGAAAAACACAGCTTCAAAATGAAAAAATGCTGTTTTGCATCAGTTTTGCTGACAAATAAACTGGGTACCTCAGAGAAAGAATAAACATTGTTCTTTTACATATGTTACCAACATTGTAACGATACAAAATGGATTGAAAATTGTTGAACTTACCCTTTAATAATGTTGAAGAATAGTGTTTAACTGAACACATGACTAGAGACTTGTTTAGTAAGATTTTATTAGAAAAGATTTTAGAATTTATTATCATGCAATTTAAAACATTTCAACTGCTTAATTATTGTTTGCCTGGTTTCTATTTTGTGTTTATGTAAATCTTGTATTATTGTAACTCAGTTTTTGCCATGAAGAAGCCTTCGATGCTGACAGCACTGAACATGTCTTGTATTATGAGCTGCTGTCATATGGACATTATTTTGAGAATGGTTGAGAATGGTATTTTTTCAGAAGATGGTCTTCCCCCGGGGAGTCTCAGTCACCTCTGGCTGATGAAAGGATGTTTTTAAATTGTAACCTTGAAACATGCATTTTCTGTAAAACTTATTTTGAAATGATAAGTATTGTGAAACGTTCTATTGCAGCACAAATATTATTAACATCTTTAATATGTGAATGCTGGGAAATGACCATGGCATAAACGGTCATTTAATGGTCTCCGCTGCTCGTCGGGTGGTGGTTCTTCGCCTCCACATCGTGCATTCAAATCGTTTAATGCACAGCTAGCCGTTGATTATCCCTTACTTAGCCAACGCTCCCTGAGCGACATCACGCCGATGGAACTTTATATGTCGGGTCGTATGTGTGCTGTTAGGGTGTTTATCTCTGTTTGTCTTGTTGTTTTGTCACACATTAAGTGATGATAAACAATAAATGGCCAAAAGTATTTTGTGTAACAGTATCTACTTCTGAATTGAATTGATTTCTATCACTTAGTTTTGCAACAGTATCTATAAATACACTTGCAAAAAGCAGACCGTGAATGTTACTGAGATTTGATGTCTGTGATTGATTTTTTTTTTATTATTAATTCAGGGTCTTGTAAACATTAAAACACTGATTAAAACACATTTAGTCCTCAAAATCCTAACTTTTAAAAGGAAATAAGACTGAAAAACATTTTCTCCTTTTGAGAAAGAAGTGTAATAAATGCTGTTTTTGTTTGACACATTTTTCTGTGATGCACATGGAAGCTGACAAAATATTCAAAACTTCACAGTGTAGCGGTTGTTCCTCTGCGTTGTGTTGATTTTTGGTGATGTTAATAAAAGAATGGTCCACACAAAGCAGGGTTGGCATATTTGGGTTGAGGTCACTTATTGGCACGTAGGTGTCGTTTTTGGAGTGGACATCATTTTCATCCCTTTTCTCTGCTCGCTTCACGCACTGCTGCTGACTGCTATATGAATCGTGCACAACCTTCTTTCAAAATAAATTACCCCCTAACAAATAATAATTAAAAATAAAATAAAGTAAATAACTAAAATTTATAATTTGGTGTAACAACATACTCCTGCTGCAACAGCATAGATGAGAGGACATTGTTTTTCTAGTATGCTATAGATCAGGGGTCATCAATCACGATCCTGGAGGGCCGGTGTCCTGCAGAGTTTAGCTCCAACTTGCCTCAACACACCTGCCTGGAAGTTTGAAGTATACCTAGTAAGACCTTGATTAGCTGCTTCAGGTGTGTTTGATTAGGGTTAGAGCTAAACTCTGCAGGACACCGGCCCTCCAGGACCAAACTTGGTGACCCCTGTCATAGATGAATGGCAGATTTGAGATCTGTCTGTAATCATCCAGTTCTCCTGGGTCAGTCTGTGGGTTATAGTCCTGCACAGGACTGTTTTCTGACCATTGCCTGTTCCTGCAATCTGTGTGTTTCTCTCCTGCCGCTCCCATAATGTGGCTCATTCCTGATATTCTGTTCATGAAATGTAACAGTTTTTACTGTGTGTAATCACGATAGGGAGTATCATGTAACAGAACCACGATGTTAATACAGAGTCTGTAAAACAAGTCAATACTCTGTGAAACACAACAGGGGTATTTGTGAGAATGCTCGTTTAAACAGCATATATAAAAACATTTAGTCTCGTGGTTAGTGCGCGGACATATAGCTCAGCTGCGACCCGAGTTTGATTCCCGTCTGGAGGTCCTTTGCTGATCCCGCTCCCCTCTCTTCACCCAATGCTTCCCTGTCTGCTCTCAACTATCCTGTCTATTAAAGGCATAAAAGCCCAAAAATATAACTTAATAAAAAAGCCTGCACATTGACAGGAAATAAAAACAAACACGAAAAACATAACAGGCGGCAGGTTAAGTCAAATATAATGAATGTAATACAATGCTTCTCTCTAGAGTTATTTTTTCTAGCTGACTGTAGTTTATGTACAATGAATGTCTTTACTGAGGTAAATGTTTTCCTGTTCACATGTTTTCTTGATGTCTTTCTGTGGCTGAAAAACTGATTGAGTGATTACGAGACATCATACATTTCAGTAAGTTGTTCTGTTTCTTTCAACAATTTTCTGATGTTCATTCATGTTTATTTTCGTGATAACTAGTAGCAAAGGGGAACAGATGATCGGCTCATGATCCGTTTGAACTGAGGTGCAACAGCGAACGACACATTAAAGAGCGTCAAAACCACATTTATATTTTCTATTTTGTGATAAAATTGAGAGAATTTGAAAGCTAATACATTATTTCTGATTAAAAGTAACAAAGCACAAAACTTACTGCGATTATTGCATGGCAGGTGCGCAAACAAATAATGAATGGACTTATACTGTTATACTGTTCTCTGAGCAACATGACGAATGGTACAGTTTCTTCTAATAATCCTAGATCATATGTAACATTTTACTGCATAATTACGTACAAAGATATATTTTGTGTTAGGTCAATTACTGTCTGCAGTGTGGTATAGCCTACACTGAGCTTCGCGACTGATAGCACTTATCCTGTCTGAAAAGACCATGAACATTACAGTTCATGACGCATGACTAGTCTTACAACAGGGTGAACGTCCAGCTGGTGCAACCGGCCCCTGGTCTTTTTGTAATTGTATTGTCACAAATGTTATCCTTTAACATCTTAAAAACCATTTTAATAAGAGACAAATTCATAAAATTGTCAAAACTAAGCTGATTGATTTCTTGTCTAAAATTCTTAAGGTTTGTTGATATAGGGATCTAACAGGTTTAATAGTCAATTGAGAGACCTGACTCCAGACAATCACACAATAAGACATATCTGAGAAGACCATCACATGCATATATAACTTAGCTGCTTTAAGTGATAAATACGGTCTGATCATATCATTTCTATTGCCTTTTGGTCGATCATAATTGTAAAACCACTCATTTATTTCCTTCTGATTGAGAAACACGTTGAAACACCAGTAATTTCATTTGTTAATATATCTGCTGCTAAGTGTGGAGTCTTTTGCAATGTAAATTGTAAAAATAATAATAATAATAATTAATAATAATGAAAATTGAAAGTAGTTTCAATGTAGCTAGCTACTTTTTCAAAAGGGTAGCTTGACTGTAGCTTAACTACTTTCATTTACAAGTAGCTTGTAGCTGATCAAGCTACAGTTTCAGAGTAGCTTCTCCAACACTGCAAATCGGTTTGGTTACGAGGCTTAAAATGGGCTCAGATTTTACTGTGTGAGATTTGTAGGTGTTATAAGAATGACATTTCATAAGAATGGTGTATTTACAATATTCACATGAGAACAACACAATAAAAACAGGAAAACTCAGGCCATTAAAAGCATACAGTCCACTGCACCATACCCTAAAACAGTCCAAGAATCCAAGTGTGCTGAAATGTCCCAGTGTGAGTGTCCACCAGTGTATGTACAATGCAAGAGAAATGTAATCATGAGCTTGTGTGTAATTATAAGTTCTGCAGTGATGATAATAAGACGAAGATGAGAGTGACAGGTGCACAAACACCTCATAGCATCCCGGCCTAGTACGGTTTCCTCCAGTGCAGTGTTGACAGAATGAGAAATTGCTCATGATGTTTCTTATTTGTAAATCGCTTTGGAAAAAAGAGTGCTAAATCAATAAGTGCTAATAAATGCTAATATTTTAATAAGCTTTTAACAAAACTATTGAACCATTGTTTCAGGTAATAGAAATGGTAATGAACTGATTCGAATCAGTGTTGGTCCCTCTACCTGTGAGAAAAGTATCTCCCCTTGTTCTGTCTGTCTGTTTCTTACTGTACCTGTCATTTCTCAGTGTGCTGCACACAGCAGATATAACATACTGTATGTGTGTTTGACCCACAGCGTCTCTCATGTCTCTTGAAATACTGGTTTTACTGGTTTATCAGGAAATGAGTTTTGAAGGTTTTTTCCTTGAGATGCCAGTTCAGAGGTGGAACGAGAAGCCAACAAACGTCCTCATTTTAGAGGGTAAGTTAGTAAATACTGCTTCATAAAATACTGATCTGTCTACATCTAAAGTTCACACTGATTCTAGACCTTCAGCATCAGCCAGTATTGAGATATTAGCTGATACAATAGTTTGTGCTCATTAATAAAACTGACTCTTTTTGCCTGTCCAGTGAGGGGTGATGGCGTCTGTTTCAGACCAGCTTCTGGACGCTCTGGATGATCTAGTCACAGAAAAACTGAAGAGGTTTAAACGGAACCTAAGGAACCATTACGGCATTTCAGCTGCTGCTCTGGAGAAGGCAGACGCTCCTGACACAGTGGATCGGATGATGGAGCGTTTCAGGCCAGAAGAAGCTGTGAAGATCACGGTGGACATCCTGAGGAAGATGAACCTAAACCCTCTGGCTGAAGAGTTAGAGAACAAACACAAGCAAGGAGGCATGTTAAAGTGAAAATGAAATTGTTGACTGTGTCTTAAAAATAAATAAATTCATTAAATGTTAAATTAAAAATATAACAAGATTCTTTTCATATATCATACATGTTTCTATAATTGGTGTTTGACAGAGCGAATGTTTCCAGAATAAATGTACTGTTGGCTTTGAGCTGAAGTTTTGCTGATGTGATTGTGGTTTAATGTCACTGTGCTTTCGTTCTGATGTGTTTCTCTCTCAGATACAGCTCCAGCTGAGAGCAGTAGAGAAGATCCTGCCCCTGCTAGAGCCGAATCAGAACCGATAAATGGTAAATAAAATCACTGTCGGGGTTTATTCTTACTTTAGTCATATGGACTCCTGGAGCAGATGCCAGAGAAAACAAAAATGCAAGCAGCAACTGCAGGGCAAAACACTGATTATACGAACACTCATATAATATAATATAATTTTGACATTATAACAAGTGGTTTAAAAGCATAATTAAACTGACATATAATACAGTTGTTTACACATTAAGTAATCCAGTTTTCTGAAGTAATCATTGTATGATGAACAGAGTAATCACTGATCAGCTCATGTATACAGAGCTCAGATCACACTGATAACATCAAACCTAAGTGGTTCTTGTGTTATGATGATTTGATTCTGTAAACAGCAGACATTTGTCCAATATATGCTTTTGCGTTGAACATTTCTGCAAAGAGCAGCTCAAGAAGATCTCAGACAGAGGTAAAGTCCTGGAGATTCATCTGCTCTCAGAAACCAGTCCATCATCATCTCATATCATGGAGAACATCATATTAGAAATGTGTTAGGAATGGATGCAGGATCATGAGAATCACACTGTTCATGTCTGTCGATTTCCACAGAAACACTCACCAACATTGTTCTCAGGACCAGGAACCACTTCCTACAATGTAAGTCAGTAAGAAAACCAGCAGAAAAACTCACTGAGTGTGTTCATGTTCTTCTGTAGAAGCTGAAAGAAGAGTTTATAATTGATGATGTAAATGATGATTAGCACAGATATCTGGTCATCTGTACTGAGACACTGATGATACACTGAACATGAAGAGTTCAGATACATGAAAAGATCAAACAGATTCATAATTCCTGATTCTGATGTGTTTTATCTCCATCAGATTCCCATCAGCTCACTCTGGATCTGAACACAGCACATAAACGCCTCCGTCTGTCTGAGAGCAACAGAGTGATTGCTTACGATGGCAGAGAGCAGTCATATACTGATCATCCAGACAGATTTGATTATTATCGTCAGGTGTTGTGTAGAGAGAGTGTGTGTGGACGCTGTTACTGGGAGCTGGAGTGGAGTGGAGATAAAGGTGTGTGTATATCAGTGTCATATAAGAGCATCAGCAGGAAGGGAGGAGGTGATGAGTGTGTGTTTGGATATAATGATCAGTCCTGGAGTTTGTTCTGCTCTCCCTCCAGTTACTCATTCATACACAATAACATAAAGACTGATCTCGCTGTAGAGCACATTAGCCGTACAATAGGACCATATCAGTTTATCAGTAGAACAGGAGTGTATGTGGATCACAGAGCAGGAACTCTGTCCTTCTACAGCGTCTCTGACACAGTGAGCCTCATCCACACAGAACACACCACATTCACTCAGCCGCTCTATCCTGGGTTTTATGTTGGTTTTGGATCATCAGTGAAACTGTGTTGAGGGATCAGAATAGCCTGATGAGAGATTCTACCCATAATGCTTTGAGGTGCATGATAAATCAGTAACAGTGAGATGTTATAGAGTCTCTTTATGACATTTCATGACATTTCACTGAAATAACAGTCAGAATAAATGTGTGTAATAAATCCTCATATAGACAGTATGATCTGTGTGTGTGTGTGTGTGTGTGTGTTTTATTCTAGTGTCACATTAATCATTTATATTATTACCATTTAAGAAAACTGAAAAATGCTCTATAAATAATACAGTAGTTTTCTGTATAAAAATGAGAATTACAGCATGCTAATTTTTGCTTTTCCAATAATAAATTTTGCTTATTTCTTAAAGTTTATTTCTTCAATAGGGTGGCCGGGACAGTCCCGTATTTCAGCTCTATTTTTAGTGTCCCGACTTATTATGAAAAAATTATGTTTTGACCCATATTTCATCTTTCCTAATTTTTTTTCTTTATTACTTCGAGCGAGTCTTTGTCATGCGAGAATAGCCTAATCAAAAGTAGCCGATCACATTATAGCATACTTGTTTAGGACAAAATTACCATCCAATCAAAATTCCCTATCGATTAACTTGAATCAAGCGCGTCAGTGTCAGTGATAGATATAGCGCGGATGAGAAAATGTCAAAGAAGCGTGTATGTACATTTAATGATGATCTTCAAAAAGAGTTTAAATTTCTAAAGAGGGATTCACAGTCAGATTCAAGTAAACAGAGATGCGACATTTGTGAAGCTCGCTTTCCCATTACTCACGGAGGCCGTGCTGTGACATTACACAGCATATGAATACAAAAAAGCACGTGGACGCTGCTAAAACTAAAAGTAAGAGTGCTTCACCAAGTGTCAGCGAATTTTTTGTGAAGCAGAGTTACGAATCTGATAAAGTGCATGCAAGCGAAGGACTTTTTGCATGCCATTCTGTTGTTCATGGCCAATTTTCAGTCATCTGACTGCACTGCGAAATTGATCAAGAAATTGTATTATCTGAAATTTTCTTCTGCTCACACTAAATCTGAGGCTATAATATGCAATGTTCTTGCTCCTTTGTCGGAGGAAGAAGTTCAGCGTGATTTGGACAAGTGCTCCTTTGCCACATTAACTGTGGATGCATCTAACCACAAAGATGTTAAATTGTCCCCCGTGCTTGTGCGATACTTCAGTCCACTAGAGGGTGTAAAGGTCAAGATTATTGAATTTTCATCTCTGCCAGGTGAGACATCAGATTTGCAAACTGACTACATTTACCACGTCATAGAAAAACATAGCCTTGATCAAAAAGTAGTTGCTCTCTGTGCTGACAACACTAACACAAACTTTGACGGTGTTAAGAGAGCTGGTAAAGGCAATACCTGGAGAAAGCTGCAGCTGAAGCTAAGAAGGGATATTTTGGGCATTGGCTGCAATGCACACATCATACACAATACACTGCAAACAGCAGTGGATTGCTTACTGATTGAGAGAGTTTTGAGAGATTTTACCGAGATTTGGAGAGTTTTACTGTGAAGGTATACAAATACATTTATATCTACACAGTGCGTGTAGAGGAGCTCAAAGAGTTTTGTGACTTTGTAGAGCTGGATTATCAGAAATTACTCCAGCATGGTAACACACGTTTCCTCTCTCTTGGTCCAGCACTTGAACGAATTCTGCACCTTTTTGATGGTCTGCATGCTTACTTTCTATCTCAAGAAAAATGCCCAAAAGTTCTATGAGACACATTCAGCAACCCCTTGCACAAAACTTTGGCTTGGATTTGTGCTTAAGTAGACATCCACTGGAGACAGTAGAGCAAGACCATATATCTGCCACAGAAGTCGCTATCCTCACTCATGTCCTGAGGAAAATCTTGCAGGCCAGGCTGGAAGATTTATTTATTCCCTCTGACATTATATCAGTATCAGGGGTACAGCCTTACAATGGTTCAACTCTTATCTCAAAGACAGGTCTTTTTCTGTAGATCTAGGCAAGTTTTCCTCATCATCTGCCCTTATTATTAGTGGAGTACCTCAGGGCTCTATTTTGGGACCACTTCTTTTTAACTTATATATACGCGCTCTGGGGGATATTATCAGGAAGCGCAATGTTTCTTTTCATTTATATGCTGATGATACACAGTTGTACCTCCCACTAAAAGCTGGTGATTCCATTCAACCATTGCTGGAATGTATCTCAGATATAAAAAAAAATGGTTATCAAATAACTTTCTCCAACTCAATTAGAACAAAACAGAAATTATTGTTTTTGGTCCCCAAAAAATAAAAATGAATATCATTAAGGAGCTGGGCAATCATTTCCCTTCCATTTCCTCACAGGTTAGAAACCTGAGTGTTATCATAGACTTAGAATTATGTTTATCCAAACAAATTAATTTGGTTGTTAGGAACAGTGTTTATCAATTATGGGTCATTTCCAAACTTAAATCATTTTTGTCTTTTCAAGACTTGGAGAAGGTTATTCATGCTTTTATTACCTCATGTTTAGATTACTGCAATTCTCTGTACTCAGGTCTTCCTCAGTCATCGCTTTCACGTCTTCAGTTGGTACAAAATGCAGCTGCAAGGTTGCTGACTGGGGCAAAGAAATATGACCATGTCACTTCAATTTTAGCTTCACTTCACTGGCTTCCAATCCATTTTAGAGTTCAGTCTAAGATTATATTGTTTGTTTTTAAAGCTCTTAACAATCAAGCTCCATCTTATCTTAAAGATCGTCTTATCCCTTTGTCATCTACCAGACATTTAAGATCCACCGACAGGGCTCTTTTATCTGTTCCTCGTTCCCATTTGAAAACTAAGGGTGACAGAGCCTTTTCAGTCAATGCCCCCCATCTGTGGAACCAATTGCCTCTAGACTGCCACCTTGCACCTACCATTACCATTTTTAAATCGAGATTGAAAATGTATCTTTTTTCCTTAGCATTTTAATCTCACTTTATTGTTGTTTTATTGGCTGTCTTGTTCGCTGCTTTTCAGTTTTTCTTTTAAATTTATTTTACATTCTTAAGCACTTTGGATAGCTTTGCTATGTTTAAATGTGCTATATAAATAAAATTTACTTACATTAAAAATCGTTTAGACACCCTTGTTTAAGCTGGTGACATGCAAGCTGAAGATTTCTTTTGTGCAGTGAGAAACTTTTATTCAGCATCAGTGGATTACCTCAATAATTGGAGCTGCTCATTGGAGAATACAAAAGAACTTGAGTGGGCCCTGCTGAGAAGTGTCCCAGAGCGCAGAGACATTCAGAGCAGCCTCAGCAGCTTCTACTCCAGAGTACCTGCTCTCAGTTTGATTGACGAAACCAAGCTCTTTGATGAGTGGGCTTGTGCAAAAAACATCCTCACTCATCACATCACTGAGTGGAACACAAACAAGGTGGCTGTGTCTGATAGATGGACAGACGTATTTCGTGAGATGGGGAGCAAGTCACTCAATTTCGAAGCCTTATCTCTGGCCGTGGAATTTGTCTTATTCCTGCTTGGTTCATCTGCACCTGTGGAGCGTGTTTTCTGAATGCATCATGGACAGCCGAAAAATCTCGGCTCAATGTAACAACAATGAAAGCAATGCTTTTCATACGTATTAATTTTGGACTGCTCTGCATTTTACGATAAACTTTTGAAAGTCAAGCACACACTGGCAGAAATTTCTTCCAGCGAAAAGTACAAAACATCAACCACTGATGATGCTGATGCACCCTCTTGTTCCCACTGATCTGCATGTTAAGGTAAGACTACATCGATTTCATTCATAGCTAATGTTATTGTTATGTGTTGATACATTTATGTTGCAGTGGGGTGGGCGTGTCGGTCCGTCCCGTATTCCACTCTGAGAAATCTGGTCACCCTATTCTTCAAGATACTACTATAATATAAATGCTTACATATATTTCATACAATTTCTGTTTGGAGCTTTAAAGGGTTAGTTCATCCAAACATATAAATTCAGTCATTATTTACTCGTCTCTATGCTGTTCAATCCCTGTCTTTTTGGGGGGGAGTTTTTCCCTGAAAACAAAAGGTGATTTTGGTCAAGTTTCTCCTGCTGGTTGCTGGTTTGAGTTCATACAATATCAGTCAATGGAGCCTGACTTTCAGATTCTTCATGACATTATTTGATGACACTTTTGAAGCTTCTGAAACTCAGGTTTCATAGACTGATGTTGTATGAACAGAAACCAGCAGAACAAACTTGACCAAAATCACATCCTCAATGTCTTTTGGTCTTTTTCTAGATGCTCTCGCTGGCACTGGGGTCACTGAGGATGAAGAGACCACAGCAACATCAGGTGGAGTGATGGAGCGTCTCATTCATGGCACTGGACCATTGGACCATTTCCAGGATCACTGCTCACACCAGTCTGCAGACATATCAGATCCTGCAAAGATACACAAATATAATACACAAGCAGTCATTTTAACAACACAATGTCATTTGCTTTCTATATTAAAAGTAACAAAATGATATTACTTTATATTTTTGTTTCATGTTTTCTTTTTTTTTTTCCACAAATGCCGCCGTAACCTACTTCACCACAAAAGCTCTGCAGTAAATGCACAGAAATCAAGAATCAGAAAAGTGCTGTAATAGCTCCATTCGAAATTACAATAATAAATAAACAATAAACTACAACTTAAGATTTAAAAGATGCTTTATTAATTTTTGTAGTGTACTCACTCAAAGCCTTTGATGGCCCCTTACAAAAAATAAGTTTATTCAAGTTTGTTATTAATATACTTCTTTTAAACTGAAAATAGGAAAGTATACTTTGTCTACTTTTTATGTACTTCTCAGAAATATACTTAAAATGACATTTAAGTATACCTGACTTATACTCAAGTCAGTCCTTTATTTGAGCTATACTTGTGCTCTGAGAATGTTTTCATTGTTGAACAGTAGGGGGCGCTAGTACACATCTTCTGTACAGAATTTCCAAAACACAAGCCAAGAAGAAACCTGAAACAACAGATGCTTCCACATGCAATCTAAGCCGGCGTCCCAATGTGCATACTATCCATACTAAATTCTATGTGATATTAGTCATTTTCAATACTATTTAGGGCAGATAGGGTGGATAGTATGCACATTGGGCACAATCATCAGACATAAAACAACATCAAAACTGTGTAGCGTTATGGAATAAAATGTTGACCCGTCAAGAGGTAATAATGACTGTCAAGCTTTGGGGTGTTAGTCGACTCCATATACATTTTGACTATCATTCTGAATCCAATTCATAGTCTTTTTTCAGCTTTTTATTTAAAATGTTTATTTATGTCATCCGATAGTCATCAGAAGTGAGAAAAAAGTATTTATAACATTTTAAATTTACATTCGGTCATTTAGCAGATGCTTTTATTCAAAGCGACTTACAAATGAGGATATTAGAAGCAATCAAAACCAACAAAAGAGCAACAACATGCAAGTGCTGTGACAAGTCTTGGTAAGCCTAACACAGTCCTTGTAGAAAGTTTTCTTTTAAGAAAACTAGTAGATAGAATATAGAAAAAAGAAACCTAGTGTTAGTTTTACAAGAAAAGCTAGCAGTTAGAGAATAAATATGCAATTGATAGAGGGTCAAATGTGTGTGTGTGTGTGTTTTTTTTAAATAAAAAGACAGATAAAATAGAATTAGAATAGAGAGTGCTAGAGTTTGAAAATATTAAGGACTCAGCTGCTGGGATTGAGTTGGGCAGGTCATTCCACCAGGAGGGAACAGTTAATGTAAAAGTCTGTGAAAGTGATTTTGTGCCTCTTTGGGATGAACAATAAAGCGGCGTTCACTTGCAGAATGCAAGCTTCTAGAGGCACATAAGTCAGAAGTAATGCATTTAGGTAAAGGGGTGCAGAACCAGAAGTGGCAAACATTAATGCCTTGAATTTAATGTGAGTAGCTATTGGTAGCAAATATGGATATTTTTTTTACAAAAATGCAAGGAATTGCTACAAGGAGGCCTTTATTCACCCCCGAAGCCATGTGAGGCATGTTTTATTACGGGCACTTTATTCGACTACTTTTGAACAAAAACACCCGTCTACTGCCATTCTAATGCTTGGATGAGACAGGATCATTTTTTAATATAACTCAGATTATTGTCTGAAAGAAGAGAGTCATATACACCTAGGATGCTTTAAGGGTGAGTAAAACATGGGCTAATTTTCATTTTTGGGTGAATTTAACTATTTTTCTTTCTACTGCCCAACATTGCTCATATAAAAGTGCATTACTGCTGAAATCAGTAAGATCAAAGACATTATATGTTCCTTACAGAAGACAGATTTGTTTTGTTTCACAATGCATCTGCTATTCCATAGAGGGCTATTATGAGGAATAAAATGTTTATGAATCAGATTTCAATAAATGATAACCTGTCTGTGAATGTCAGAGTTTAAGAGATGTTTATTCAAATTTTAGCACAAATTCCATACCATCAGTTTTATTAAAGATAATGAAATATAAACCAGATTTCATTACCAATTTAGTGAAATTAGTTTAACCGTTTTCATTAAAGATTTACATTCTGACAGTAAAAATGAGTTGTTTTAAACCTACCATCAACATAATCCATTACACTCATGGCTGTTTTAATTTAATGCACTTTAAGAAAAAGTTGAAATTGTATTTATTGTGCTCATATTTTGTGGAGAAACTCAGTTTTAGTTAATAAATTAAATAGTACTGTAGATCTCTCTGCTACCACAAAACTACAAATTCTTATTAAGTCTGAACTGTGTTCTCATTGATATGGTCCCTACACAGTGGTCCTAGTCCCTGAGCACTGGAAGTCTGTTGAAGTTTTCTTCACTTCAGAACATTCATTCATGGACTTGCGCTTCACCATATCCTGCAGTGTCTTCACACACAGACCACACTTACTAGAGAAGTCATAAGAAGGTATAATATACCTCTGTAAATAAACACAATTTAAATTCAAGTCTTGCACACTTCAATGCCCTTTACATGGAACATAGACACTCGCTTCAAACTGGAATCAGAGCGGAGGGGCGTGAGGACTGGAATTAAGAACCACTGCAATAATGTAAGAGGACAATAGCAAACACTCAATTTTTCAATTAAAGTCAGTTCATCATTGGCTGCGTTTACATGCACCCAAATAATCCATTTGTAATCGCATTGACGGTTCAATCGGATTGAAAAACGTTCATGTAAACACCTTAATCGATCCGATTGAGCTCGATCCGAATGAAATTTCGGTCGGATTGGAAGGGGTGTTTTATTCCTTTTCTAATCCGATCCAACAGCTAAAAATGACCATGTAAACGCTTGAATCCGACTACTTTCTCAGTCGTATTCAGAAGTCTCTGGGACACATGCACAATGCAATGTTGACACACATTACGCAGCGCACAAGTTCACGTTCACGTCTTTAGTTGTAAAGATGGCGTTGGGTAGAAAGAACAGGTCGACGGAGGAAACAAACTACTTACTGAACATACTAAAAGAGAAAATAATTCAGAAATTACTCCAGAAATAATTGTGGAGAGGCTGGACCGAAGGAAAGGTCCGCAATAACGAGCTGTTTAAGGAGGTGTTTGAAGAAATGCAGATTGGAGGTTTCAGTCGAACAATCGAGCAAATCAAAAACAGATGGAAGTTACTAAAAACGGCATTCTTCAAGGCAAAATCACAGAATGGTAAAAGTGGTAGCAATGCGTCCAGTTTTCCGTTTTATGACATTATCGATTCATTTATGGGAGAGCATCCTATTGCCAACCCTGAGGATCACGGCGTGGATGTCGGCTTCCCCGAGGACTTGCAGGTAACTAACCCAGCTTGTATATGTAACTTGTTTAAATGAGTTAGTTCAGGTGATCTAGCGAACACTTCTTTGTGATGTGACAGAAACGCAATTTCGTGGAGATATGCAAATATACTTTCATTTTTTAACTCGTATACTTCTTTAGTCTGTAATGTAAATATTAGAGATTACCTTGAGTTGTGTCCTGTTTGTTAAAACATGTAAACAATCCATATGATTTACCAAGTGGGATTTTCTATGTTGGTGGCGGGTATGCCTCACACGTCCTGAAAAGTGAAGTTGCCGGCTCTTTGATCGCCCCCTGGTGGCTGGCTGCACTACAGGTCATAAACCCCTCCCTCTCCATGTAAACCAATGGGAGTAAAAATTAATTACTCTTCCAATACAACTTTCCGAAATAAGGTTTTGGTCATTTAAGGTAGTTGTTATCACGCTGATATATGCTCAATTGTTCATTTTTGTGATACGTTTGATTTTAGCTAGTAATTTGATGCTATAAAACCGGGGCATGTCGTTATGGTTGATTGGGTCTGTGGGAGTTTGGGCGGGAGTTTGATTCCGCAGCTCCACCTCACGACACTACTGCGCAGACTCGGGCTCCAAATGACGTCATTTTCTCAAGATGGCAGCGGCCATACTGAGATGTTTTGGCTGCACTTTTCTATAGTGGAAGGAAGCGGAGACGCGTCGTCCATCTTTTTTTACAGTCTATGGTTGGTGGTATCAAGTTAAAGTGCACGCTTTAACTTTGTGTGTGTGTGTTCATGCATGCCTGATGTACATTTAGAAACATCTGACAAACGCTAAATTTGACTGTATTCTTCATTCAGAAGATTCATACTCTGAGGACAATATAGACAACCCTTTTGGTAAAGCTTCTATGGTGTCTTCCAGTGAAACCACCTCAGGTTTACATGAAGAGACCTCTTGAGGCCATGAAAGAGAAAAAGTATGTATATAATTGTATTATTATAAGATTAATTAGAGTTTTACCTGAATGATTCAACATTTACATTTGAAGAGTTCAGATGCAAAAGCCTCTACATGCCATCTGAAATCTTCGTCTTCTAAAATTAGCATTTTTATCAGACTCCTATGTTTAGGTTTAGTCATTTCACCTTAATCTTGATTTCTCACAACTTATTTTGTTCAAGGTTTTAATCATACTGCATATTCAACAAATGTGTCCATTAAAGGTATCTAACTATGTCCTGTAGATGCATACCTAAGTATTTAATGAAAATGATCCTCTAAGAAGCTAGGTCCAAAATAACATTTCACACTTGTTTTGCGCACACACACACACACACACACACACACACACACACACATCAAATAAACAGTCACAATTCTATAGTGGTACAATTTGCTAAGGCCAATGTTTTTTTGTTTGTTTCTGTTTTTTATGACATAAAAATTATTTTTAGAATTAAAGTGTACATAAATAGGTTAAGCAAAATAAATGTGTTCATCTATGACAACATTTTTTTTTTTTACACCTTTTATACACATACTTACCAGCAGACACTACAATGACATTCATTGTCCCTTATTTTCCTTTTCTAAGGTTGGCAACCCTAAATGGTATGCATTTTCACAGTATGTTAACTGTGTCAGAAAATATCTCAGTATACATTATATCATACAATTTGACAATGTGATCATTTGTAAGTATTACATGTAAATTTTGAAAAGCAGCTTCACAGAAAATGAAAGTTTCTACATTACACGTAGTAGTTTATCAGTGTCACTATGTTAGTGACCCATACTTGGAATTTGTGCTCTGCATTTCACCCATACACAGCAGTGAGTAGTGAACAAACACACACCCCCGAGCAGTGGGCAGCCGTTTTTGCTGCGGCACCCGGGGAGCAGTTGGGGATTGACATGTATTCAAACAGTGAATATGATTAACAGCAATAATTATATGTTGCGATCAAAATTTGGTAGTTTTGTATGTTGTTTCAGGGTTGGCATCATCTGAGGTCCTCTGGGGGGTTGGCATCATCTCTTCTCAGGTGTTGGGTCGACTGGTTTATGCATCCACCATTTATGACCTTACTCTGATAAAGGAAAATGGGTTACCACATTTACATGACCTTGTGCGTTTTCTGCTTATTACGCATAAGTGGCTTAAGAATGTGCATGTAAACGCACTCACTGATACGGAACTTAATAGGTAGCCACTGTAGAGATTGTAAAATTGGGGTTATATGATCATAATTTCTTGACCTGATAAGGACTCTAGCAGCTGTACTTTGGACTAGTTTATCTAATTTATTGAAAGAGGTGCTTCAGTTTGACATCTATGTTTGTTCGAGTCAACCTGTTGTTATTTATACAGACCATAACCCGTTGACGTTTTTGAATTCCCTTCACTGCCCAAATCAAAGGCTTATAGTTTGGTCTTTGTGTTTTTGCAGACCTATTCCCTTGACATCCGCCATGTCAGAATGTTGTAGCTGATGCACTGTCACAACTCCTATAGATAATTATTAGATTGCAGTTAAATAGTTTTCTTCTCTCTCTGGTCGCTGTCCGAGGTCCTGAAGTATTGGGAGTGGTGTGATTTGTTGAGTGGTAATTGCCTTGTTTGTTTCTTCCAGGGATTCTTGACAGACCCTGTTTTAAGTGGAGGGACGTGACGACCTGTGTCTTGTGTGGGGTTTTCCTCCGGTCGAGTTGGATGGATGGCCACGGGAGAGCTGCACATTGCACTTGATTTTGTTTGGTTTCCTTTAAGTTTGTTTCTTTTGCACTTCCAACATAACTACACTACATTACACTTCCATGAATTCATTTAATCTTTACATTACTGATTCCTGACTGTTACATTCTACATTGCTCTTGTTTTTTGTTATAGTTTGATTTTGTCAATACATTTTGTATTCTACTTTTGGCTTTCTAGTGTGTCTCTGTTTTTATTGCATCCCTTTTGAGCCATGGCCCATGGGGTGTAACAACTATATTCCACAAAACACACTGAAAATACATTAACAAATGTAATTTTAGACAACAGAAGTTGGAATTAAAATCACTTATTTTACATGTGTTGGTTATGTAAAGTCAAGCATAAATGAGTGACTTATATACTAAAGCACAAGTATGAAATTGAATAGAAGCTTTTATCTTATTCTATGACCTAACAATATAAACTTAATTAGTGAAATATTGTGTTCAAGCTGTTATAAGCTGTTATTTTATTTTGTGTGTCTGCTGTTTTTGTGGGGCCATTGCCAGATCTCTCTGTGCTTTCCTCAAGAGCTGCTCTTAGCCAGATTACACCCACACCATTGATGGCAAACCTGTTTACTGGAATTACAAATGGGTCTCTCACCGAACCCCGCTTTGGTCCAGTACCCAGTGGGAGTTTGCTCTCCTATCAATGTCCTCCCGACATGCCTTTAAAAATGACAAAACACCCCGATGCACCCACCTTTCCAGACTTGCCTTACTTATCCTTGTTTGGAAAACAGTTCCAAGTCTTCATCAAAGACTTCCTTAAAACTTAAGGAAAACTTGAAACATGGTTTGGAAACAGAAACAGACTATGACACCAGAGCACAATCTAAATGTGCATTGTGGAGGACAGTCTGGAAGATTGCCATGTCATCACCACCAAAAGCACAGCCTATCATGCAATGAAAATAATGAGTGGCACTGGCAAGTAAGCCCTGATGTTTGGGTTTTTGATCCAAAGGAAACTGCACTGCTCAGACTAGTTGATATCAAAAATAAATGCCCGAGAAGTGCAACATTTTAACATATTGGTTGGTACATATAATTGGCACGTACAAGAGGTCAGATAGCCGTGTCAGGTTTGTTTTGGTGTGACTTTGTCGTTTATACAGAAGCAAAGCTCTTAATCGAGTGAATCTGGTGAATCCATGAGTTCATAACTGAAATGAAAATCAAACTAGGCCTTTATTACTATAACGAGTACATAACCACATATCTCAGTTTAGTGTGAGCATGCTACACCAATAAAACAAACCTGTCACACTGTTTGTTTATAGTTCACCATCTGTTTTTATTTGAATTCATCATTATTAAAATTAAGTAACGAGAGGGTCGTTACCCAGCGTAGTGAAGTCAAAGTAGTTTTTTGATTAGAAATGTACTTGAGTTAAGGTAAAAATACCCACCTTTAAATTTACTTTTAAAAGTATCAATTTTCCAAAAATGTAGTTTGTTACTAGTGTAAATGTAATCTGTACATACAGTACTACATTCACCATGTTGTTACTGCCATGTGACCTACGAAAGTAAGTTGTGTCATGTCACTGTTATTCATAAATCCTCTCCCGTGGCCTCATGGGATATAAAGTGTCCATCATATGCACACTTCAGAATCACGCTGGAAGCAGAAGGTCATGAGTACTGTGAATTCACACATACTTCTTTTGTCACATATTTATTTCAGCTACTATACAGTAGGGAGGTTTGTGATTTCAGAGGCAGAAGTGTACATTTGTGAGCTACATATACAGTAAGTTTGTATAACTGTTTACTGGAAAACAATGCTTTATTGAAGGGAATGCTCTCTCTCAGGACAGACTGTGACTAAAGCGAGTGAGCTGAGAAACCTCTGGGTGTGTGTTTCCTGTTCTCTGTTGAAGAAACTGCAGACGTGGTCGGCCAAAAAGCCTGGTGTTGCTGCGTCATGGGATTTCATGGGAAAAACTCTTTTACACCAGATACTCTTCATGTGACTGTCAACATAAAGAAAGATAAACACTTAAATTGTTTCATGAATATAATATGTCCTGTTCTTCTACTGGAACAAACTAGTTATTCAAAAATATGACTGAATGCATACTCAAATGCGAGACTGAGACAGACTACAGCTAAACCTCTGTTTACTCTCAATATGAACATTTGTAGACATAAAAGAAAAAAAGACAAACTGGTTTGTAATGTGTGAAGATTAGGGATGGGTACCGAAACCTGGTATTAAACTTTCCTGGTGCTAAATTATGAAAGACCATAGTATCGATGAGTTCTGATGCTATTGGTTCTGCTTTCAGGACTGGACTAATTAAGAAAATAAATTTCCTATTTATTATTGCTAAATAAATATCTTGCACATTTTAACTGACTAAACATTTCTAATTTGCAATAATATTAAAGGGGACCTATTATGCCCCTTTTTACAAAATGTAAAATAAGTCTCTGATGTGCCCAGAGCGTATATGTGAAGTTTTAGCTCAATATAACCCACAGATACATTTTTATAGCTTGCCAAAACGCGCTGTATTTGAGTATGTTGCTTTAAATGCAAATGAGCTGTTGCTCCCGGAGAAGAGGGTGGAGCTTCAAGAGCACAAGCTCCGCATTAGCAGTGCTAGCCTTTACAAATAAACATTCAACTATTAGTACAAGCCAGTTATCTTTACAGAAAACATACTCTTTTTCAAAGTCAGTCGTCTGATTATACTGTGCATAATAAATTCATAATAAATTCGTGTTTATGAATTACACAGACGGGGAGCACGGCAGGATAAAAATAACAACATAGCTGGTCTCACGCTATCACAAACTTTATAAGTCCCACTTCTGATTATGAGCTCGACAACTTCAAGTGACCGACTCACATTACTTTCATATGCAACTTTTAACTACCGCATTCCCATTCACGATCATTCTGGTAGCACTTGAAAACAGGCAGAGACAATGATAGCTTTAGCAATTAGCCTTACAGAGTGCCAAGAAGCTCTTTCAGAAAGGCAATTTGGAAAACAAACGTGTGATACTTACTTTGTCTGGAGCTGATGTTCGTGCAGAAAGCATTGCTATTGATTCCTAAACATTTAGGGGATGTTACCGATTTTTTCCAGGATATTTCCTTCAAAAATGAAATTTAACCACAGTGTCCTTGGCTCAGATGGGGGAGTCTATGGAGACTCCTGTGTTCATTAGTGCATCCCAAAACACAACACTTGTAAAGCCTCTTTGGCGGTTACATTGTATATATCTCCAGTAATGGTGGACCGCAGCTTCTCACTCAGGGCTGTGTTTATGCTAATAGGGCAGAGAGCGTCACAAATAGTCAGGACTTTTCCCCCTCTGTGACGTGAACAGAGGGAGAATCTGAAACACCTCGTTTGGAGAGACTGTTTATGATTTATTGGTTTTATAAAAAAAAATGAGTTGGTGGATTTTTAACATTATAGGCTGGTTGTTTTCACACACTGCGGCCACACAACTGTTTTCAAACACCTTATAAAAGTGATTTTTTCATAATAGGTCCCCTTTAAGACATTTACCTGCATTTTCATTATTCGCAATCTCAGGCGTGAAATGTGCCTGTCTGTCTCGCTCTACACACAACATGAAAGCTCACGCTTAAAGGGTTACTCCACCCCAAGATGAAAATTTTGTCATTAATCACTTACCCCCATGTCGTTCAAAACCCGTAAAACAGGGGTGCCCACACTTTTTCGTGTGGGGATCTACTTTTCAAATGAGAATCTCACCGAGATCTACCAAGTGAAAAATAAATAAATGATAAAATACATATTCAATAAATAATTAAAAAGGATTTTTGGGATGTATCTTTATATTGCATTAATTTAATAATTTAAAAAAAATGTTTTATTATTATTCACTATTCACGAAGCCATCAGTGAATAGTTCCTCTGTAACAACAAGCTGTTTGGAGCGTCTGATGCCCATATGTATACAGAGTTGTATTAAATATAGTAGGATATAGTAGAATTATAAAAGAGCTGTATATTAGTCCCATCACTCCACAATAAAATAGACAGCAACACAATAATTCAATAATGATAATATAACAAATGAAAGTGATTATTTATTTATTTATTTTTTACTGTAGGAAGATGTACAAGGCACTCAACTCCAAATATACCCCTCCCCCCCAGTGTAAAATAGAAGGTCCTCCACACCAGGGCAGTGTACCAATCCCAAACTGGTGAAGTAGTGGCAGAGGAGATCTACGACATTCTAGAAGAGTTTGAGATGGAGCCAAGCAAGATTGTAGCTGTGACTGTTGATAATGCTGGCAATATGGGTGTTGCTATCAAGAAGCTACAGATCCTAAAAATAGGATGTTTTGCACATACGTTGAATCTAGCAGGAAATCTACCAAATTTCTTCCATTGATAAATGGGCAGCCCGTATCAGAGCAGTGCTTGTGTGGTTCAAGAAGTCCTCCGTGTCCAAAGCAGTGTTGACAGAAAAGCAGCAGCTCCTTGGTTAGTCAGTTCAATGTATTATGCAAATGTTGTTTTGAAATTCACACATTTATTCCAATCAAAGTGCGCACATCCAGTGGGCCAAAAGCTCAATGTGGGTTCTCAACCACAAACAATGTGGTTCATTATTCACTATATACAGACAGGATATTTAAGTTCTCACCACAGGAGCCTACAAGCTCTTCATCAGACAATGAACACATCCATAGTTGTGGTGTGAGGTTCTGGCGTGTCCATGAGACAATTCCACCCAAGTTGGAAGTCAAGGTTGATACAAGTCCTAAAGGATCAAAACCAAAGAGAGCTCTGCCAGAGGATGCTGAGGAACCTGTTGAAGAGGTTACAGGAATGCTAGAGATTTAACAGCTCTTAAGCACTTTGATGCTGGACTGGCAGCCAAAGACGGTGTCGACCAGGGTTTAACCCCTGGCAATCCAGTCATACATACAGCGATACAGAAGATGCACAACTGCTGGACTAAATGTGACATGCACACAAAATCTACTATATTTATACTCTTTAAAAACTGTACTACAATAAATAATCACATTTATAACTCAATTGAAAAAATTTTTTCTCTCCGGGCAAGTAACTTTTATACTCGGTATAAGTAAATGACAAATTTACTTTTCCGAAGGACAACCGCATGAGAATGTTTAATGTCAAGCCTTGTCATGGTTAGTATGTAGCAGGTAGGGTTGGTAGTATGTAGTAGATATAAAGAAGTTAGTCTGCCATACAGTAACAGGGAGTATGTAAAGTTTAGGGTTAGTAGGTGGTTGATGAAGAGTAAAGTTGACCTACGATAAAGGGTTCAATTTAGAAGGTATTTATTAAGTTGTTTGAAATGATGGGATTGGTGATGGGATTAAAAATGTTTTCATGTATGTCTATATATTTAATATTTAATATATATATATATATATATATATATATATATATATATATTTTTTTTTTTTTTTTTTTATTTATTTATTTATTTTCAAATGGTTACAGGGTTATGGTATTAGGATTTATTTTTAAATTTAAATAGGATTAGTGTATCTGTCGGTTGACATGTTTAACTTTGAGTAAAGGTTTATAAATTATTAGATGTAATGTTTTTATTGGTGATGGGTATATATGGTATTTATTAGGGTAATGATTTAAGGTGTTTAGAACTTTGTATTGAAATAGGAAATATAAGTTTGTCTGAAGAAGTGTTTTTCAATTCAAGTAAAAGTGTTAGTTAAAAAAGTTATGTGAAATGTTTTTATTGGTTAGGGTTAGATAAAAATATGTTATTTTTGAAGCGTTAGGGTTAGGGTGTGTAGAAATGTGTATTTAAAAACAACTTATGTGTTAGATCATGTCTTCTCATTTTTACCCTAACCTCTAAGTACTATGGATGTGCTCACTGTCTGATGAAGAGCTTGTAGGCTTGAAAATGAAATGGTGAGAACTTAAATAAATATTTTTTCTACTTTTGGAGATGTGGTGTGCCAACTTTGCGCTTCCTGTCTGAAATTCATACATTTAACAATTTAATTCAATAATCAAGTGTGTGGTTATTAAATTATATCGTTTGTCCTTGACATCCTTGATGTCAAGACCAGATGGAACTCGTTCTATCTAATGATAGAGATTCACGGAGCAGTATCCAGCAATACAAGCAGCAGCTTTGGACCCACGACTTCGAAAAACAATCACCAAGGACAACCTGGACCGTCCATATATGGGTCGCATCAATTTAAAAAGAAAAAAATAGGGTCGCTCTTAAAAAAGTTTGAAAACCACTGGTATAGAGGACTCTCATGAGCTGGACAAGTTCCTCAGGCTTATGGAAGTTTTCATCCTTCAGACGGTCCAGGTTGTCCTTGGATATATATATATATATTAATGCTGTCAATTGATTAAAAAATGTAATCGCGTTAATCACAGTCATGGACTGTGATTAATCATGATTAATCACAAATTTAAAATACTAGGATTTACCTGTAAATGTGTTGAAATAAAGAAATGTTTATTATTATTATTCCGCATGGAACACAATAAGTGAAAAGAGGTCCCAACATACAAATATCCTATCGTAATCGTGTATTTATTATCTTATATAATCTATAGTGGCTGTTGTCATGTTTATTTCTGCTGTGTAAAAGCCTTAACATGTATGCTCTGCTGAAACTCACGTTGTTTGATGTTACAACCGCCTCTCCGTTCTTAAGTTGTCAGGGATACAATTCAAGTATAATACACATTAGTAAAAGGATCTATTTTAATTTTTATTTGTCTATATACACTTTGGGCAGCCGTGGTACATTATAATAGTAGCCCAAAAA